>NW_028324146.1:4645500-4955200 GCF_054372755.1 Phalangium opilio | reverse complement strand
TTTGCAGTGGTTTCCAATGTCTTTCGTATTATACCATCCAAAAAAGTTACATTATATGGTTGATGACTTACTCGTTTTGCGCCTGGATTGGAGGAGGATTTCTCTACGTTTCAGTAATTGTCGCCTGTTCCAAAGTAATCATTGTTCACAGCCCTAGCTAATGAATTAAATTTGGAAAAATTAAATGAAATGTTCATACAAAAGAAACTGATTCGAAGCGATTCACAACACCACCAAAATCAGCATTGTGTTACAAACACAGTTTCTCGAGAACTTGCTTCGCGAACCAACATGAATTCGCGACTTTGGTATTTGTAGGGCACTTTCTGATGTAATATCAGTTGTTGAACACTGTAATGACGCTCTACTCTGTCATCTAACTGTATAATATCAATGTGTGCTGACAGTATATATTCAAATACTATGCCAGACAACCCTATCGAAAGCGTATCAAGTGTAAACAAAGGCTGTTTGAATCGCTTCGAACTGGTAAGGCAGAGGTTGACAAAACTAGCATGATCAACTGTTTTGCAGTGGTTTCCCAACAATTATGGTATGGCTTACGGGTTAATCGGCACTGGGTTTGGTCTCGGAGGCATAATATGGCTACAAACACAAACGGCCTTGCTCAACCCAGAAAATTTAGAACTAAACAACACTTCTTCAAGTTATAGGTAAAATCTTCAAAATGTAAAAGAATGAAAGAAAATCCCCATTCCAGAATTTCCTTTAGCGTTATTCCAAGTAGCATTTAAAATATTGAATATTCTAAATTGGGATAACATAGCCCTCTTCCGTCATCGTCTAAAGAGACCTGACACATAGGACATTATAAGAAAACTTCACTCCTCATATCTTCTTTAATATTGTATATCTATACATGATTCCCATTTGAAAAATTCACTAATTACGTATTCTTTCGAATTGAAAAGAAATTATATCCTACAATTTTCTTTTAATGAAATTATAATATGACAAAGGAACATCTTAGGTATTTTACGGACGAAACACTGTTGGATCGTGTTCCTCATATGCTATGGGAGATTCCGCTTATTTTTCTAGTTTTAAATCTATGCGGAACGTTGCTATTATTTGATAACAATTCTTCAGAGGTAATAAAAATCACTATGCATGTTTATTTGCCCAAACAGATGCAATAAAAATGCATATTATTATTATTATTCAAGACTCCAATTTTGCTAATTTTTATAGGTCAACTCGGACACAACAATTGATGTTAAGGAAGTGTCAATATCTTCGTACTTTAGGCGTACAGAGCTTTATCTACTATGGATTATAAGTTTGATCCTGACACTGCCAACTATGTATATTATGGCCTATTTGAAAGTAAGCTTTTTCCAAAGCGTGATAGGCACAGTTTCCCATACGAGTCCGAGGGATGAACTGAGTCGCTTAGGTACGACTGAGATATTTGTTTGTCAGATTCTCTCAGACGAACTAACTTCTCCCCCCTTGAGTGTTAATAAAACCTGTAGTCCTGTACTGCATGCTCAAGGAGAGTCTCAATTATTCTCTTTAAACTCAAAATACCAGTAATCTCAACTAATAGGAAAATATTGGAACACGCTCGAATTACAGGAGGCATTGGAAATATGCGAAGAATTACAGGAGGCATTGGAAATATGCGAAAAATTACAGTATAATGTAATTGTTTTCAACCTGTTAATATTAATCAGATATTTCCACTGTTTTATAAACTGAGCTATTTACAATTTTTATATGTAATATTTTATATTTGCAAGTCGTTTGGTCTACACGTTGTCAATGATGATCATAAGATGACGTATCTTTTGTCTTTTTTCCAAATTGGAATGATGTTGGGAAAAATTATTACGGGCGTAATTGCTGATAAAGTGTCATACAAGGTAATGGAACGACAGTGATTTGATTTAAACCTAACTTTGCCTCGATTTTGCCTTCTGTAAACAATTATCGTTAAACTAAACACGGATATTGAAGGATTGCCAATTTATAAGGCCCTTTTTCCCAAAATGTTCGAAGTTGCTAGAGCACGTCTTTTGCCCTGGGAAGGGTGGCGTTGCGGTTGTCGCTTTAACCTCTTAGTAAGAGGATCTCGGGGTCGATAATGGCCGGTGGCATTGGCTGAAATGCCCGGGAACAAACCCTTCCGCGTAGAGTTTGCAAAGCAAGTTCTCTCCCACTTGTTAAAGGAGTTTTCCTCCGCTGTGTTACCCGGTTTCTCCTTTCCATCAAAACTTGCTGACGCTAACGGTAACAGTTAGTATAGGCAAGGAGTACTATATCGGACCCACACCACTCCTCCATAGCACTCCTTGGCATCGGCGCTGTCGGATAGCTGTGGCATGTGGGCTAGCCACCACCCCTCTATGCATTGTAAAGGGATGATTATAAGCCGCCGGCTTCGTGTGAATATCTCTTCTTAATAATGCAAAGAATATTTTTACTATTATAAACACAGGGTGCTTCTGAAAGGCGTTATGTCATGTCTTTATATTGCTAGTTTTTAGCCATCTTAGTTTTAGACTGAACTGACTAACAACTACGTCACTAATAACTACGTTATTACGTGCCAAATCTAGGGCGTAGTCGGGAGTTAATAGCGTCTTATCGGTGTCTGTATAAGTGTCTTCCCATTCGGTAGTTTATAATAGTGTTATGTTAAAATGACTTGAACTTTTATATTTTCAATAACATAACGAAACGAAAGGTCTGTCAGAAACACCCTGTAAATGAGATATTTTATCACGTAACCATCATTAAAACTGATTGAACGAAAGTGAGTCCATTGCACAGTTAAGGAATGAGGGAAAGATCGAAGGGTGAGATTTTTGAGATTATAAAGTAAGATTAGGGTAATGTGGTTAGATATTAACGTCAAATAATTTATTCATAAAAAGTGTAGTTTTTTTTCGATTTGAGCATGACGTTCTATTATTCACTTACAGGTAGCTCTTGTTGTGATTTGTTTGACTTTGGGACCATTCATTCAGTTGCTAACATTCTGCGCTTACCTTCCGCCATTACCGTTCCTCGTGACATATTCAATCTGTGGTTTAATATCCTTTTGCGCAGCCAGTGGCACATTTACAATCGTTCCAATTTGTGTTGTTCAAATCTTTGGTCAAGCTCATTCGGGAACAGTCTCGGGTCTTCTATTTACTTCTCAGGTGATGAAAACATTTTATTTTCACTGGAACATTTAAAGTCAGTATTTGTGTTCAGTACCGTGAAACTTGTCAGAAAAGTAGAAAATGTTTCTCCCAAAATTTACCTCTGTAAAACCAAGAAGTTATATCAGTATCTCAGAGAGAAGGTATAAGATGCCTTTGTATTCGCGCGCCATAGTCCCAGTCCCCCTTTCAAATACGTAAAAGGAGGCGCCGGGCTATTTCGCCTCTCCTCAGTCTGACTGACTGTAATTTTCGTCACTCGCGTCGTCGCGCTGACGTGAGTTTTCAAGAACCAATGAGATGCTGGTTGTAATTTAGAGACGGGGATTGACTCCGGACCTACGTTTGGACTGGAGATAAAGCTGGAAATCTGGCGAATTTATACCTTCTCTCTGAGATACTAGATATAACTTCTTGGTAAAACATTTAACGAAACGTATTTTTACTAAACGAAATTTCCGCGAACAAACTGAAAAAATATATAACAAGCTGGGAAACCAAAACAACCTCTCCGTGTCGTGACGAGGGCTATCTATCCAATCCAATTGAGAGGATTTTCTTAAATAAATAAATAAATATAATTGATATTAGCAGGAGTTCCTGATATTAGTTATTTTAATCGTCAGTAATTTACCTTAATTCTAGTCATGTAGTTTTAAAAACGCTATTCCTAAAATCATTTTAAACATAGCTATTGATAACGTTTAACTTCTAGCAAACACCTTTTTCAAAGTTTTTGTAAGGCTATTGATTCACAATAACGGATATGAAAATCCGCAATTGCGTGAACCTTTGGTGGAAGCCCAGCCATTGGGAGGCAAAACGTTTCTCTTAACCCTAACTATGATAATGGAATAGAAGGCAATATAGTTTTCTGTGAATTGCCAACGCGGTCCGGATATTGCATATATTTTTGCTCAGATTTGCCATCTGCGAACGTGCTGACAGACACACACACACAGAGAGAGACAGACACGTCCAGTATAATACCTCTTCGTGACGTCATCGTCACTCGGAGAGGTAAAAATTATATTTTGAGAATGTTAATTATAGGTAGCATTACTTACTATTTAGCTTGCTGGGAGTCTTCTCTCAAGCGCAATAAGCGACCCTTTGCAAAATGTCTTAGGCTGGGATTGGATGTTCTTTGTCCAGTTAGTCTTCTCAATTATAGGTTAGTTGAAAAGTCCACCGAGACGTTGCGCGCTTCAATTCGTTCATCTACTCATCCACCTTTGTTTCCAATTTTCAACAGCATTAATCTTCGTCATATTCCTTCCATCTGATTCTAAAACAAGATCCGAAAAATCACAAACAGAAAGCGAAATTCCAGAAAACCAAAATATAAGTCGTAACATTACTTTGAAAACATATTCGAAACATTACGGCGCAAATGAAGATACATTTCAATAATTTTTAATGAATTTGATATTATTATTATTATTATTAAACTTTGGTTCTGGTTTGCAAGAGAAAGTAAATATCACACGCGTAACTGGTTAATTGCTTTCGCGACCCCAGCGACATAAAATTCTGTTTTGCTTCATCATATTATGATTTTTTTAATTTGAACGCTTCGAAATATACATGTTTGTACTCTTCGAAATAAAAAACTGTATGTCAATGCCCTGAGGCCCATTTCCCTTTCTTTTCCGATGGCACTTTCTTGGGTAATTTTATAATTTCAATGATAAATTGATTAATAACAGGGATAGATTTAATTTTCGAAGTAGGAATGGAGAACAGAGTAATGTGGGCGCGCGTCATAGTCCCGGACCCCCTTCCACGGGACGGAGGGGTATGAAAGAAGAGGCGGGTCATAGCAACAAAGCTAAAATGGAATTACGTATTTTTCGCCGTCATCAAAACGTAGTTTAAGTGAGCCAAATAGAAAATTTAAATTTTTCGTTACGTGTTGGAGGGAGGGGCTCTTTACTGGGCTATGAGTCGGACTGAAGTAAATACTAACCGTTCTCCATTCCTACTTCTAAAATTAAATCTATCCCTGATTTTATATTGAATATAAACTTCGATAAAAATTTGAGTATTTTACGAAAATAAAGCTGCTAACGGTAGTTTTCATATTCTGAAAATTAATTTTATACATAGCGATCTTCTTTTGGAATAACATAGGAAAAATGATTTAAGTACACATACGCTTGTTTGACTTGAAAACATTTTTAAGTGGAAGCTAATCATTCTTTACTCTAAGAAAGTGGTAGACAAGGCGGTAGGACTGTTCACGAGCCGAGCTGAGCGAGCTTTTTAAAAGCTCGGCTCGGCTCGAGTCAAAAAAACGGCGGCTCGGCTCGACTCGAGCCGAGCTGGGTCTTGGCTCGGCTCTAGCTCGGCTCGGCTCGAAAATGATCGAGCCGAGCCGAGCTGGCTCGATTAACATATACATGTTTAAAAAAAATTGCTACTACCAACGTCAAACTTGAGAATGACTATAAATGCCATCCCATGTTTAGGAATGTAGTGGTTCAGTAAAACCCGCTGTTTAAAATATGCTCAAGGTTAGAGACGAGAGATTTTTCCCACGCTTTATTTCATGTAAAAATACATCGGAACGCTATTGGTGGAGAGAATAAAGACTAAAAGGAAAGCACTATATCAGTGACTAAGCTCGCGAGCCGGCTCGCGAGTTGGCTCGGCTCGATGCCTATCGGCTCGGCTCGGCTCGACCATAAAAAAGCTCGCTCGTTAATTAATCGAGCCGCAAAAGTGGCGGCTCGGCTCGGCTCGAACTCGGCTCGCTCGTCACGAGCCCGAGCTGGCTCGAGCTCGTGAACAGTCCTACAAGGCGGTATTTCACATAGTGCTCGATTATCTTTCGAGGGATGTTTAATTACTTGTAATTAATTTCACTCAAGGAATTCATATCTTAAAAAGTTTCTACAAACAAAGACCATCTTTTCACAAATTTTCAAGCTTTTTTTTAAAAACATCCCGTGGCGGCCTAACTACCAAAAAGTGGATTTAGCACACCACTAAAAACGCAACGTTCATAGCCTCCTACGACAACATGTTATATTTTACACTCATCTGTTTCAAGGAATAGAATTATTATATGAATTCAGAAAACAATACCTTGAAGTAAAATAATTTTGTGCTGAAGATAACTCTCGTGAGTTGACTATTAAAAATATACATTCTACGTTACCAGTGTTCCGAGTTTCAACTAAAAAATAATTTGAATGTAATATTCAGAATAAAAATTGTCATATTAATTTAAGAGTAATTACAGCCAACAAAACAAACAGGGAACGAAAAGTAGATTGGAAAATAGAAAGAAGAAATTAATTAAAGAAATGAAATAAATTGAGTTAAAAGAAAAGGTCAAATTTATTAATTAAAACAAACCATTATACCAAACCAAATTAATTTAGAAATTTTGGTAAATAACAAAACTAAAACCATAAATGTATACCATACATTCATAAACTAAACAAACTGAGATAACGAATTTTCGTTTTATGAGCATTGTACTCATGGTTGTCTGTCCAGAACTCTGTTAGAACTTTAAAACAGTACGGATGCTACAAGAAATAAAATACATATTAAATCAGAAGCAATATCTTGAAATTAAATATAATTCTGCGCTAAAGGTTTTTGTAATTACTATTAACAGGAATACAAACAGCTAATAGCATTCAACTTAAAATTAGTATTTCTTTCAGATTCTCAATTTAATTTAAGGGGTCATCCGTAAAATATTCCAATCATAACTTGAAAACGGTGGACCAGAAGCCAAAATGTCATAGAACATTTTAGACTCAAAATTGCAAAGAAAGAACACCCCCGCCTTAATTTCTTACACACCTTTGGGAAAAACCATGTATATTCATGGGCCTGGCAACCTCTTTGTTAGAGAAGTTGGCCTTGCCAGATTAAACTATTACATAGAATAAACAATTCTCCTAAAATAAGTACGGTGCAGAACCTAACATGGAGTAACGATTCAATTGTGTCTAAATTAGTTTAAATGGGGATTTCATTTACCTTTTTCCTAATTTAAGCAATTCAAAACCATCGTTTATTTTCTCGAAGGCCAAGTTATGAGTGATTAAATCGTCAGTTGGAAACTTGCCAGCAAAATAAGAGTTTACCAGTTTAGGAATATCTTCCTTGAAGTGGCAATCTGTTAGTGTTGAATAAACAAGTTATCTAAATTAGAAATTTTTGCAAACCAAACATCAATAATACGAACATAGTATTACTTTCATGTAAATTTCTTGATTTCAAACGGGGGGATCAATTTTCTTAAAAAAGTCACTCAAATCAAGATTTTTCGCTTTAGCTTTGATCGGTTTGCGGTGGAGAAGACACGTTAATTTCGTGTTTTCTAACTCGCTAAGGTAATATTTGAGATGGCAAAACGGTTGTTGTATACTATGTTCTTATCACAGTTAGTGAAAAAGGGTCTGTTCGTGTATCCAACGTCCACACATAACCACACCTAGCTAAAAAGAGGCTCTGGGCTTCTTTCGACAATTTACCTGGCTTGCCTAGCAGGTGCCTCATAGGGAAAAGCATGTTGTAACAGTTTTTGACAATACTCGGAGGAGGGGGTTTTGTAGGGGGACATTGTTCTTTGAAATATCTTTGTCGTAAATAAATAATAAGGGTTAAATGCCATGCGTTTAATAAACGGGTCTATGACCGGGCACATTGTTCGCTAAATTTAAAAGGTAACTCCAGATTTCTAATTCTCTAATACAATATTAAGACCATTCTACACTGTATACTACTTTAACGCAGTGATTTTCACTTAAATTTTATCTTACCTCCTCCCCATGATCCTTTGAGAGATTTTCCAAAGATCAGCTCGTTAGGATCGACTTTAAGATCCCCTTCCATAATCCCCACTATGATAACCTCACCGCCGTTTGGGCTGCAGCACTGAATAGCCTCCATCTTAAAGATAAACCAATTAAGTGAAATATGAAGATGGTTAATATAATCTTAATGAGAAACCTACCACAGCGTCTCGGCTTCCAACGCAGACAAAGGCATAATCAATGGCAGAAGTACCAGTAACATCATCAAGTTGATTCTTAATATTTTTAGTGGGGTTGTCTTTTGGGTTCAGACATTGGATGCATCCAAACTTGGAAGCTTTTATAAAAGATCGATTTATCAGCAATTAATTCAATAAATGAAATCTCCTATCTTAAATGCAAATCCCTACATACTAGTTACTTAAGTTGGTCAACGTTATCTGCATACTTTGCAATACTTTCTGATTTGATTATTTTTCAATTAGTTATATGAAACATGCATTCAAGTACTCTATAAAGTTATACAACTGATATAATTTTTGAAAACTTCTATTTATATCCCTCTTAATTCGAACCCATAGACGATCTGAGAACATTAAACTATAGAAATGGTCTGCAGTGCCGTGATCTAAGGTTTCCACCGTCACTCACTCGATTCCCAAAGCATACTATAACTTATAACAAAATGTGCAAAACTAAGAAAGCTATTCCTATAAGTTCATAGGTCTTGTATAGGTTAATGGTTCGACCAGACTCGCACAAAAATTATTGATTAGAATGAGGATTTAAATGATAAATGGAAGTTTGTCAATGTCTAATTATAGAATTCTGTTTATGTCATCCCTAAACTCTCGAATTAAACACCAACCCATGTCAAACTTGGCGGAATTCAAGTCAATTCCGATAATCTTTCCAGCTTTTGAATCTCTGGCTCCTAAGACGGTACAAAGGCCCACAGCTCCCAGGCCCCAAATGGCGACTGTCGAACCTTCCTTGACGTTAGCGGTATACCTAGCGGCTCCATAACCAGTCGGCACGCAACATCCAAAAGGAGCAATTTTTTCAAGTCCAATTCCAGGTTTGATCTGTCGAATAAAATAGTTATTAAAATAACGTCAGTCAATCAAGGGCCTGACACATAATTAGAGAGACGAAAAATGAATAGTTTACTTTTGCTAATCCAACTTCGGGGACCACGGTATACTCGGCGAAGGTTCCGCAAAAGCAGAAAGTACCAACTTCTTTTCCTTTGCAAGTGACCCTTTTGGTGCCGTCAAAATAGACGCCACGAAATCCGTGCGTGCTAAAAACAGTTTCATCAAATAGAAGAAGTTGAAGTCAAATATAACCAAAAGTGCGCTTGATATATAGAGAAAGGTTTTCAAGTGCACTTGAGCATAAGTAGTTCTTTTTTGGCCAGAACCATTTTAAGTTGCAGGTGGATATAAGCAAAAGTATATAGAATAAAAACAAAAAGTATACTTCATTAACCATTTCCTGCCTTTGGTTGTAGACGACATGTAAACTGAGAAGCCAATTACCGTCCGCTCAACCACCTACAGGAACTAACCAATCACGGAAGAGCTTCTTGACGTCATAGATTTATATAAAATAGTACATGATGCTAGTAATCCAAACGTTAATTTTTGTAACTACTAATTTTTCCGCTACTTTATGAGCCTATTAACGGCTTGTTCCATGTCCCACGGTCGGGAAGATAATCATACGAAGAGGGGGTCGACATTAATTTAGGATAATGGAAGGATTCTCATATCACACGGCGCAAGCAATTTACAGCGAAGTGTACTTTTTGGTTTTATAGCTATATACTTTTGATAATACCGACAAAATAATTAGCATTACTAACATTACTCGTTCACACGCATTTCGTTTCAACATTTTCTTAGAGCAAGTGTTGCATTCACCACATTCAATGCACCAAATTGGAATCACATGATCACCTAAAAGAGTCAGTTTTTCAGTTTAATCAGCATTGATGGATCTCTGAACACTTAAGTAACATTGAATCACAATTATTATATTAATATTTATCGTAATTACCGGGTTTTACGGTGGTAACTTGATCTCCGATACTTTCAACGACGCCGACGGACTCATGTCCAGTTATCAGTGGGAATTCGGCTTGTTCAAATCCTCCTACTTGAGCATGCACATCCGAAAAGCAAATTCCCGAAAACAAAACCTGAATTGAAATAGTTAAACCACAATCAAATCAAGGAAAAATTTAACTATGCCCTCGTGTAAGAGATCTAATTGAAGTCTTTTGAAAAATAATTTTATTTTTAATTTTCAAATTGCTTAAACATTTTTATCGGGTTTTGATGTGAAATAGCCATTTTTGAGAACTTTGAAAAACAGTTAAAATCCATCATTTTGTTGAAGGCCTGCTCCATATCCTTCAAAGAACCTCATATATTTTTTCTTTTGGTTTCATGATGATTATTTATTTATTTAAAAGTGTCATGAGGGGTAGAACCATGAAGCCCCTCCAAGGCGACGAAATTAACAATAAAATAATACAAAATGAACAAAAGACAAGGAAAATAAATACAATAAATAAAGCATAAAATGTCGAAAAAAGCAAAGCGAGGGTTAGCTTTAGGTGAATAGCAAAGAGTAATAGGTAATAGCATAAGTTTATAAGATATGTTCCATAAGTGTGTCACTCGTTAATGAGAGCTTGTCATGAAGTGACGTAGGTGAAACGTCATAGATTCTTGTAAAGCGACGCGTAGTGAGGCCTTGTCAAAGGCTTAGTACAGACTAAAGAGGAGGATGGACTGCAAAACCGAGTGTAGTCAATTCTCACGTCGTTCTTGAACTAGCTCTCATTAAGCCTCTAACATTACGAAGTGTGGGTAGTGACATACTTATGGAACATATCTTATAAACTTATGGTAATAGTAATATTTGGGAAAGCATATCTCCGTATCTCATTGTAGTAGACTACATGTTCTTTGACAATTTTAACTAAAATTGACTCTGAGAACACACCCTTTAATATATAGCCCTGGAGCTAATAGTTGTGACCCTGAAACGTCACACCCTTCTATCTCTTACTGGATTTTCATCCCTCCTAACTGTTGGAAGCAGTATTCTACGCTCAAAAATGCCAACTAGAGGGGGCTGCGTGACGTCAGACTATCTCTTCCCCTTAGCCAGTTGTTAGTTCCCTATATTGAAAACTTACCAGAATCACCCTGTAGAGGTATGTATCTTACTTTTATGCGAACTTCTTTGGCTTTCGGTGGCGCAACAGTTACCGTTTCGATGACAAAGTCGGTATTAGGGGCCCAGAGAACAGCCGCACGGCACTCAATTGGCTGTTTATTGAAAGGGGGCGAGAGATAAAAAAATTTCAATCAAATGGATTAAAATTTCACCTAATGATTTCTTTTTTGAAAAAAAAACGGTAACCGATAACCTTTTGCAACTCGTTATAAAAAATACGTTAGAGCATATGTTAAAATATGTTATTTTCTTGGGAAGCTGCCCTAATAATACGAAAAAGTCGGATCGATCTTGAAGGCCGACTTCCAGCGAAAACGGTTCTAGCGAACTGAAAACCGAGCATCGAGACTAACAATGAAGCGACCGTGCCGATTTTTGAATCCCCGCTGGGTCAGAAGTTGGAAGGGTTCTCGCTAACTGAAAGCCGTGTAATGTGGTTCTAGCGAACTAAAGATGAACAATAGAAATCCTTTTAAATTTATTTCCTCTTGAATTTTGCTTTCAACGGAAGGAAATTCTCTATTGCGTATCTTCAGTTCGCTAGAACCACATTGCACGGCTTTCAGTTAGCTAGAACCCTTCCATCTTTTACCCCAGCGGGGATTCGAAAATCGGCACGGTCGCTCCATTGTTAGTTTCGATGCTCGGTTTTCAGTTCGCTAGAACTCTTTTCGATGGAAGTCGGCCTTTATGATAAAATATAAAATGAATTACTTTCGCAGTCATGTTGAATCTATGTCAGTCTTCCATTGCAACTAAAAGACATCTGACTATTCGACACAATTATTTCGACTATATATATAGTACGGGATATTTATCAACCGTACATTCAGTTAAGGTCACACACCCCTTTAAAGATTATAATCATCATCTGCCGATTTCCATTGACGGTTAAATGTATGCTACCATGAAACCATGCTGCAGTGCGAAATAATTCCAAAATAAATCACCATTAATATTAATGGTAAACGGTAATAGAACAATGACTGATGCAGGGAGGAGCACTTGGTATAGCGTGAAAGAAAGATTGAAAATTTACCAAGGAAACCGACGCTTATCATCCATGACTTTTTTGATATAACTGGTTTGTTAATGATATCAAAACTTAACTATTGAATAAATGATAGCAAATTGTACACGCGAATACAAGTTATTGAATTACTCTTTAATCAATGAGCCTTGCAAATTGTAGTTTTAATTCAATCGTTAATTTTAATCAAAAGCTTTATCAAGTTAGTCGACAAAAAACTATTTAAATTTTTTTGCCCACATTTTAAAGCGTTATGTCAGTGTGAATTTATGGTTGCTTTGAGATTACTAGGCCTATTTGTTCACTAAAAGCGTGATAGTACTTGTTGATATACGATTGAAACGTAGAAAAGTCATTTATATATGTCATCCATGATTAAACTTATCTTTACGTGTTGGGGAGGGGCTCTATACTGGGCTATGAGTCGGACTGAAGTAAATACTAACCGTTCTCCATTCCTACTTCTAAAATTAAATCTATCCCGGATACAAGCAATCAAACAAACCACTTTCTAAAATATACGTAAGATTACTTAAAATCACTAACGCTTCTTTAAAGTCTATTCTTTGAGGGTTGCCATCCCTGCAATAGCAGCATTCTTTTGAAAGACTATACATTAAAGACAAATAAATACACACGAACGATAAAGAACTTGAAATGTATAGAATCATAAGTTCATGGGATATGATCCATAAGTGTGTCACTGGTTCCTAAGGGCTTGTCACGTAGGTGAGATGCTGTCAAAAGCTTAGTACAGAAAAATATTAAGATGGGATGCAAAACTGAGTGTAGTCAATTCTCGCGTCGTTCTCGAACTAGCTTTCGGTAAGTTTCTAGCATTTCGAAATATACATAGTGACATACTTATGGAACATATCTCATTTACTTACGATAGAATTTAAAAAATAATAAAAATAAAAATTAGTCATACGAAAATAAGAAATGTATTCAACATTCACGAAAGATGATAAATGATGTACTCGATTTTCCAAAGTTTATCGTATAATTCGTTTTATTATTACGCGCTTTTATTTGAAATTATTTTTAGGGTAAAACGTTCATTTTTTTCATCCGAGTATAAATATTGAGTGTGTGTTTTATTCTAGATAGTAATTTTTCTTCGAAAAATTCCCAACACTGAATAGAAGAAATGGTTAAGTAACTCTAATTCTAATGAAGGGGCGTTTGCGCGTTAAACCGTAGCCCATTTGATCCAGGGCTCGTACCAACGTTCTCTTCCTTCGTTATGACGGTCGTGTACCAGATTGAACCAAAGTAAATTCAAAATTGTCTCCTGAAGGTAATTAATAGTACACGTGTTTCGTGTAATTGCTTTTAATTGTTACTACTATATTGCAACCATATAATTTTCTTGGGAAACCAACCCTTTCTTAACTTTTTAAATAAATCACATGACAGCTATAACACTAGTTAGCTAAGAAATGTATCTCAAAGAAATAGTAAACTGTTGGCTCTGTAATGAGAAGAAAATGGCTTCGATGGGAAATAACACGCTTATATCCCATTGGATAGAATCCGTTGGGCAGAATTTCATTCGACAGAAATCCCATTCGGCCGAAAATCCCATTCGACAGAAATCCCATTTGGCCGAAAATCCCATTCGACAGAAATCCCATGCGACAGAAATCCCATTCGGTCGGAAATCCCATTCGACAGAAATCCCATTTGGCCGAAAGTCCCATTCGACAGAATTCCCCTTCGGTCGGAAATCCCATTCGACAGATTGGTCATGTGAATGAAATCATTAAGTACAAGAAGAGAATCCAACCGTACATGGGGCAAGCAGCCATTCTCGTTCTGCCAAGAGCCAACGCTAGAGGTAGTGAACGATGACTGGCGTCGCTTTTTGGCCCAAGCTTCAAGCTGCTGTTAACGACGATTCCGGCTTATTTATGGAATAAATGAATTCGTCTATATCCGATTCCACACACCGAACCTAACCTAACCTAACCAAACCAAACCAAACCTAACCAAACCTAACCAAACCTAACCAAACCAAACCTAACCAAACCTAACCAAACCTAACCAAACCTAACCTAACCTAAGCTAACCTAACCTAACCTAACCAAACCAAACCTAACCTAACCAAACCTAACCAAACCTAACCTAACCTAACCTAACCTAACCTAACCTGAGCTAACCCTAGGCCAACCTAGAAAAAAAGAATATTTTGGAAAAGGCCCATGTTTATTTTTCAACGACCTTAATTAATATAGCATTATAAAATGCGAAATCGCACCAATGGGAAATTCGCTCCAACGAGACTTCTGTCCAACAGGAATGGGAAGTCTGCTCAATGGGAATACGATAAAATGCGAAATCGCGCCAATGGGAAATTCGCTCCAACGAGACTTCTGTCCAACAGGAATGGCAAGTCTGCTCAATGGGAATTAGGTCCATTGGGAACAGCCGGCTAGCTTCGGTCAATTAGAACAACTTATTTTTTATTTCGGTCCAATGGAATTTCGTTCCAATGGAATTCTGTTCAATGGTTATATACCAAATAACACAGACTGCTTCTGAAAGGCATTTTTAACAAATGGATGCGGGACCTTTTCATTTTTTGGTTATTCGTATAAATTGAATCTATATCTATATAAATCAAAGTCCTGACTGACAGGGTATATAACCATTGAACAGAATTCCATTGGAACGAAATTCCATTGGACCGAAATAAAAAATAAGTTGTTCTAATTGACCGAAGCTAGCCGGCTGTTCCCAATGGACCTAATTCCCATTGAGCAGACTTGCCATTCCTGTTGGACAGAAGTCTCGTTGGAGCGAATTTCCCATTGGCGCGATTTCGCATTTTATCCTATTCCCATTGAGCAGACTTCCCATTCCTGTTGGAGAGAAGTCTCGTTGGAGCGAATTTCCCATTGGTGCGATTTCGCATTTTATAATGCTATATTAATTAAGGTCGTTGAAAAATAAACATGGGCCTTTTCCAAAATATTCTTATTTTCTAGGTTGGCCTAGGGTTAGCTTAGGTTAGCTTTGGTTAGGTTAGGTTAGGTTAGCTTTGGTTAGGTTAGGTTAGGTTAGGTTAGGTTAGGTTAGGTTAGGTTAGGTTAGGTTAGGTTTGGTTAGGTTTGGTTTGGTTAGGTTAGGTTAGGTTAGGTTAGGTTAGGTTAGGTTAGGTTTGGTTAGGTTTGGTTAGGTTAGGTTTGGTTAGGTTTTGTTAGGTTTGGTTAGGTTTGGTTAGGTTTGGTTTGGTTTGGTTTGGTTTGGTTTGGTTAGATTTGGTTAGGTTTGGTTAGGTTAGGTTAGGTTAGGTTAGGTTTGGTTTGGTTTGGTTTGGTTTGGTTTGGTTAGGTTAGGTTAGGTTTGGTTAGGTTAGGTTAGGTTAGGTTTGGTTAGGTTTGGTTAGGTTAGGTTAGGTTAGGTTTGGTTAGGTTTGGTTTGGTTTGGTTAGGTTTGGTTAGGTTAGGTTTGGTTAGGTTAGGTTAGGTTCGGTGTGTGGAATCGGATATAGACGAATTCATTTATTCCATAAATAAGCCGGAATCGTCGTTAACAGCAGCTTCAAGCTTGGGCCAAAAAGCGACGCCAGTCATCGTTCACTACCTCTAGCGTTGGCTCTTGGCAGAACGAGAATGGCTGCTTGCCCCATGTACGGTTGGATTCTCTTTTTGTACTTAATGATTTCATTCACATGACCAATCTGTCGAATGGGACTTTCGGCCGAATGGGATTTCTGTCGAATGGGATTTCCGACCGAATGGGATTTCCGACCGAATGGGATTTCCGACCGAATGGGATTTCTGTCGCATGGGATTTCTGTCGAATGGGATTTCTGTCGAATGGGATTTTCGGCCGAATGGGATTTCTGTCGAATGGGATTTTCGGCCGAATGGGATTTCTGTCGAATGAAATTCTGCCCAACGGATTCTTTCCAATGGGATATAAGCACTGACAGACTGACTGTAATCAACGACCAGCCCAAACCGCTCGCCCTAGAAGGCTGAAAATTTGCAGGAACGTTACTCATAAGTAGTAGGCGCCTAGTAAGAAAGATTTTTCCAATCCGCCTCATCTTAAAAAATGGCGCCCAGAAATATAAAAAATCTTCTCTATGCAACAAAATCCGCGCGTTTCAACCGATTCCAAAAATATTTAGTACACTGGTTTCCTTTAACCTATAGACGGGCTGAATGGCCTTTTGGGTTCAATTTGTTGCCATCTTTTTAAATGGCGGCCAAAAACTTAAAACCCTTCTTTATGGAATAATGTCCGCATGAAAAGTAATAAAAAATGTCCCGACGGGCTAACGGGCAACGCCGAGTGCCTTCGCTCCTAGGGTGCTACAAAAATATTAGTCATCAGTAAAATCTACCCATTCTTCATATCTTTAGTCCATATAACACGCGAGCGTCGCCGCGGGTAACAGCTAGTTAAATATAAATTCATTCTATATAGAAACGTCAAAGTTAGCCTTGGCTGAGGCTGAGTGTCTATAGAAATTACAGGTAACAAACGAAGGAACGGGCCAAGACATTCGAAAGTGTCTATAACGGTATGTAGACCCATAACACTTACCATGGAAACGGAACCCGAGGTTTCACCAGAGTCAATGCCTGTGTCCCACAATGGTTTAAAAGGTCCTAGTAGGACAGTTCTCATAAGCATGACCCATTTTATTGGCTTTAGCTGTCTTGCGTCGATACAAACACTTCCCATTTTGACAAAGTCAATTGAAAAATCCCATTTTAATGCTCCCGAACATGCTATGAGATAAACAGTCAAGACTTCGAATTTATATTCATGAGTTTATACCATAAGTTTATAAGATATGTTCCATAAGTTTGTCACTACCCATACTTCGTAATGTTAGAGGCTTAATGAGAGCTAGTTCAAGAACGACGTGAGAATTGACTACACTCGGTTTTGCAGTCCATACTCCTCTTTAGTCTGTACTAAGCCTTTGACAGCGCCTCACTAGGCGTCACTTTACGAGATTCTATGACGTTTCACCTACGTCACTTCATGACAAGCTCTCATTAAGGAGTGACACACTTATGGAACATATCTTATAAACTTATGTTTATACGAATAAAATAATGATAGTAGAAGAGATAGGCGACGTAGTAAAACATAATTGTTTTAATACAAATTAGAATGTGAATACATATTTGTTTCAATAAAAATTATATTATAACTTTTCATCTTCGTAAATGCTATGAATTTGATGTTTTCAAATATTTATCTTTATAAGGAGTGGCAGTGAATTATCATCTTGTTTTAAAATACTTCTTGAGGTGGACTTTTTTATACTGGGTATAGTTGGATAGATTTTGATACAATTAAGCCTAAATAAATTCGTCGGCTTCTTCGGGTTCAACATCATCATAGAAAAAGAAATCATGAAGTTTATTTTTCATTCGTTGGACGAAACCGGGTTTCTTCTCGTTGCCACGATGACCCTGTTGTTTAGGGTACCGCCCATGACGAGCATGTGTAGATGTTCTCGGAACGAACATTTTCTCGCTAAACATGCTTACTTGGTTAGTTCTAGCCAACTGCTGGGCCTCAACCGCGGATCTGATGAAGTTACCATTGATTTCCAGCCCGTACAAGTCCTTAACTAAGTCGTTAATCATGTCCGGGGTGACTTGACAAGGAACGTTTCCTGCAGCTGTGAAGTTACGTTCCAAGATAGCAACTTGGGACTTGTAAGCACCAAGCATTTTGCTCAGCTCTTCTACCACCCTCTGTCGTTCGGGATCACTGGCACTTTTCTGTCTCTCGACGACAATTAGATGTTCCAAGTAGTCTTTTAGAGCGTCATTGTAAGGAGTGATGGCGTTAACCTTCAAGAAATGGGCAAACTTGGCGCTGGCCTGCGTAATGATGTCTTGTTCGCGTTCCAATTTTGCTCGTCTCTCTTGACATTCAATCAGTATTTTCATCTTCTCCTTCTTCAAGTCCTCTTTATTGCGGATGTCTTTCTGAACACTGACGTTAATAACTTGGACAGCCACTTCTTTATTCTCGTAGTAAATATGCATATGCTTTTCATACGGGCATTTACAATAAATACAGTGTCTGCCATCAATCGCGGCGCAATTGAGGAGGTCCGAGTTGTTAATTATATTGGCTGTGACGTTTTGAAGTTTGCAAGGGTTGTGACAAACTGTTTTGTAATGAACGACCAGTGTTCCATCGGAATTGGTTCGTACCTCGCGACATTCCTCAGCGGTACAGACAGTACGGGGCTGATCGAACGTTACTTGTACTAAGTCAGTTCCTGGTACGTAAAGTTCCTTTTTAAGCTTGTTAATATCCTCGCCCGCTTCCTGAATCTTGGTTTCTTGGTCCTCGATGTTCATGATGTTCGTCTGAATATTCTGCGAGATATCGCATAATGGTTTCGACAAGAGGATAATTAATTTCCGGGCCTCGTTCAACGACAGCGTATCTCGAACTGCGTGTGGCTTAATTTTGCAGACGTGTTCCAATAGCCTGGCACATTCGTTAACCGATCTATCCCAACTGCCTTTAAAATTCAGCCTCTCGTCTTCGGGGAAGGTGACACCGCTCTTGATGGCCACCAGAAACCGAAAGGATTCGTTATCAAGGCAGTAAATTGTTGATTTGTTCAATGCGATTTGAACGTGAGGCGTGCGACTTTCATTTTCTTGTAATAACCCTCTTAAAGATGGCAGGGTATCACCCGGTCGATAAAAGGTTCCTCGCGAGTTCGTAAACACGAACACGATATTTTCACTGGCGTTACGATGAATATGACATAAAAGTTCTTGAATGCAGAATCGAAACATTACTGAAATCCGTGAATTATTGGGTTTCAATAGGATTAGGATTCCATTAAGTACGGGATAGTTGGTGATATAGTTGAGAATATTTTCAAAATTCTTAACATCGCGATCAATGCCCGCGGTATCTCCAATACCGGGAGTGTCCATGAGACGTACTAGTCTGTCTCCGGACGGAAAGGTATAGCTTCGGCACGCTTGCGTTTGAGAACCTCCCCGTTTACCGCTTTCATTGGGATCCTCTCCGAATTTTATCAACTTTTCCGTGTAATCTTCGTCAGTCACAGTGAAAGACGTTGGAATCAACGCTATCAATTCGTTGGCCTCGGCTTCCTCAAGGTCCGAGTAGGTTAGGTAATTGGCAAAGGCATTTATGAAGGTACTCTTTCCCACACCAGTCTCTCCTAATACCAGTATATTGATCTCTTCGGGAGGAATAAGTTCCTCCATCATCCTTACGATATCGTCTTCACTCTCAAAACGAATCCACTTGGTCCCGTGATTTTTGTCCGTACATTTGTAAGAGAAAGAGGAGACTTTAGCCTTTCCACAATTACAGTAAAGGAAGCCGTCGTACCCGTAATACAAGTTTGCCCTACATCGATCCTTCTCGCATTTCCATTTTACTAGATCAAGTCCGCATTTGGAGTAAATTGAACCAGGACACCGCGTCTTGATCAAGGAACTCTTATTCGGTCTGTAAGCGCAAAATTCAAAGTCGCAACTTTTCGCCAAAGGTACGACGTATTTGTCAGTCAATCTTTGGTACAAATCTTCGGTTTCAATTACGTTTTCGACGCAATGGTAGATGGTAACGGCTTTCACGTTGTCCGTCGGTGATTGATCGATCATTTCTAGAACGTAGAAGCAAAAGTTCAAAGTCTCATCGTCCTTCTCATTCAGTAGTCGAAAGAAAAGGTCGTAATTTTTCTTCCAAAGTTCCGATGTGTAAAGATGATCCTCATCATGAAAAACCAAGGCAAAAAAATTTTTTTCTGTGGCTCGTACGAAATCAACTCCGAAGTTCTTGGACGCCAAATAAATGGCGCCTTTCGCATGAATATCTTTTATAAATTGCACCTTCTCCAGTACTCCACCAAAGTTCCACTTTTCAATAAACTGGCGTATCTTGACAGGACAGAATTCACTTTGTAAGAATTCGCGGATGACGCTTCGCAAAGCGGAAGAATGATTAGGATCCGTCCGCGCCAAGGCCAAGGCTTCACGTATATTGTTTTTCAACTGACTCTCGGCAATTTCAACGTTATTTTTAAAGGTACAAACCTCTTGAACCACTGATGATGAAAAATGTGGTGCCGACGGAGACGTCAAATCTTCGTAAAAATCATTCAAGGATTGTGTAGTTAATAGGAAATCGTTGAAAGTTTGTTCAATTTCCAAAACCGACGAGGTATCAATGGCATTCACCACGGCATTCGTTACCAGTTGAAGTTTCATCATTTTGACCACGTCAATAACTGGGTATAAGGTGAACGTAATCGGTTTACCCTTCCCATCGTTGCATTGAGCAACGTACGTTGGGGTTTGGCGAATTAGGGCTAAGGCCTCTTCTTTAGTTTCAGGGAGCTCCTCTTGACCCGGAATGACGTCTCCATAAACCTTTATCCGAAAATGACTGGAAGATTTCTCATTCGAGCCTTCGCAAGTAACATCTCCGGAGCCATTAACGCTGGCTTTGAGCCATTTCAACTGCGCTTCCAAATGGCCAGATATTCTCGTCAAATCGTTGTCGCGTGACTCGCTGTACTCTATCGAGGCAAATGTATTGGCTCCCCAGACTATACCGCCAACGAAGTGCGTCGCTGTTTGCGCAGCCAACTCTAGGCCATCCAGTGAAATGTAAGTCTTTAGTTGCTCATCATTGATATTGATCTTTTCTTCTTTAGTTCGGATGTTATATAAAACCGTTCCCTTGACGCTTCTGGACGTTGTTTTATGGTCTTTCAAGTACTTGCCAGAACCTTTTAGGTCTAAGAGCCCCGCGAAAAGGCTGACTCTTAGTTCAGCGCTGACGTCGAGCTTTTCGAACCTCTTCGAATAAGAGTCGTCGCAAGTGTATTCGATATTGCTAAAATTAACGTCCACTCGGTTGACACAACTGTCTGGTAAGTTGAACGTATTGAAGAGGGATCCATGGCGAAATTTGTCTTCCCGCGCATCGTAAAATGCGCCCAAATATCCGGAACGCCCCAAAGCGCTACATTCCTTCACATCCATGACTGTTGGTCGAGAGTCAAGTAAGTCTGCAAATAATTTACATAAGTTAATATTGTTTTGTAATATGCAAAGAAAAAGAGATCTGAAGCTACTGAATCCTTTGAAACGCGTTTTATCAGGAAAAAAACAGAAGCGATTGATATGAGATATAGATATGAAAATTAGCTAGACTTCACCATGATCCAAGCATAGCGAACTTACTAAATTACCCCACACATCGTGTATCTCTATACTGTGAGGACGGTGAGGTAAAGATTCTTTGTGTTACTCCGTGTTGGTATTATACTCTGTACTCTTTCAGTTTTTTGATACCTGACGAAATCCTTATAGTTCTTAAAACTACACATAAAAATACACTGACAGTAAACTAAATAATGAGCCGCTACAAGGCTTTTTATGCTTATCTCAAGAGGGCTGTATTTATCAGAAATGAACTACTTCTACACAAAGAATAGATGCTTACATGAAGCTCGTATAGTTCTGGGGAAAAAGCAGAGGTAAAGGGAGTTCTTCCCTACCGCAAAAGGATTTTATAGATCCGTCTATTAGCCTTGTAATTTTCTATTTGACGCGATAGCTATCGCCTCCCCCTCAAATTGACTGCCAAGGCCACAGATATTGGTTTTAGCTCTGGTTTTAGGGAGAGGGTTTATCCCACTCGGAGAGGAGAGAGAGAGAGAGAGAGAGAGGTTAGAAAGGTAAATTAAATTTCGCGGGCTTTTTTAGCCTAAGAAACATCATATTATGCTGGAATGTGGGATTTATGAGGTCAAGCCAGGTTAGGTTAGGTTTCTTTAAATGTGGGAGAACGGTTTGCTGTAATTGTGTCTTCTAGTTTTTAAAATCACACCTTAGGGGATCCAGGATATTGTTTTAGATACATTATTTGACTCATGTGGTATTTAAAAATCATACTTTAATGGGGTGCACTGTTTCGTTTCAGCAGGGATAGATTTAATTTTAGAAGTAGGAATGGAGAACGGTTAGTATTTACTTCAGTCCGACTCATAGCCCAGTAGAGCCCCTACCTCCAACACGTAACGAAAAGTTTAAATTATCTTATTGGCTTACTTAAACTACGTTTTGATGACGTTGCTGACGGGGACGGCGAAAAATAAGTAATTCCTTTTCACCTCTGTCGCTATGACCCGCCTCTTCTTTCATGCCCCCCGTCATGGGGAAGGGGGTCCGGGACTTTGACGCGCGCCCAGATTACTCTGTTCTCCATTCCTACTTCTAAAATTAAATCTATTCCTGGTTTCAGTAATATTATTTGAGATGTGACATTATTAGAAACAATACTTGAGGGGGAAACACTATCAAGTTTCAGAAATATTTTTTTAGAAGGACCCACGTGAGTCGTGTACAATTAATATTATAGACAGCCCTTGTGCCATCTTGTTTTAAGTTAAACACAGTAAAATCGGAATTCAGTAATTAAGTTTTAACTCATTTATCATTGAAAGGTTGCAATTTTAAACAAAAATATTTATTGTTAAATATTACCTACCGATAAGTAGTCCCGTTCAGCTACTGAAAGATTTAATCTAGGTCAATGTTGTCAACTGTCTGCCAAGCAACCACGCATCCCCAGAATCTCCCGAACAGAGTGTCGAAAATACGTTCGAGGCTTGATGATATTATTTTTGGAATCCTGAACTAAAACTTCTCCACTGTCTGTTCCCTTCACCAATCGCAGGCTTAGAACGTGACGCAACTTTGCTCCAAAGATCTATAAACAAAAGGGACTTTTCATAAAGGGTTGCAGTTTCAAATTAATAAAATATATTCTAATTAAGACTTTTTGTATCTCAAAATAATAATACAAACTGAAAAATGTAAATCAAAGTTTAAAGTCTAATCACTCTCAATTAAAAAAAAATTATATTATAAATAATTTTCAATTATTTCGCTAAACATGATTATTAACTATTTCTTGATGTTTAGGTTGAATTTATTTTATAGTTTTATGTATTTTTGAATAAACTTTTACGTGTGTTAGTTTCAGACTGCTTATGCCCATGTATTTGAGCTCACCCTTAACATTCAATAATTTTCGGACAGTAAAATTGTACCCGTTCTATGGACTCAACATCAACTTTTATTGTGACAAAAATATATTCAATATAATTGAATAAATCACTTGGAATTTAAAAGGTTCTACGACATTTTGCCGTCCGGCCCACGATTTTCAAGTTATGATTGGAGGGTTTAACAGATGACCCCTTCGTTAAAATAGCATTGTCTTCCACTTTATTAATTAAATTTAAGGGATCAACCGTAAAACACTTCGATAATAATTTGAAATTAGTGGCCCTACATCCTTTTTAAAACATCTTGTACAGGAATCATTTAATGAATTAGTAACTAGATAAGCTTCTCTCTGGGGTTGAA
This sequence comes from Phalangium opilio, assembly GCF_054372755.1. Classification (NCBI taxonomy): domain Eukaryota; kingdom Metazoa; phylum Arthropoda; class Arachnida; order Opiliones; family Phalangiidae; genus Phalangium; species Phalangium opilio. Next base: position 4,931,538 of record NW_028324146.1, on the reverse strand, counting down.
AATAAATCGCAGATAAAAATTTTCTCTAGCCCACGCGTTTGGTGATTCAGCTCATCGAACTGCTACTCAAAAGAAGCAACTAGTTTACTCAACTCGAGGAGCTGACTTAAAGAGAGACCGAAATGGTCAGACAATTTTTTTATCGATTTAAATTAGTTAAACTTAGGCCTGTGCGAGCACTCGATGAGCAACTTTTGAATCTAGATTAGGTTAAAGGTCACTTTTGGCCAAAGAAAAAAATTAAAAATAATTCTTAAAGTTTTGCTTTTGGGTTTAGAAAAATAGGCTTGGTTTGTATTATTTATGCGATAGTAAGTGCTTTCAATTAGTGGTAATAGGATTCTAGTGAAATTATAGTCAAACTAGCTGTTACCCGCGGCGTCGCTCGCGTTTAATAAGAACTTCCATCAAAATGATATAAAGAATGGGTAGATTTTACTGATGACTAATATTTTTTGTAGCACCCTAGGCGTTGCTCGTCGGGACATTTTTATTACTTTTCACGCGGACATTATTCCATAAAGAAGGGTTTTAAATTTCTGGTCGCCATTTTAAAAGATGGCATCAAATCGAACCCAAAAGACCATTCAGCCATCTATATAGGTTAAAGGAAACCGGTGTACTAAATATTTGTGAAATCGGTTGAAACGCGCGAACTTTGCTGCATAGAGTAGATTTTTTACATTTCTGAGCGCCATTTATTAAGATGACGGCGGATTTGAAAAATCTTTCTTAGTACGCGCCTACTACTTATGAGTAACATTCCTGCAAATTTTCAGATTTCTAGGGCAAGCGGTTTGGGCTGGGCGTTGATTATCAGTCAGTCAGTCAGTCAGGACTTTGATTTATATAGATCTAGATAAAAGTCTATATGTTATATTTACGAATTAATAGGGTGTTTCTTTCCTAAGGACAGTAAATGAAAGTATGGAGTAGCATCGCAAATTAAGAGCTAAAATTCAAAAGTCATTAAGGCTCGCCATACAAATTTGAGGCTCGATAAGAGCTCGAAACCACATTTTGAACGTGCAGCTTAAGGCTCGAAGCTCGATAACCCAAAAAACAAGGCTTGCACAGTCCTAATTAAACTCCCTTTACCTCTTTCATTTTTTTATTAAACACAGTATTTTTGTCATAAATTAGAGTTAGGCTTAGCAAAGCAATTTTTGTAACTTTGAAAAATCAAATAAAATTAACACAAAATAAAGACTTGAATGAAGTGATGTATTGAACGATAGAAAAAATACGTTTTATAAATATTTCCAATAAAATATATCTAATCAGGCCTGTAATTAGGTAGCTAGAAACCCAAAATCATCGGGGGCTCATCACCATAGCAACGGAACACCCAAACAGCCCAAGACAGGAAACACCTTTACGAAGAACTACTTCCTTCTTAGGGAGGGGCGCAAGAATTAAAAAAAGAAAAAAACCTCGGACTCGAAAATTCCCAAACACATTTAGTGTCGACCGAGTTAGGCAGAAATGACCAGTTCATTGATTAGAAAGGTATACCCGAGTTAGTAGAGCATCCGACTGAAATGGGAAATACCGAGAGTAACGTTACATCTGGGGTGAAAGGTCAAGCCGATGCTAGTTCCAAAAAGATTTACTCTTTGATGGACGTCAATGGGGGAGGGGAATTAATAGAGTGGACCAAGCAGTTGATGTCAAGAAAAATTACTCAAGAAAAGGTAACTTTTGGGTTGATAACAGTAACTGTGTTTGAATGTCTGGTACATCCTAAATTCAACCAGTCATATCTTACATTTTTTTGTTAAAATTGATATATACGGAAAATTTTTATTGGCTTCGATTACTCGATATATAAGTAATAAAACATTATTACTTATCGTATAATCGAAGATAATGAAACATTTGGTGACCAAAATGTCTTACAATCAATTGTTGTTTTTTACAAACAATCTTTGATAGTTCAGCTAAAAATTGGCCTTGCATGTCGATTTTCATTTAAAGGGAGGGTGAAGTGGAAAATCAAGTGATTTTTTTATCAATTCTTCTTCATATTATAAGACCAGTCTGCTTAGTGAAACATCCAGGAAAAATCTCCGAATTATTTTAAAATTAAAACTAGGGTGAGATTTTATGGATAATTTGAAATAAGGACCTCTGATCAATCGCGTAACGCCCTGCCTTCTTGTTAACAAAACTCTCGTGGCACGCTCCAAGCCAAATGCAATTTATCGCGAGATGTGATTCCCTTCTGCTAAAAATTAATGAAAAATCGTAAAATCGATCGAACATTTTAGCGATGGAAGTTATAGTCAACATTATTTTCTGTTACTTTTTAGAAATAGTTGAAATATCTTTGATTCGAAATGTTTTTCGAGGAATTTATTTGAATTTTTCATGGAATACTTAGATGGAAGAGGAAATAAGAAGATTAGTTGAACCGTTCCTGTATAACAAGGGACAAGGAAAGTTGGTCCCTGTCACGGAAATGGTCATGCTGAGGAACAAAGAAAGACCCAAGAATAAGCAAATCAATTTAACCAAGGGGCAAACTAAGATGTGTAATGATAACAATGATCAGACTGAAGCTGCCAATGGATCAACAGTTAACCCAGCAGACATAGGTATTAAAATGATTATGCGAAATAGCTAAGCAGGGACAGAAAAACGGGAAATTTAGAATGACCTTGACATACTATAATACTAATCTCGCCATTATGAGAATTAATTGCATGAAAAGTATCCATTCAGAGATTCGAATACACTTACAACATTTTAATCAGTCTTATTATTTTGTAGAAAACCCGAAATACCGTGATGTTTGTTGGGATTTGGACCAACGCGGTTCAGTGGGTGAAACAGCGATACATTTATGCTTTCTCGTATCAAGTACCGTTCACGCCGAATTAGCGAAACAGTTAATTAAAGTGTATCCAAAACTTTTGAATGACTACTACACTTGCGATGAATACTACGGTAAGATCTAAAATTTACAAAAATTTATTTAGGTGAAACAGTCATAACCTTTTATTAAAATTTGAGTCACACCTTAAACCAGTTTTGATCACATTTCACTAATTTGTTACCTAGCTTTGAGTCATACAAAAATATATCCCAGGTAGCAAATTCATGTTGACACAACGTTTAAACGTAGCATTGAATAAACGTGTGTATTAACGTTTTTAAAACGGTGATCATGTCACCTTGAAACACGGTGTTTACACACGTGTTTATTTTGTCGTAAATACATGAGAAATCTCGTTTATTTCTCGTTTTAAAAACGTGTATTATAAAGTAGGTTAACGTGGATAAATCGTGCGTTAAACGGTTCCAATTATGTTTATTTTTCGGGTTATTTAAACGTGTGTAATAAGTTAATCTAACGTGTCTCAAAAGTTAATTGAACGAGTGTAACAACTTAATCGAACGTGCACAAAAATTTTTTAAATGTGTTTTATAAGTTAGTTGAACCTGTGTATAACGTTGGTTTAACGTGTTTAATAAGTAAATTACACGTGTTTAATAAGTAAATTACACGTGTTTAATAAGTAAATTACACGTGTTTAATAAGTAAATTACACGTGTTTAATAAGTAAATTACACGTGTTTAATAAGTAAATTACACGTGTTTAATAAGAAAATTACACGTGTTTAATAAGTAAATTACACGTGTATAATAAGTAAATTACACGTGTTTAATAAGTAAATTACACGTGTTTAATAAGTAAATTACACGTGTTTAATAAGTAAATTACACGTGTTTAATAAGTAAATTACACGTGTTTAATAAGTAAATTACACGTGTTTAATAAGTAAATTTCACGTGTTTAATAAGTAAATTACACGTGTTTAATAAGTAAATTACACGTGTTTAAGAAGAAAATTACACGTGTTTAAGAAGAAAATTACACGTGTTTAATAAGTTAATTGAACCTGCGTTTTAAATAAATTGAACGCGTTTAATAAGTCATTTCAAGTGTGAAATTCGTTAACTGAAGGCGTCTAATAAGATATTTGAGCGTGCGAAATAGTTTAATTTTACGTGTGATAAGACGTTAATTAAAAATGTTAAAGACAATAATTGAACGTGTGAAATAAGTTAATTGAACGTGTAAATTTGTTTAATTAGACGTTTATAATAAGTTAATTGAACGTGTGCAATGAGTTAGTTGAACGTGTGTAATTATTTAACTCGTCTTCTCAAAGTGGAACCGAAACATTGCCAGTATTAGCCTCGGCATTTTCATTTATAGATGCAATCCGAACCAATATCACAGCAATGACAGGACTAATACAAAGCCTAGTTTTCAGTTGTTATGTATAAATGTAGTATAGCAAAATCAAAAGATAACAAGGCTTTTGAAATATTAAAATTAAACGATTTTCTTGGAGTTTTGAAACGAAACATAGCTTTATAGCTATACAACTACTAAAAGAATCGTAATGCCGAAACATATTTACCATATTTTAATTTTATATTTAGCAAAAACGAAAAAATGACAGTTTTGTAAGAGTTCTATTCATGCCAATACAAGGGAAAAAAGCAATAACGGAGTATTAACCGAGGAGTTGAAACTGAAAACTTCTTATAATTATAAAAACTTATAGCTCAGGCCTATGCATTACATGTCAAAAGTTTTTTAAATAAGCTATAATTCCTACTACGGCTTTCGTTGTTGATTATGAAAAACCAACCGTCTCTATCCTAAATCGACTTCTCAACAATGTCATAAGTCCCTTACTAACTGCCAACACCAGTCTTTACTAACTGGCTTCTAAGTACCACAATCTGCTAGTCTTTGTCCATCCCACATGGACACTGTACTTGCTGGCTCGTAAGCACCACCATCTTCTGTTCTTCGTCAATCCCACATTGACCCAGCTTCTATGCACCACCATCTTCAGGTCTTTGTCCATTCCGGCTTCTTCTCCATCGTTATCGTTCGGTTTTATGATATACGCGGTGATCGGCTAGGGTTACGAGATACGTCTAGCCTCCCAATGGCAGGGCTTCCACCATCGGTTCACGCGAATGCGTTTTTATCTTTTATTGTAATGGAAACGAATCGTATATATATCCCAAAATTTGAAGAAAGCGGGCAAGAGGGGTACCCTTCACTTTAAACGTCAATATTACCAAAGTTTCGAAAGATAATAGGAACAACTTTATTTTAAACGATTTAACTATTTTTAAAGTTATTTACTGGCGATTAAAATAATTAATATCATTTATATTTAATTAATTATTTAAGATAAACTTATTTCTATGTAATGACACAAGTGAGAGTTTATATAGAACGAGTTATGAAGATTGCATCCGAATCGAAACACTACACGCATATCAAAGTTAATATAAAGCGAGTAGGATGATAAGATCTCTTACAAAACGATAACATTTCCTTTTTGCAGAATATTAAATGGAAATATTTTAAATATTTTTCGGCATTACGATTCTTTAAGTAGTTGTGTAGCTATAAAGCTCTGTTTCATCTTAATATTCCAAGAACATCTTTTGATATTAACATTTCAAATTTGGTGTTTACTTTTTAATTCAGCTTTAATACATTTATGTATAGTGAAAACGCATTTTTTATATTCATTAGATCATATGGATGTTAATTCTTCATCTATCAACAAGTGTTGAAACGATTGGATCTGTGAAATAAGATACCCTAGATTTAAACTAGAAATGACCTTGTTTCGCCTCCTCTTATAGGAGGTGTTAACGGTTCAGAGTGAGCCGAAAGTTAAATACACCCTTCAGTGATACATTTTAGGTCCTCATTAGAATTATTGAGAATACAAAAGAAATTTTAAACGCTTAAGCCTTTGCTAAAGACCTTGGCAATATTTCACCAATTTGAACTATGTATTTCCGGTTTTTCTCATTGGCTGGTGGACCTGTGTTTAGAAAGTAAATTCGTCTCGGCTCGGACAGGTTTATTTTGGTTTCCCAACTTGTTTTTAACCTGCGAACGCGAGGACAGAGACACGTCCAGTAAAATACCTCCGTGATGTCATCGAAACTCGGAGAGGTGATAACGATTGATTATAGCTTTTTATCACGCAAGACATGTACGAAATATCAACGTTTCCGAAACGTACAGTAATAATGCAAAACTAAGGGTCATTTAAAACCATTTTCACGCGTGTTGTGAACGAACTTCTTATAAAGACTTGAAAATAAAGCTTTTGTATAATGTGCTTACAGCTTTCTCGAAACTTACATCAAAAACGCAAAACTAACAGTCCACTTAACACCATTTCGAAACGTGATTTTAACCTAAAATAAACGTATTAGTTATCACTTTGTATAATCGTTTTAACAACGTTGCCAAAACATACAGTAATAACGCTAAACTAACGGTCAATTGAACACCATTCCCAAACGTGTTACGAACGTAACATATAGTCCTGAAATAAACGCGCTTGTATAAACGTTTTAACAACGTTGCCCAAATATACAGTAATAACGCTAAACTAACGGTCAATTGAACACAATTCTCAAACGTGTTACGAACGTAACATATAGTCCTGGAATAAACGCTCTTGTATAAACGTTTTAACAACGTTGCCAAAACATACAGTAATAACGCTAAACTAACGGCCAATTGAAAACCATTCCCAAACGTGTTGCAAACGTAACATGTAGACCTGAAATAAACGCTTTAGTTATCACTTTCTATGAACGTGATAACAACGTTTCCGAAACATACAGTAATAACGCTAAACTAACGGCCAATTGAACACCATTCCCAAACGTGTTGCAAACGTAACATGTAGACCTGAAATAAACGCTTTAGTTATCACTTTGTAAAAACGTGTTATTGACGTTAAGAAAATCCTAAACATCTTGAGGTAACTTATGTACCACAAATAAACGTTTTTCTTACGTGTGAAGTACACGTGAAACGTTTTCAAAACATTGGCACCAAAAATCTACTTTAAATCAACGTTAATTTGCTACCTGGGATAGTATGAAATTTCATCCAATCTAATGTGAAGAAACATGATCGGGAGATGATACAATACAAAAATTTATACCATGTAGAAGCCTTTTATCTTGATCAAATATAATTTAGAACTGTAACATTTTGACCAGCTTTGAACAATTTTTTAAGCCATGTACAATTCGCGAAATAAATTATAATAAAACCCGCAATTGCGTGAACCTTTGGTGGAAGCCCGCCCCTGCCCTTGGAAGGCAAGACGTTTCTCTTAACCCTAGCCGATCGCCGCGTACATTTTAATCCTAATTATGGGAGTAGAAGCCAAAAATTGCTTTCTGATAACACGTTTGCTCCGATTTGCCAACTGCGAACGCAGTGACAGACACACACACACGTCCAGTGTAATACCTCTCCGTGACGTCATCGTCACTCGGAGAGATAAATAGCTTCTCTTTTTTATACTGGGTCTAAGTTTGATCAAGTTTAACTCAATCATTGTGGAAAGGTTTTATCGTGTAGATAATTGCATTCAATTTGTGCCAAATCTGTAGACTTTTCAAATTAGACTATTTTCAAATTACTCGAATTAACATTAAAATTTAAATAGAAATGACAACTTATTTACTTCTTGGTAAATGGAGTGTAAAGTTTAGCAGATGGCTGATAAGCAAGGCTAATTTTAAATACAATTTATGCCTAAACTTTAGGCGAAACGGCTCTCCACATGGCTATAGTTAATGAAGATCCCGCTATGGTGAAACTACTTCTGGACAACGGTGCCAATTATCACGAGAGGTGCGTCGGAAATTTCTTCATTCCGGAGGACCAGAAACCGTCTCGAATGGATAATCTAGATCATGAATGGGTTGATTTGTGCACCAAAACCAACTACGAAGGGTAATTCGAGTATTCAAGTCCATATAATAAACTTAGAAAGCTGAAAGTCTAATAGGCGAGATCATGGTCATTGCTTTATGACAAGATTTGAAATTGGTAAATGGTTGATAATGAAGGAGCGTTGTATGTCAGGGAACGTTATTGAATCAAATTTATATAAATATTTGGGGATTTGAAATAAACGACATTATGTTTCAAAAACATCCTCGGAAGGGACAGTCCTCTCCTATGGTGTTTGCCTCTCTGACGGTAATCATGGAATAGCCTATAATTAGATATTTTAAAATATTTCAGATACGTCTACTGGGGCGAGTATCCCTTATCATTTGCAGCATGTCTGAATCAGGAAGAATGTTTTAGATTACTCTTAGCCAAGGGAGCCGATCCGGATAAGCAAGACACTAATGGAAATTCCGTTGCTCACATCATGGTCATAGAAAACAATATGGTACTCCCAATTGCAATCCGTGAAAATTATAAAATATTTTCTCTAGAAAAATCTTTATTATATTTTTAAGAATATGTTCGACCAAGTTTACGAACTGGGAGCCACGACTCATATATACAACATGCAAGGGTTGACTCCGTTAACTTTGGCGGCAAAATTGGCTAGGCAAGATGTAAGACATCGTTAAATATTCCGATAATTCAGTGTTTCCCAAACGCTGTGTTGTAAAACTTTAAAATCACATTTAAAGTTTTGAATCATGTTGTTTCTTAAAATTTCGGGATCAGCCATCGATCTTTACAGACTTAATGGCTAGATGTTTTCACTTCTAAATCTTCATTTTCTGTTATTGTAATCAATCCATTCAGTTTCGACAAATTCGGTACAACAAAAAAATAAACAACTTTCTTAAATACATATAGATGGGACCAAAGATGTGACGCAACTTTGACAATGTCGAGAAACACTGTGTTGCTTGTTACTATTACCAAGAAGTTATATCTAGTATCTCAGAGAGAAGGTATAAATTCGCCAGATTTCCAGCTTTATCTCCAGTCCAAACGTAGGTCCGGAGTCAATCCCCGTCTCTAAATTACAACTAGCATCTCATTGGTTCTTGAAAACTCACGTCAGCGCGACGACGCGAGTGACGAAAATTACAGTCATATTTTCCGACTGAGGAGAGGCGAAATAGCCCGGCGCCTCCTTTTACGTCCCCCCTTGTATTTTGAAAGGGGGACTGGGACTATGGCACGCGAATACAAAGGCATATTATACCTTCTCTCTGAGATACTGATATAACTTCTTGCTATCACCTTAAAACGTTGAATGTGGTGTCCTTAATCACTACAGCTTTTCATGCATATCCTGAAACTTCAACGAGAAATCTACTGGCAGTTGGGTAATATAACGTGCGCAGCCTACCCTTTGGAAGAAATTGATACCATAAACTCACAAACTGGAGAAATATTCAAAGAGTCCGCTCTTAATTTGGTGGTGTATGGGGTGAGGAAATGGTTTTCAATAATGGTTCAACTCGCATAATAATTTTAACAGCCATAATCCTTTCAGGAGCGTGCTGGACATTTGGACATGATGGAGGGCTTGCTTGTCGACTTGCTTAACGCCAAATGGAATACATTCATAAAATTTAAGTATGTCAGTTTAAATTAGACCGTTAAATAATTTTTAAAAAAGTGTTAAAAAAAGAAGGGTTTGATATTGGGAAAAGAGTCAGCCCACGTTCTGTTTTCAGTTGGAATTTGACTCTCTTAAACAAGGTAGGTAGTGTTAGGAGTTTTAGTCAGGCTCAGATTCTTTGTTTGGGGCATTGTAATTAGTATTCATTATGGACTGAAACATAAATATTCAGATATTCGCACAAAAATTTGTTAACTTCACTGCTCTAATTTTACTTTTGGGTTATTAATTCCTTATACACTCAAGTTTTAAGTTCTAAATTTTTTTAGTATGCATGAATATGAAACATATACTATTCATGCATGAATGTAAAACCATACAATTCATGCATGAATGTAAAACCATACAATTCATGCAAGAATATGAAACGATATTATTCATGCATGAATATGAAACGATATTATTCACGCATAAATGTGAAACGATATTACTCATGCATTAAAATGAAACGATATTACTCATGCATTAAAATGAAACGATATTACTCATGCATTAAAATGAAACGATACTTTTCATATATGAATACGAAACAGATACTATTCATGCATGAATACGAAACGGATACTATTCATGCATGAATACGAAACGGATACTATTAATGCATGAATACGAAACCATACTATTCATGCATGAATACGAAACCATACTATTAATGCATGAATACGAAACCATACTATTCATGCATGAATGCGAAACCGATACTATTCATGCATGAATATAAAACCATACTATTCTTGCATGAATACGAAACAGATACTACATACCCATGAACACAGATACGTAAAGAACTGAAATAGGTTTTTTTCTTGCAACAGATTCTACGCAAAATTCTTAGTTTTCGCCATTTATTTCGTTATGTCGATCGGCTGCTTTGTGTTGAGACCGGCGCCACTGATTAAAACCAAATCTAGTAGGCCGCCCAAGACCACTGTTACTGTCAATACGACTGTACCCAGTTACATCTCGACCACCAATGACCTACCCACTAACATCAGCGATGGCTTCACGACTGAAATAAATCCTCTCACAATAATTCAGGCCTTTTCACCATTCTCGATGAACGCATCTCAGATGCCAGAGGAATGTTATCTCTTGGTTTACGACACTCCCAAAGACAAGGTTTGATGTGCTATTCAAATAATAATAAACAGGTGGCTCTCGCCAAATTGGAGGTAAGGGCCGATGGTGACCAAAGTTTGAATGCCTTTTTTTTAAATAATTCTAGACTCGACTTGTTTTCGAGGTTCTGGCCGCAGTTGGCGCCTTTTTGTACATAATTCAAGCCTTGAACGAACTAAAATTCATGGGAAAGAAAACCTTTTTCGAGAACCTGGTAAAAAATTCTAGTTGTTTTCTTGAAACTTTGGAAATATTTGATACTTTAAAATGATACACTCCAAGATAAAACACAATTTAGAGTCACACACTATCTCTAAAACGATTTACTTAAGTCAACAGTTCCATCTCGGGTTCTCTTCTTGATTTCGTGCATCGTGTTGGTGGTCATAATGGTACCACTGAGGCTGACTTGCCAATGTCACTTTGAGGACAACATGGCAGTTGTTGTTATGCTCTTAACCGCGCCACACTTCCTATTCTTTTGTCGGTAAGTACCTCAAAGCCACAGGCAGGTCCTTTGGCAACCGAGACTGCTGTTTTACGTACCATATATACCCCTTGACAAAATCAGTACTAAATCATAACTACTGTATGTCGATTCACGATGTGGTTTTACTACAAAGCTCTTTTTAAACCTTCAAGGGGTTTTAAGATGGTCGGGCCTTTCGTTGTCATGATCTACAAAATGGTGCAAACGGATTTGCTGTGTTTCGTTTCTATATATCTCGTCTTTGTCATGGGATTCTCTCAAGGTATAACTCTGTCACTAATGTTTCTTGTTATCAAAATGAAAATTTATGTTATGGAAATGAAAGGGGGTTTTATTAAACAATTTTGTAAATCAAGATTACTCAATTTTTTGCTATTGCTTCCAGCTTACTTCGTTATCCATCAGTCGCACGATAACAAGAATAAAACGTCCAGAAACTTTTTTGAAACACCAGTAGAGAGTTTTATGGCCTTGTTCGTAATGTCAGTTGGGACATTTGGTGAAATTTACGGTCAATTCGACAACACAGATCATCCATACATTGCTAAAGTATAACGTTAAGGTTCGAATATGGTTTCGTTTCCGAAATATAACCTATCGATTCCTTATTCCAGATTCTGTTCTTTATGTACGCTACCCTTGTTGCTACCCTACTGCTCAACATGTTGATTGCGATGATGGGGAAAACGTACCAGGACATTGCCGAGAGAAAAAACGAGTGGATGAGACAGGTCAGACAGTGAGAGTGCCCCGTGTTTAGACTGACTATAATTGTGGGTCATAATAATTTAATAGTTATTTTATAGTGGGCTAGAATCGTCATGGTGGTAGAAAGAGGTGTATCCCCCAAGGAATGTCTGGATAACATGATTCGCTACTCGGAACCAATGGCTGAAGGAAGGCGGGGCTTAGTCATTAGACATCATTACACCGTAATTATTAATTATGCAGCATAAAATGTTCGAAAACGATCAGAATTCAGGCCAAGCCTTCAATTTCTTAAAAGTTTTATGCGTACAAGATATGTTCCATAAGTATGAAATATACACATTAGAGCTAGTTCGAGAACGACACGATAATCGACTAAACTAGGTTTTGCAGTCCATCTTCCCATTTAGTCAGAACCAAGCCTTTGACAGCGCCTCACCAGGCGTCGCTTTACGAAAATCTATGACGTTTCACCGACGTCACTTCAAGACAAGCTCTCAGTAACCAGTGACAAACTTATGGAACATATCTTATTCTATGAGAGCGGTAGCTCTCTTAGATAAGACTTCATACTGCTCTAAATGTATAAATTTATGGTATTACCGATAGCCCATGAAAGTTTCAGAGGTAGAATTGAGTCCCAACCTAAGTCAGCTACTCATTCTTCCTGCCCTATATTCATTCTTGTTTTTATTTTTGGATGAGAACATAATTTATATTATAATTATGATCGTTTTCAACTAATCTAAGAGAACAATTATTACGCTAAACTTACAATGGAATATGCAGGGAGAGGAGAAGGAAGAATTGGAAGAGCTACTTGACTTGAAATTATGTCATATTGAAAACCGCAAGAAGAAAAAACGCGGAACCGATGCGCCGGATAAATAAATTCCACGTTATATTATTATGCACTTGTTAAGTACTACTTACCTGCCTTCATTTCAGCATTAATGTAACCAATAACGCATAAATGCTTTTAATCCTTAGCTATTATACCAACACAAATGCATGCGACTGTTGTTCCATTTCCGGTCCAACGGACAATGTTTGTTAATAAAGCTTAAAATGGTTTTATTCCTAAAATACTGTTTTTGAATAGTTGTTTTATTCCTAAAATACAGATGTTGAACAGTTTTATTTTTTAACTTCAACCTATGTTAAATTTTGAGTGATTCGATTACGCTCGTTTGATTACCTACATTCCAAATTACATCCAAATCCGTTATAGCACTGTTAAATAATAAACATCCAAACTCACAAAGTTTTTAATAATAACAATATTAGTAGGATATAGAGACTCTACTTGCTAATGCTTGTTTTTTCGTTTAAATATCAATTTTTTTTTCTTTTTATTTATTTAACAAACATTTTACACATGAATAATGAATGTTTTAAATTCATTATAATAGTGCTTGAAAAATAATTTGACCTACGACTATATTAGGGAAAGTATTCCATAATATAGTCAAAGAGAGCTGTTTGATATAAAAGTTGCAAATCTGAATGAATTTTATTTTATTTAATACGTTTTTAAATCAAATCTTTAATTAGAAATTCAAATAATCTTAGTAGCGGTTTGCTGTAAAAATTTAAAGATCACTGCGTGGTTAGTTAGTAAGCGGAAATGCTGATAGAACTTACTAGCGGCTCACGTAATAATTCTAGAAGGAAGGCTTTGGCCGTCACTGCAAGGTCGTGTTACCGGGAGCAGCATCGCCACCAATGGCCAGGAACCCAAAAACCGATAGTCGATGGTTTACGGTGACGACAATGGTGTTCTTTTCCGACTCAGTGACTTTAGGTATGGATGAAACGTTAAAGCTTTTCGGGTTGTTTTCGTCTTTCTGGATAACGGCTTGAACCTCTTTGCCGTTATTAGATTTCAAGGCCATGCCAGTGATTTTGCCAAAGTCTGACTTAATGTGAGGTGTTGAAGAGTTATCAACGGACCCAACATAACTGACCAGTAAAAGAATAGCGCAAACATATGCCCACATTTTCCAAGCTTTTGTATTAATGCTATATAAAAAACAAATGTTCATGTGTAGTTAGTATTATCAGGGATAAATTTTATTTTAGAAGGAAGCGGGAATGGAGAACGGTTATTATTTACTTCAGTCCGACTCATAGCCCAGTATAGAGCCCCTCCCTCCAACACGTAACGAAAAGTTTAAATTATCTTATTGGCTCACTTAAACTAGTTAATTTTTTACCTATGTCGCTATGACCCGTCTCTTCTTTCATTCTCCCCCGTCCCGTGGAAGGGGGTCCGGGACTTTGTCGCACGCCCAGACTATTCTGTTCTCCATTCCTACTTATAAAATTAAATATTTCCCTGACTACACGTAACAAGGTCTTTCGAACATCTTCACTGTAAACAGAATTAAATGCGGTTATAAATGTGAGGTTGTAGCTTACCTTTTTGAAGTGAAGCAATAAGAGGCGTCCCTGGTAACTATTATTCTTCTCAAAGCGAAGACCTTTGCGATCCACCACGCGATTTTATCTGCCAAAAAGAAAGATGATTTCGTCGCTCTTATCCATTAAAATTCGAGTTAGATGGTTTTTTAAACAAAATAAAAACTTGTGTTTTTGAAAAATACAATTGTTTTTGTCATTGTAAAAGGTGTAATGGTTTTCCACGGTGATTGCGAAGTTATTATGCATGCCACTTAACTCCTACATATCGTCTGGGATGCGACGAAACATATTCGAAACGCAACGTAAAGTCAAAGTGAATATACCAAACATCTACTCATAATTACGTCCAAGTAGGAGTATAGAAATATGTCTGATGTACTGAGAAAAACCTATCAACAGTACACTTAACTAATTACTACCAGGGATAGATTTAATTTTAGAAGTAGGAATGGTGAACAGAATAATCTGGGCGCGCGTCAAAGTGCCGGACTCCCTTCCTCGGGACCGAGGGGTATGAAAGAAGAGGCGGGTCATAGAGACAGAGGTAAAAAGGAATTACGTAATTTTCGCCGTCCCCGTCAGCAACGTCATCAAAACGTAGTTTAAGTGAGCCAATAAGATAATTTAAACTTTTAGTTACGCATTGGAAGGAGGGGGCTCTATACTTGGCTATGAGTCGGACTGAAATAAATACTCCGTTCTCCATTTCTACTTCTAAAAATAAATCTATCCCTGCTTTTACCTATTCATGGTTTTTCTGGCTGAGAACATATTAAATATGATGGTTTTCAGTTATTCTTTTTAAGAGAACAATTATTACGCGAAACTTTTCAATAAAGCTTAAATTGGTTTTATTCTTAAAATACAGTTGTTGAACACCCGTATTTTTTTTTGTTATGAGACGATATTAAATTTTGTGAGATTCGATTAGCAGTTGTGAGAAGACATCAGAGCTGTAAATGAAAAAGTAAATCGGTATTTTAAAATAGAAAGGGAAGTGTTTAAAGATGCGGAACGACCTTTTAAGTCTAGCAAAATATTTGCTAGAGTTTGGTAAGAACAGGTAAAGTTTCTCTTGGTTTTTTAGACTTACCAGCTGCGTGCTTAACTCTAGTGTACGCGTGATCGAAGAAAGCGCACTGTTGAGCTCTTAAGAAATGACCTTGAGTGCCTCCAGGAACGACGTCCAGGTAAGCCTTGGTTCTTAATGTGTATCTTGGGAAATGTCGGTCATCTTTGCTAAGGTTAGGATCTCTGAAAGTGCGTATTATGGTGTTATTTATGTCGCAAACCTATTGGGAATAGGGCATCTAAAATGACTGACCCATTGTTAATAAAATGAGCCAAGTGGTCCATCATGTGATGACCTCTTTGGTGTTCCATTTCTGTATACCCGTTTTCAGGGTTAGCGTGTCCAAGAAGGAAGTCAATGTCCTCGCCTTTTAAGTTGCCCGCGAATCTAGGATATGAGTGCTTGCTTGGATGATGGCGGATGAAAAACATGAACACGTCGTTTCCGGAAACTGCTAACTCGTCGGCGAATTTATTCAGGGGACACAAAATGAGAGAATCAGTCGTCATGTCAATAGCCATGTGCCGGATCGCCTCGGGATCGTGTGGGTGCTGAAAGTAATCGGTGTTATTTTACTTCAACATCATGGTTTATGCAACGAAGTTCCGACTTACGGTGAAGTTTGTGTACACATATTCGATAGCGTTAGTCTCGTAATCAGACTTGGTGTGCAACAATTTTTTAATGAGCTCTCGTAAGTCGTTTTTCGTGATGTACGAATTCTCATCGAGCTTCTGAGAACTGAATAAGAAGTTGGCAATAGCACCCCTGTGATAACTAGATCCCAACATGACGGGAATGGTAGTGTCAAAGGCGCCTTGTTTGGCTAAGACTCGTGGGTGATGTGGTAGGAAGTGTCCATCAACAACGGGCAAGAATATAGAACTGTCACGGACAAGGGCCTCGCTCATTTCCACCAAATCATGGGCGTCTTTCGATCTCAAACATTTCACAATTTGGTGTTCTTCGTCGTGGTTAGGGAATACGCAACCTTAATAGGCAAACATATAAAGAAGTGAACATGAATAATACAAATACGTGTAACGGATAATATTGGGCTGTAGTGCACACCACGATCTCAGGTTTTCACCCACTGTTCCCTCATATCATCGCCATATTGGCACGATAGTAACGACGCAGTGCAAAACATATCTACTCATGGAATCATAACATTGCTATTCATATATTCTGGGGTCTTAAGGCCTATCCAGACTGACACATTTTGCTAGTTCGCATCTTCGCTTTGCTTGTTTGCAAGATCGCTCTACTGTCCACATTGGTTTTTCGCTACTTTGCGTCCTCATATCGCGAAGATACAAATTTCTTGCGACTAGGCCAAGAATTTCGCGCCTTCGCGTGAAAAGCACCAATCACAGACGAGAGGAAGGGTGGGACGATTAGTTTCGTTTTTCTCTTTGAACAACGTCGATGGAGAGGGGCAGAAGGCGTAATGATTGCTCAAACTTGATTGGCTCTCAGAATTGGAAATGCAAAATTTTTGCGTGTATCAGAACAGAAGTGCAAATGTTTTCGCGAAGATGCGAATAGACGAGGCGCGAACACGCGAGCGCGAGTTCAGTGTGGACAGAGCTTTACATGGGTTCTTGGTACTACGTGTTTCTAATAATATTGCCTCAGATCTGGCTCAAACGTCTTTCATCAATTGATGCCAAACCCAAGGTGATTTTTATTTTAGGCCCTAAAGAAGCATCACGTATTATTTGCTCACACATGTCAGTTTCCTTAATCATGTATAATTTCTCGTTTATAGAGTAGCCATGATGTGTATACGATCAGAGCATGCATACTAGTATTAGGCCTGAAATTCTGTCTGTCTCTCTGGTTTAAATGTAAAGCCATTGACAGATTAAAATAAATTACCTAATTTTGTGGCGATTTTATCGCTCATTTTCCTGCTCTCTTTCTTGGAATGAACTCCAAAAACATTCATGGGTGAACCATTTACCAGGACCAGTTTTTGAAACAAGCAATTACAGCTATGAGACAGCATAAGTAGACCAGCGGCTGAGGCGCCAGAACCTTCTCCAACTACCGTGACCTTTTTAGGATTCCCTCCGAAATCGGCGATATGAGCCTTGACAAACTTCAAGGCCTCCTTCATGTCCAAGAGACCCTGATTACCCGGAGCTTCCTCGCAATCCGTATATAAGAAGCCAAAGACGGATAGACGGTAATTCACGTTGACAACGATAACGCCTTCATCGGCGGCCAATTCCCTGCCATCATAAATATCCATGTTGGCCGAACCGGTCAAATAGCCTCCTCCGTGAATGAATACCATGACTGAAGCGTTTGTTGGTCTAGGATGAGGGACAAAGACGTTCAAATACAGACAATCTTCAGATTCTTCCGAGTTTGCGATCAAGTAGTCACCAGGCCCTTTTCTGTGTGGTCCCAAGAAAGATACTTGTTTACAGGATGGTGCTTTCTTATTGGTTTTTAAAGTGGAGCTAAAAGCTTCAACAGGAACGGGTGCCTTGAACCTCAGGTCACCTACTGGTGGTTTCGCGTAGGGAATACCGAGGAAACCTTCGACTGGCTTATTTTCATGAGTCGTCAGTATGGTACCTTCTAATTCACCCAGGGATGTTTTGACGAGAGGATGGCCATCTTCGTGATGAGCCACAACGCCGAAGACCACTAGGCCAAGGAGTAGGAAAGCGAAGGACAAAGAAGACATTCTGCACTGTAAGGTTGAAAACGTAATTAAGGAATTTTTTAATACCGACATGCTCATGAACCTTCTCTTCTTAACAATAAGAGACGTTCAACATAGGCATGGAAGTGTAATTTTAGGGAACGCCTTTAAATGAGGATGAGGTGTCAGATAACACGTGATTCTAAGGGAATTTCAGTAAGGCACGTTGTCCAAACTTCTTATAGCTCTAAAGGGATGGTGCGACCTTCGTACACATGTATTTAGACCTATTGTCTTATCGAGACAGTGGCAATAAAACAAATTTCATTATATACAGGAACAGGATGTTGTGAATGAATTTGTTTCATTACCAAGACCAAAGCAACGACCAGTTAATATTTCGTTTATTCTCACTAACTATAGCGCGAGTCATAGGCACGGAAAAGTAGTTAAAAGTCGATTTCCGTAATCATTGAGACAAATAAGTAAAAGTAGCACTTACCAGTAAAGTTTCTTCGGCACTTCTGACAACACTTTCTTAAAAGGGGGCTGGTCTTGATTTCTATTATCGGAAATTGTTTAAAAAAAATGTCTCGGCAGTCTTAATTTTCGGTTGATAATCAATGATACTGCTTGATAAATTTTGTCTTGATATGTTTCAGACGAACTTTCTGGTTTCTGTCGAAAATATCTCTTCTGATCCCTCGCA
Source organism: Phalangium opilio (assembly GCF_054372755.1). Lineage (NCBI taxonomy): Eukaryota > Metazoa > Arthropoda > Arachnida > Opiliones > Phalangiidae > Phalangium > Phalangium opilio. The sequence continues at coordinate 4,912,889 of NW_028324146.1, read as the reverse complement.
AACACCGGTTAAGTTTCATTTCATCCTGAAATTTAAGACGATTTCGATGAAACCCAATACATGTTTTGCGAAATATAAACCATTTAGATTATTCATTCAATCTCAAGGATTTCTCATTTCCACGGTGCTTTCTTGTTGTTAGGGACCACATTTTAGCTTAAATAGCCAGTGCGTCTTGATATTTTCCAGGACTTGTCTGTTAGACTCGATTATCGATTTTTACCACATTTTATCTTACTGATTACTTCTGATACGTATGTCAAAGGTTAACTAATTGAAGGAACTGAAGACCTGATTTTGATAAGTGAACCTTTCTTTTAAATGGTTTTACAATTTATACTTGACTTTCCTGGTAGATGTACATTATGTTACATAACGATGTCATTTAATTTTACAGGACGCAATACATGGGCCAGGATTAGTGCTTGGCAACCATTCGGAGACAATGGTCATGAACAAATGTAATCAAAAGATAAGGAGATTTTAATGAAAACTTTAGTTTTAAGAACCCAGTTCAATTTCCTGTTGCATTTCAGAATATACTTAAACCAGTAGCGGTTTTTTACATGTTTAATCAATTACCTTTTAAATAACTAATATTGAACCCTAATTTAATATAAATAATGGAATCTTTAGGTAGATAAGTGTCAATGTCCCCTAGCTCTCAAACTCTTTATCAGTCAGTCTTTACTTATAAGAATAATCAACTCAATTTTAAGGCTTACCCCCATGAAGCTACCAAACTGTAATTAGGATATGTTAATAAATATCTACACTCTCTACTTGCTAACGCCTTATTAACTTTTTGCTTAAACATTTAAATATATTTTTGTTAAATATTTGACGATAATTTAAATTTAACGAGTTTTCGATATAGGCCTAAATATAGTAATAAAATTCTTAAAATACTTGAAAAATAATTTGACTTATGACTATATCATGTAAAGAGTTCATCTCATTAAGGGTGCTGTGTTGAAATATTTGAGCCAAAAATATATATCTTATTTAAGCAATTTATTTAAAACATTTTTATATCAAATCTTTTATTTGAAATTCAAAAAACACTTAGCAGTTGTTTGCAGTCATGAGTGCTGTAAAAATAAATTAAAGATTAGTGCATGTTTAGTTAATTTGTGTGCTGATAGAACGTACCAGCGGCTTTCCTAACTTTCGAGTAAGAATTCTTGAAGAAAGAGCATTGTTCGGCGCGAAGGAAGTGACCAGTTTTGCTTCCCACCTTCAAATTCAAATAAGTCTTCTTGCGCAAGGAATAGTTGGGTAGATGTTTACCATCTTCTTCAATATCCTCATCATGTGAATCGTTTTTGTCCCTATAGTATATATTTAACTACATCTAAGATTCACACATTTTTGAAAATAGTGACCATCTTCCATTATACTTACTCTTCCTTGACAAATCTTCCTAACATGTCCATCAAAGTGAAACCGTGATCTTGTTCCAGTTCCTTGTAGTGCATGCCTTCCTTGTCCGTGTGTCCAAAAAAGAAATCGATATCCTCACCATTCATGTTCCCCGCAAAACTCGGGTAAGAAGGATCGACGTGGTGGTCCAAGTAGAAGAGAAAGACCTTGTTTCCAGAGAAAAGTAGCTCGTCGGCAAAGGTAAGTGTAGGGCAAGTAATGGTTATATCGTTGACGAAATGGAGAGAGTTTTCGCGGATTGATTCCGGGTCATCGGGATCCTTTCAACGTAAAAACAACAAGTATGACCATTTCCGCGTGCAAGCAGCTGATGAGGCCTAAGGGCCAAGATTATTGTCTCTAACGTACCGTAACATTGGTGTAATGAAACAAGACAGCGTTAGTCGAGTATTCGGCTTTATCCTTGAGCATAAGGTGGATGAGGTTTTTGAAATCCCCTACAGAAATGTAAGAGTCTTCCTTGGGTCTTAGCGGCGAGAACATAAAATTGACGATGCTGGCACGGTTGTGACTAACTCCGATCAAGACCCTGATTGTTGGGTCAAAACTACCCTGCATCGCCAATACTCGGGGATTGTGAGCGAAGAAATGACCATCGGCCACCGGCAAGAATCGTTTCATTTGGTGGACCATTTGAGTCGTCACTTTGGCCAGTTCTTCGGATGTTTTGCCTTTAATGCATTCCAGGCCCTCTGCTCCATGAGCGCATCCTTTTTAAACAAAATAGCCTATTTGTTATTAGCGGTCGAAATTGCAAACAATAATCATATGACAGTGCCGAGTAATATCTTGCTCATCAACGCCATCGTTTATGAACGTACGCCTAAAATTACTACGTAAATCGCCATGCATTGCACTCAGCTGAATGACAATTATCAAGTTAATATCCTTACCCAGATTATCCGCCAAAACATTATCGACGTTTTCAGCATCAGTTTTCGAAGCGATAGCAAAGTAGCTGGTAGGTGAGCCATTCAACAGTACGACTTGTTGGAAAAGGCAGCTGCAATTCTGGGCAAGCATCAAGGCTCCAGCTGCCACAGCACCAGTTCCTTCACCCATGACGGTTACCTTGTGCGGATCACCTCCGAAATCATGGATGTTCAGCTGGATGAACGACAAAGCCTCACGAATATCACTCAAACCCATGTTACCAGGAGCAGCATCGCCACCAATAGCCAGGAACCCAAAAACGGACAGTCGATAGTTCACAGTGACGACGATGACGTTCTCTTCGGCTGCCAATTCCCTTCCGTCATACTTTTCGGAACTGGCTGACCCTGACATGAATCCACCTCCATGTATGAAAACCAGAACAGGGGCGTCAACGGGTTTAGGTTTTGGTGCGTAGATGTTCAAATAAAGACAATCTTCGGAGTCAGCGACTTTAGGTATGGGTGGGACAAAGTTTTCCAGGTGGTTTTCGTCTTTCTCGATAACAGCTTGAATACATGCCGGTGGTAGTTTGTCGGCCTTAAGAGGGGCATGGAGCAAATCCATCGGAACAGGTGCACGGAACCTAAGGTCGCCTACGGGAGGTTCGGCATAAGGTACTCCGAGAAAAGCCGCAACTTCTTTGCCATTATGGGATTTCAAGGTTACGCCAGTGATTTCGCCCAAGTCTGACTTGATGTGAGGTGTTGAAGAGTCATCATCGGACCTGACATAACTGGCCAGTAAAAGAACAGCGCAAACGTATGCCCACATGTTTCCAAGTTTTTATATTGATGCTAAATAATAATGTGAAGTTAGTATCACCAATAACTTTGGAAAGTGGAAAAATTTGAGGTCTACATACCAGAACACCCAGAGGCCGTCTGAAAAAAAGTTGGAATGTATTTTTATAAAAATTATATTTCGGTTTATCGTTATTTTTTTTAATCAAAGCTTCCATGAAGAAAGCTAATTCGATAAAATACGATATTGTATAATGTAGATTGATAGTAGTATATTGGTAACGCGATACTCTAGTCCACTAAACCACGTCTGTCTATTGACAAAAAGAACCAATAGTGGCGAAGTCAATTCGATATTAAAACTTCATTACGCGTATTTCCTTCTCCATACATTTCGATCTATTGCTTCAGATACCCGACACTGATTATAAGAATCTCAAAGATTCATGGTTTTTTAATAAATTTCATATATAACTCTTAATCATTAAAATTGTATAAATTTCAGTTTTCTTAGATTTTATGGAGAATATTGTTTTCCAAAAGCCTAAAATTTCATATTATTTTACACACGTAAAATGTTTTAAACAATTTCCATGAAATTCGTTTATTATTTAAACACAAAACCCAGCTTTCATAAATTATGATAGCAAAGTCCAGTTTTGCAATTAAAGCAAAAACTACTAAAATACAATACGTGTCAGTCGATACCTACACTTGGCCGAGCAATTTTATCTCGCAAAATGAAGGTCGTAGTCTTACGGGTATTTCTGTCATTGATAGCCATATATGAATTAATTTATTCTAAAAGTATCGGGGAATGTCCATCTAAACTCCGAAGTACCTTACTTAAACACATGGAACAGGAAAAATGTGAGTCCATACTCAAGAAAGAGCTCGTTTCTTCCTTTATACCAAGAAAAACTATGCTCTTTGTCCATTATAATTATTTCTATCAACACGACGGTGGTTGACCTACCAAGTCACCATGTGGTCTAAGAGAAGAAAGAATGGGCTTTTCTTGAGCTGATAGTCTATTTGTACATTTTATTGACAGTAGACCCTTCAAAAGTCGGGGTTAAAATAGATTCTGGTATTGATGTCTTATGAAGGTCATGTGGTTCCAAAGACGTTAGATATGACTTCGAACTATAAGGATCTTGGTGCACTAGTACTGTCTTTGGGTCCACATCCCGGGTGTTACATCTTAACCCTAAATCAAGCAGAAAATACTACGCCCCTCCCCCTCTTGTAAAGCTTGTATTTTTCTGTATGTTATCCATAGCCGTCTTAAAATCACAAAAATGTGCCACGAAATACGTCAGCTGCATGGAGAAGAAAATCAACGACCTAAATCCAACGTTAAGGGTTTGTGGTTATTTTGAAGGGATTTAGTGTTTTCTATTTAGCCTATTTACTTTCAAATACTAATCAGGTAAGGGGAAACGTCCAATCTTGCAACCGTAAACTGAAATCAAATCCAATTCCAAAAATAGCTGAGGATATAGCGGCTTCAACTTTAAAAGTCATCACCTACCAAGAAGTTAGTAAAAACGATATTTCAGGAACATATGGATAACATCAACACCATATGTTTGAAATTTTATGTTTAAGCCTTTCTCGCAGCCATTACAAGAATTTATAAACTATGTCTGTTGCCTCTCCAGGGTGGCAAGTAAGAATGGAGGCCTGAGCTTTAACGTGCAAATGAAGATGAGCAAAGTAGGCAATTATGATTGTTATAATTCTTGATAATATCTCTGCTAATGTTCATTTATTTTTCAGGATTGTTTAAGAAAAGTTGGAAAATGTTAAAATGTTTAAAAATAAATAAAGTTTATAGTCTACTGAAGTGGTTGTTTTCATATAAATAAACATGGTCGTCTTAACAATTTTTACACCGAAACTGAGCAGTTTAAGTTTATTTAACTGATAATTAAACTGTTAAAAATTTAACAATATAGAAAATAGTTAAATAAAGTTAACCAAAACCAGAAGTAAGATGAGACTAGAAGTAAAGAGCTCTAGCAATGGTAGTAGATCCTGGCACTAGTGAACAAATTTGAGGATTTTATGCCGCTTCCATGGCACCTACATTAGAGAGAGAAAAATTGGTCGAGTTCCAAAACATTTCCTACCCCCTTCCCCTCAACCTAAAGTCGCGGAACACGGACGCGGGTGTTTGAATCTAGTTCGGCCGTCTACCGCCGGGAGCGTCTCACGTTTTGGAGGGGAAATTCAGAAACCGCCACTAGAGGGCCAACCGATGGTGCGTTATCAAGAATATTCACTTTCACCAAGTGAAGAATTTGGTTAGCTCAGTACATCTAGTCTCATCAGACTTCTGCCAAAACTAGTGCATATTTAAGTAAGAACCTGACGGGACACGCTGGGCCCTATAAATAGTGTTCGAACAAGTTTTGCCAGTCGATTGTGAGTGCAATTCAACCGCTATCCACAGTAGACTGAAAACTTTGAAGTTCCGTTCGATCCAGATCATTCAGTTCCAAATCTGAGAGGCTCTCACAAATTACTGGCAGCCCTGAAGAACGATTAAACTTAAGAAACGGGGAGGTAATATCTCTAACCCCTTTGGTGCAAACTTTATATCGTAATAAATAAATTTGTAATTATATTAATCAACGTACTCAACCAAAAAGTGATTATTAAATATTTAAGATTTTGAATAAATTTAAAAAATATAATATTAGGCCTATATTTTCGTGATTAATTCGAAAACTGTTTATCCCAGCAATGTTATACACTTAATGTATTTTTTCCGGGAATACTTGATTAATATTTATTCATATAGGGTCAATTGGGGACCTGCCAACTATTAAATCAAAGAACATCCTTATTAAAGGTACAAAGTTTACCGCTCCATTAAGATTCGTAACTAAATTAACTTAGACCTTTAATTTTCAACATAAAACTTTAAATAAATTTTCAAAACCTCATTTCCAATATTCTAAAATGGTTGCCACTAGCTCTATAATTCCTTTCCTGCTGCTTTTCGTTGTCTCGGCAGTTTTGACCGATAATGAATGTCCAGAAGAACTAGAAATGTTGATGCAAATGCAGCCTGAACCAGGAGAAGGAGACGGTAAGCTAAAAAGCCTTGGATATTTTCGAATTCGTCAGTCGGGATGAATAATTTGAAATATTCTAAAATTAAAAGGTGGAAAAATTAAATCGGCTGAGTGCTTTGAAAAATTACTCGAATGCTTCTATGATAAAGTCAAACTAAAGGACAACTCTGACAAGGTAATAACAGTATTTTTATCACTTTGAAATGAACAAAGATGATTACCGACCCTCGACGTGGAACTTGATACGAAAAGTGTGTTTAAATTGTAGAAAATATCTTTTGCCTGCCTTTTCTAAACCATCCACAAAAAAAAATTTTTAAATCAAATTAATAATATTTCAAAAGTAATAGTTTAGGAGCTGATTAATTCAAGGGGCAGATCACTTTTGGTTAGGGCGCATCATCAAGTTCGTTTAGAATAGAAATTCCGTGAATGCTTCAGTGACAAAGTCGAACTAACCGACAATTACCCTGACAAAGTAATGTCAGTAATTTGATCACATCCTTGTGAACAAAGAAGATTCATTGGCGGTGAGGTGATAGATTACGTCCCTTGACGCGGAACGTTATGCTGAGCGGATTTGTAGAAAATATCATTTATCAATCCTTAAATAAACGAGCCGTGAAAACTGAGAATTTATGGGTCGTAATTATTATATTTTGAAAAAGAAATTTTTTAGGGTGTAATTGAAGCGAAGGAAAGATCACTTCTGGTTAGGGCTTGTATAGACAAAGAAAACTGTAGTGTTAATCAGGGAAAATCACCATTTATACATTCATTCAAGATTTAATAAATAAACTCTTCTCCTACAAGCAAGGGAGTTAGTGTTCAGGGGAACAACGTTTGGAGCTTTTGAAGTTGTTTTACTTTAGGTCAGAATAACAGATAGACTGAGATCCGCCCCAGGATTTATATAGTTGAAAGTTGAGCGGTTAAACAAGACATTGAATGATCTGCACCCCAGCCACGGTTTCATTGTTTTAGGTTGTTGAACTGCTAAAGGTTAATACTGTAGTTTAAACCTATTTTTTTACCATTGGTTAATTTGTACTTAAGTTGAAAGTTATAACACCCTCGATTGTTCACATTGTATTGTATTTGTAGAAACTGCTGGATAAGATGGAATCTTGCGCCACGGACTTAAAGGATGACGGTGAAAAATTTAAAGACTACAAAGAGCTTTACACCTTTCTCAAGGGAATGGAGAAAAATATAACAGTATAAAACAATTATTATTTTATACAAGATGGAAATCTTCGACAGCCACTAGTTTAGTTACTTCTCCGTTACTAAAGGCCCATTTATACTAGACTATAATCTTACTTTCAAGTGTGTGAAGTTTATTTGCTGGCTTAATTAGACGGTTCACACGTGTCAATGAAACGAAATTAACGAGACAACCGACGTGAATGTCAGATTTTACTCTAGTCTGGATGGGCCTTAACGCGTTGGTGTTAAGCAGGGATACGATATTTTCAGGCGCTTGTAGATAAATTAAATGAATAGTTCGAAAATTGAAGGAACTTAATGAACCGAAGTCCTCCCAGGCCGGACCTACAAAGCGGGTGTTCGTAACAGTAGTCTAAACATTATCCCGGTGTTTTATTAGAGTGGATGCGGGATGAGTTTCCCGTCTATGTAGTAAAGTGACTAAACTCTAAATAATCTTCGGACCCACCCCTTTCAAACATCTGCTTGATGTTGTTTTTAGTAATTTTTTTCAATATATATAATTGAAAAAAATTACTAAAAAAAACATATATATGCAATTGAAGCCCTCCATATCAATTAAAGGTTTTGCGACTACTCATTTAATAACTTTGCCAACGCTACAAATTATCCCTGCACAACACCTGCACATTAGTTGAAGTATTTCGAATGGTCCTCGATGAAAGTTTTTAGTGGACTGTCTTTCTAATTATTAATGTACAATTACGCTCATTTTAACACTTTAGGTGATAAAAGACCTAGTTTGCTGCAACGCAAATGTACTAGCTAAGGCTGGGATTGGGGCGGATACCCAACTTTCAGCTGGTTTAGTGAGTATCGACCACATCTATCTGTTTAACCATGAACGCTGAATTTCTTAAGGGACCGGAAAACAAGGCGAGTCCTCTCTAAGCATAGCATCACCATGGGGGCTGTGAATTTGGGAACAGTCAAGGGCTCAAGGCCATTCGGTCTTTTCTGATTCTTCATAAAAAATAATCGACCTTGGCCTTTCCCGGTTTTTATTTATTTATATTTTTGTAAACGAAGGGAAGAATCTATCTCGTTTTCGGGTCCCTTTAGAGATCCAGCGTTTATGGTTTAACCATGGTTACAAGTTTCTTTCTCCTTATAAAAATAACTGACAGTAGAAATCAAACGTACAAATTCATGGTTAAATGAATATATTAATGAGATTATCCATGTATTTAATTTTACTCTTTCCTTTTTTTTTCAAGGAATGTTATTCTATGAACCCCGAGGTGGAGGAATGCGTCCAAAATCAGAAAAATGAATGAAATGAATTTTTGTAATTTCAATTAATTTAAAATGGATAATAATAAAGATATCTTTATATTAAAGCAAAATCATTGAATTTCGAGAACAATAATTGTATTATAAGATAAATAAATAAAGTTTCTTTACAATGATAGCTACTTTCCCAGCTTTTTCCTGACCTATGGCATTGCTGAGCAAAAAACCTTTATGTTACGCTTTTGGGAACTAATTCGTAGTCTGGTTCACCCTATCTAGAAATATCTGCATGTACAATCTAATTTTCAAATTTAATCAAACGATAATTAGGGGTTATTCAATGAGCGAAAAAATGAACTTGCAATGAGCAATAATGATTTTTGTTCAGCTGGACACGCGGCCAATAGTACGCAGCTTCTGAGTTGCCATTTTTCCTTGAAAATTATACGCTGGCACCACGGTTAGGCCTATTTTGATACTTTACATCATTTTCATATTAAAGTTATATTTTGTCAAAAACTCAAAATTATAGGATCTTACAGAATATTTTTATGAATTTAACAAAACATAGGATATTGTAGAAACTTTAAGACCACTGGGCTATAAATTATCCCGGAAGTCATCAAAATTATTAAATCTAATTTTCAATTTTGGGAATTATTAAATTGTGAAATTTTATAACAATCACGTTTGGCTGACAGTTATTTTGCGTCGAAGTAGTTTGTAACGTTGAAGTAGTCCTTTAATTTGTACGTCCTGAATGCTGATGTTTACAAGACTTCAGACTTTGACCCGATAACATTCAATTTTCAAGTTACAGGAAAACTTTAATAGCGTGTAGGTTCAAAATATTCAATATTTAACGATTACTGTTATAATTAATTAGTTGAGGAAATGAATTCTCATTTCATATTGATTATTGGAATTCTTTTAATTAATATAATTCTAATTAAAACAAATTGCAGTTCATCGCAATGTCCCAGCGAAAGTTTTAAAATGGCTAAATATCATATTGAATATCGTTGTCGTAAGTTATATTTTAATTAATTATCACATTAATGATTCCGATTAAATTAATTATCGTTATTAGCTAAAATTCCTAATGGATATTGTTTCAATCAAGTTATAAACTGCGCTGTTTCACAGGGTGGACTGGATACAAAGGTTGCGATAATAAATTAAGTCATTTAGTTTGTTAGCTCGGATGTTTTGATCCCTTTTTAGGATGCGGCAGTGAAATGCAAGGAGATTCTAGGTGGCGATGACGTGTTGGAAAGTCAGGACAAACTCTACGCCGCCATTTGCAAGAGTATCCGTAAAACTGCCATCTCTAGAGTATGTTGCATCATGAGCAAGGAACTTAACGGACATACGTATCAATATTTAAACCAAACATTAACCGTAAGATTAAGATTGTTTTTATTTTGGATAGTTCTAATTTAAACTATGATAACAGATGTTACATTTCAGACTTGTTTGCAAACTACATTAAAAATGCCACAGTGTCAGGGATAGATGTAGTTTTAGAAGTAGGAATGGAGAACGGTTAGTATTCACTTCAGTCCGACTCATAGCCCAGTATAGATCCCCTCCCTCCAACGCGTAACGAAAAGTTTAAATTATCTTATTGGCTCACTTAAACTACGTTTGATGACGTTGCTGACGGGGACGGGGAAAAATACGTAATTTCTATTTACCTCTGTCGCTATGACCCGCCTCTTCTTTCATACCCCTCCGTCTCGTGGAAGGGGGTCCGGGACTTTGACGCGCGCCCAGATTACTCTGTTCTCCATTCCTACTTCTAAAATGAATCTATCCCTGTGTAGAGTGACTACATGAATGAAGTATCAGTTCAAGACGGAATTTTCCACAACAATGAATTAATTGTTAAAAATTTAAGCTACAGTATATGTTTGTAAAGAATATTTAATTAAAAGTGAATCACAGTTCGTATCCTGAAAAAAGAAAAGAGTCGATATAGTTTTCATATAATAATAGTTTAGTCTTAAAACCTGATCATGCACTGGTTAAAAATATAATAGAAACTTATTTACTGTTTCCCAGCTAGCAGTAGCTCAAATCCTTCCTGAATCTGATCCAACCCGATGACGTTGGTGATCAGTAGATCAGTTTCTGGTAGTTCTCCGGCTAAGTAACTGTTAACTAATTTGGGTACACCAACTTTACCTTTGTAGCCTACGAGTATATCCCCAGTTAATCAAGAATGTGAGAGAATACAAACACCCCACAGTAACTAACCTCCACAATAACTACCCTTCCACGTCTTGCCATAAATGAGACTTGAGGGCCGACAACCCACTTTACCATCACCGCCAATCATGCCAATAAGAACGGAGATACCACCTGACCTATGACAGGAGTCAATGGCATCTTCCTGTATCATCCCAGTGAATTAAATCTATGATAGTGACCCATGAAAAATGTTATTGTTTCACCAACTCACGGTAACTTGCTTATTTCCAACCGAGACGAATGTGTAATCAGCTCCTCCATTGGTCATTTCGCGGATTAACTCAACAATGGGCTTATCAATTTCCAAAGGGTTGATGAACTCGGTACAACCGAATTTCTTAGCTATCAAAAAATATATGTATATATATGATCAGTGTTTCCCAAACGCTATGTCCTAAGATTTGAAAACTAGTTTGAGAGAAAAATCGTAGATAGGGTTCTTAGGCAAAATCGACCAAATATATTTCGGAAAAAGGAGTAAACCACGTGGTAGTTTGTCCTACCATAAGTTTGCAAGATATGTTCCATCAGGGATAGTAGGAATGGAGAACAGGGTAATCTGGGCGCGCGTCAAAGTCCCGGACCCCCTTCCACGGGACGGAGGGGTATTAAAGAAGAGACGGGTCATACAGACAGAGGTAAAAGAGAATTACGTATTCTTCGCCCTCCCCGTCAGCAACGTCATCAAAACGTAGTTTAAGTGAGCCAATAAGATAATTTAAAATTTTCGTTACGTCTTGGAGGGAGGGGCTCTATACTGGGCTATGAGTCGGACTGAAGTAAATACTAACCGTTCTCCATTCCCACTTCTAAAATTAAATCTATCCCTGGTTCCATAAGCATGACACTTCCTACATTTCGTAATGACTTACTAAGAGCTAGTTCGAGAAAGACACGAGAATTGACTACACTCGGTTTTGCAATCCACTTCATGACAAGCTCTCAGTAACCAGTGACAAACTTATGGAACATATCTTATGAACTTATTTGTCTATTAAGCTTAAAATATGTACCAATGTCGAATTTGTCGGGATTAATATCGACACCAACGATCCTGGAAGCTCCAGCTCTTTTACAACCTAAAGCCACGCAAAGTCCAACTGCACCCAAACCCCAGATAACAGCGGTGGAATTCGGTTGCACGTTGGCCGTATTGACTGCCGCTCCGTAACCAGTTGGAACGCAGCAACCAAAAGGAGCCAGATTTTGCAATAGAGCTGCAGGGTTTATCTATATAGGTGACCGAGTTCAAATTTGTTCTGTTCAAAGGTCATATATCATAGGTATCTCACTTTAACAAGACAAAAGGCATATACGACGCTATATTCGCTGAAGGTCGATAGGCAAGTCTGCGAGCGAATACACTGACCATCTTTCGATATGCGAGTTGTACCATCCAGCATTTTACCCTCAGCAAAAACCCTTCAATACAAACAGATTAAAATAAATTAAACACGCGCGTTTATTTGATTCTGCAAAAAGCCGGAAATGGTTCAAAACATGTGGGCGATTGCGTATGGGCCTTGGCAAAAGTAACACAGTGTTATATTTTTTGCCTTGGTTATAGCTGAAACTTTGGCCAATAAGACCAGAAGGGGATAATGGAAGGATGACACTCTGCATCCTTATAATAATTTGGTTGTGTAACATGATTCTTTCCAGGCTCACCCTTTTTGTTTGCTCATCTGCATGGGCATCGCACCGTGGAGTGAATTCTATAACTGTTTGGCACTAAATCCCCAGCAATGAACCCACAAACCTCGTCTTGACGTGGGACAAAAATCTACAAGCGCGCATTGGCAAAGAGTTAAGCGCTAATAGATGAGGGAACTATTTTTCACGAATGTGATTCGGTTATGGATCATGTTACAATTACTTGTTGGTACACTTATATTAAAAGTATTATATACATCTGGTAAGACCTACTGTTGCACTTTGCTTAAAAATACAAGTTATAAATGGTACAATTCATATGGGATCTTCAAAAACCGAATACCGGCAAATATAAATATCAAACCAAATGCTTTTGAGACTTCTATTTAATTTTCTGAGATATTTCATTATCTATAATAAACTTGTTTGCACCTTTTAAAAAAAATCAATATAATTAACTCACAAAAACATTTTGCAAATATTGATATCAGGGTTTTTGCATCTGTCACAAGTTTCACAGTTGGGGTTCCATAGAGGAACCACGGCATCTCCTGTCAATGGAAGCACAAAGAAAACATTACACTTTCTTTATTGTGAATGACTTTAATCGCTTTAATCCGACCTGGTTGAAATTCTTCAACTCCTTCGCCAACACTCTCCACTATGGCGGTTGCTTCGTGGCCCAATACAACGGGGAAACCGATCTTTGGAAACTTTCCCAAATAAAACCCTAAATCGGACGCGCAAATTCCGGCTGAAACCATCTTCAGAAATAGTTATGAAACTTTGAAAATGTTTCATTTTAAATGGGTGGACAGATAGATGGTGCACTTGGAACAGTTAAGTTCATAAAAATTGGACCTCAAAGGTTTTAATGTCTCAAAGAAGCTTCATGATTTTCTTGTTTTACCAGTTACAAAACACACTGCCTATTATGACACTCTGTACCCTATTAATACTTCAGTTATGTGACATGATTCTTCCCAGGCTCACTCTTTTTGTTTGCTCTCCTGCTCATCAAACTTCAGATGGGCATAGTACCGTGGGGTGAATTCTATAACTGTTTGGTACTAAATCCCCAGCAATCAGCCTGCACAAACCTTGATTGTCTAGACGTGGGACAAAAATCCACAAGCGCATGCGCCTTGGCAAATAGTTAAGCGCTAATAGAGTATTAATGAGGGAACTATTTATCGCGTATCTGATTCGGTTTAGTAACCTTGCTCCAATTGTAAAATGATGTTGGGAAGAATCATGTTACAATTACCCCGCTTTGTTTTACACTTCTCTCGAAGAGAAGTATTATATACTTCTGATACTATTTAAAGATGTTTAATAGTAAAAATATTCATTTCAATTTTATTACTTTAATTCTAACTTCTCCCGCTTTCGGAGGGTCAATAGTCACTGTTTCAAGCGTCATGGGTTTTCCAGGCTCCCAACATACTGCTGCCCTGCATTTAATTGGCTAAATAAAAATGTTTTATTTGAATTAGTTTAAATTGGAAAAATGATGTTATAGCAAAGTTGTTGATTCTATGTGGAAACAAGGTGTTGAAAATAAGCGCTAAACATATTAGCAAATGTAAATTAAATGACGGGTTAATAATACTATTTACTTTTCCAGTAGTTGTTGGAGTCATTTTTATGTAGTTTCTTGAGAGCAACGAACAAAATTTCTTGTAAATGTTTTTTGAAACACTGAATATAGGTAAGACCAGATTTAAATACTTGTTCGGCTTTCAAAATATCTTAATTACGGAGGCCTATAGCTACAAAACTGTCCGAGGGCTGGAGTATTTCAAATATGTTTTATAAGATAAAAGGGACTATAATTGCGGTTACAAAAGTTTTAGACATTTCTGATGTTTATCAAATAAGCCAGGCCTTTCATAGATTTCAAAATGTTTACATACACGATACTTTGTCGATAAAATAAAAGAAATACGAATAAATTCAAGACTCAATATTGAAATTTGAAACCATAGTATATAAACGATATTTTTGGACCACCTATAATTATGAATAGGCATCTAAAGAAAGCATTGAACTCGAAAATTTTATATTTATGTAAAAGAAGATACTGAAAAATTAAACCTAAGAATTTAAGATTACTTTAATTGTATGCTGGAGTTTAAAATGTGATCTTTGACTCTTCTAGTTACACATGTTTGAACAAAGATATGCTGTGTTTCATGTACAAGGCAAATAAGGATCTTTTTATTTACAAGTTTACCAAGGGTCAGCTTTGGTAGTACCAGGGGCAAATGTCGTTATTTATCCCTGGTTATAGAGTAATTTCGGTTGAGAGGGGGAGTGAACTGTGTATCCCCTACGTTAGGGGCAACTTTGTACTAGAGAATTCTACTTGCCCCCGGAAGGGAAGGGGAAGGGGGATATCACTAAGGTAAGAGATAGAGGGTTATGACGTTGCCGTATATGGGAAAGAAATTACTCTATACCATGAGTTCATAAGCTATGTTCCATAAGCTTGTTAGTGGTTACTATGAGAGCTTGTCCTGAAGGGACGTAGGTGAAACGTCATAGATTCTCGTAAAGCGACGCCTGGTGAGGCGCTGGCAAAGGCTTAGTACAGACTAACTAGTATCAGGCTAGTAACTGTAACCCCTTTCTCCATGCTGTAACGAGCTATGCAGCCGCGATTTCCATGAAGGGTCATTGTCATAAAAAAGGGGGAGGGACGGGTGTCCGCCACAAAGAGGATGGCGAACTTTAGTCTCTGTTACTGTAGTCTGTTTAATTGTTATATTTCGGTTTTCGTGGTCGGGGGTCCCTGTAGAAACATTATCACAAAAGGATTGTTAACATACTTATCGAAATCAATATCGTATAAAGGTCAAAGTTAGAACTTGTGCCATTATTTATACAATGGTGAAAGCAACTATTGTTGATGTCCGTTCCTAATCTCTATGTCCAAAGATACATTCTAAACAGCAAAGTGAATTGACCTATGATCTAGATACTACTTCTAAAGGCACATTTAGTACAAAAACCAGAGCCCAGACCTTCATTCGAAAAACTATTCAGAGGAGTTAAGACCGTTCCTTCCAACTGTCCAGAGCTACTATAAACTAAAGAAACATGTTGTTCAAAATTCTCTTGAGCGCGATTATTTTGGCAAATGTTAACTCTAAACCTGTGGTGAACCTTGATACATTATCATCTATGCTTAGACAATACATAAATGGAGCAACAGCACCACAAGATTTTCCAGGTAAGAATAATGCTTTTCTATAATTAAAATAAATATTAATTATAATGTTAAGTACACGTTGAATTACTAAACGTAACCCGAGGGGCAAATCCCTCAGGGTAATTAATTGGTGTACATCTTTGACTGTACAGCCAATGCCCGTACAGTGCTTAAATGTCTTTCTTTGAAGGACTTGGTTTGCCTCAAAACCCATTAATTTTGATGCAATCCAATCTCATCAAAGTATCTATAATGTTAAAGGGAGGGTGAAGTGGAAAACCAAGTGATTTTTTATCGATTCTTCTACTAATTATAAGACCAATCCGCATACTGAAACATCCAGGAAATATCTCCGAATGATTTTAAAATTCCAATTAGGTTCAGATTTTAAGGATAATTTGAAATAAGCCCCTCCAACCAATCGCGTAACACCCTGTCTTCTTGTTAAGAAAATTCTCGTGGCACGTTCCATGTCGAATGAAATTTAGCGCGAGATTTAATAAAAGTTTCTCGCGAAGTGATAATCGTGGCGCGAGATGTAGAGCGTGCAACGGAGATTTTGTTAAAAGGAAGGCAGGGCGTTACGCGATTGGTTAGAGGGGCTAGTTTCAAATTATCCATAAAATCTGAACCTAATTTGAATTTTAAAATCAATCGGACATATATCCTGGATGTTTCACTATGTACACTAGTCTAATAAGTAATAATTACTAGAAGAATCGATAAAAAATCACTTGATTTTCCACTTCACACTCCCTTTAATATGACGCCCTAACACAAAACAATACATCACCAAAATTTTCCCCTGAACAAAGTCAAAATTAGTGTCAATTGAATAATAAATAATTATTCTATGTTTCAAAGCTGGTTACCAGATGCCAATACATTCACAAGGTATTCACGTTGATGCCAATGGAATGCCTTCATATTACCCTGCAGTCCCATATGGTGGATACTATCCTCTATCGATACCCAACTCCGCTGGAAGATCCGTTCCCTACGTCGGTAATCCCGCGGCTTACGGACGTGGTGATTTAAGAGATCTAATCGAATCAGCTAGAGTCTTGGGACAATCAATGGTGCAGAATGCGGTCTTAGGACAATCAGAAATGTATTGATGGATACGTCTTCAAAAATTCGAATTTTTAAAACAATTTTATATTATTTATTTTGTCCTTAAAATGGTAAAACTTACTAAGTTTTAGTTATCATTACGTGTGTACGTCAAATGCGTTGTAAATAAAACTTGATCATTTTTAATTGTCTGGTTCATTTCAAGATATAACACAGAGCGGTAGTTTTAAAATTTAAATTGATTTAGGCATATTGCTGGTGTAGTATAATTCACCTTTGGAAGGAGCATAATTTAACGTCGGAAAAATAGTTATTTTTTACGGAAATATTTACCCCTACCAGCGCTGGTTTCTATTATATCAATGCTTGCATTTCACCTTCTATTATAAAATGAACATGAGTACAGTTTTCATAAATAATAAGAACTTACAAACTTAAAATATAAATTAAATACTTATTGCGTATTTATTTACCTTGAAAATTTCAATTCAAACAAAACTTTAGAACTTGACGTGAAGTTTTTCAACCAAAAATATACTTTTCTGGTTTTTGACGTCACTATGGCTATTCTTCGAGAGTGCGCGATGATAATAGCATAAGTTTATAAAATATGTTCCATAAGTATGACACTACATATACTTCGTAATGCTAGAGATTTACAACTCAAGCTAGTTCGAGAACGACAAGCGAGAATTGACTACTCTCGATTAGTTTTGCAGTCCATCTTCCTATCTAGTCTGTACTAAGCCTTTGGCAGCGCCTCACCGGGCGTCGCTTCACGAGAATCTATGACGTTTCAAATACGTCACTTCATGCCAAGCTCTCAGTAACCAGTGACAAACTTATGGAAAATATCTTATAAACTTATGATAATAATAATAGCTTTTATTGAATCGTCTATTCAGTAAACCTTGGTTTTCAATCGTGTATATACGATAATTACCGTTATTTAATTAAAATTAATCAATAATGCTTGTTTTTAAAGAAAGAATTGATTCAATGTTTTTACTAGTTCAATAAAACATCTCCCTCTAAAAAGGTTTATGCATTCATTCAACATTTTATCTCATCGCCATTTAAACCATTGCCACGCGTCCTTCCTCAAATCAACAAACTGTTCTTTACGACTCTCAAATATAACCTTCTAACACAATAACTACAAAATATAAAAAAAACCTGCGTCAAGAATTTAGTTTTATGATATTTCAATTCATAAACTTAATAATCGTTCCTTGATAAAATGTTTAAATGCATACGTTTTGAGGGTGCAGTATAAATTTTAGTAGGGGAAAGCAATAGATAAGAAAATGTTACTCAAAATGCGAATCTCTTCATCCTTGGTATTCAGAAAACTTGCACAAAGTGGCTTTACAATTTAAAGAACATCACGCTTGAATGGTTAAATTATTTCTATTTTAACAAATTTTCAGTGACGTTTCCAAGGTTCTAATATTCAACCTAGCTGTTTATACAGTTTTTAATTGAAAATATTTTGTTATAAATAAGGGACTCAGTCGATAGATTGAACGCTCTTTAATTGGAAACTTTGTAGTAAGTTGTCTAAGCGTCAAAATGCCAGGAACTCGACGGGAAAATAAGGTATGCTTTCTTGGTTTTTCAATGTGTTTAATTATTACTTCTGGATTTAAAATATTTGCGTGTTTTGGTTTGGTATAGGTCATAGATTGTTTGGCCGCTGTAGCGTGGGAACCCAATAAACCGCTTGTTATTGAGACTGTTCAAGTTGCCCCACCACAAAATGGGGAAGTAAGAATTAAGGTATGTTTATTTAAATGTTTAAAATTCTCATTAACTTAAATATACTTGACAAAGTGCCAGGGACCTTCATGTTTAATATTTTATCGACTATATCTCCATTTAGAGTTTATATTCAACCTATGCCCTCCTGTGACTCACTCAGAGTGTTGATTACTCTTGACTTCACGTACTTTATCTGGTATATCATCATTCAAATCAAATTTCCCCAATTTGCTGCGTTTTTTCCAATCGTTCTTTTTACCATGGCCTTTATTGCATTATACCAAGTGCCTATTTTTTCCTACACGCGAATGCCTTGGATGATTTTATTTATTTATTTATTTCCCCATATATGTTTGTTCTACCCAAGTGTTGATGGACTTCATGATATAACCCTTAGTCTGCACACGGAAACGATTAAACTTAACCTTATATAGGGAGAGGGCAAACCCATTCTTGCCACGTCATAGGCTTATATCTCTTACCTCGATTCCACCCCCCTAACGGGGGAATTTCAGTATCGCGCCTACGAACGCTCCCCTAAGTAGAGGTATAAAATGATGTCGGATGTTCTTTCCCTCCCTGACAAACGCCTTCTCCCTATTAGTGTAAATATGTGTATATTTTTAAATTAATAGTTCCAAACATTAAAAAGGTCATGAACCCATGACGTATTAGGACACAAAGAGTGAAATTAATGAAATTGAAAGCTACAAAATTGACTAAAATATCATTAGACAAAAACGAGTTTTGCTTCGCAGTCCTTAAAAATCTGCATTTATACACAATCCTTGGCGAAACAAGGACACTTTTCAAACCCAAAAAGGGCCAGAAATTAGAAATTTTTATATGTATTGCAGTTTGAAATTAAGTTTAATAGATATGAGAAATTTGGTTTTAATTGCGTAGTTCAAACATTTGTTATGAGTAGAAATTTTACAACAAAAACGGGTATAAAGGTGGAGTTTCGAGATAATTGAGCTTAGATTTTCACGTACGAAATCGTATAGAATATGTTCTCCTAAAAACTTATCCGTATCAAACAATTAAGGCGAACAAATACAAAATGAGCTTTTAGCATTTTTCAGGGTGGAACAGATAATAATAATAATAGTAATACATTTCGTTTGGTCCGACGTTTATGAATTCCACCATTACGATAAAAATTTATTCTTTTTATTAAAAAAAAATACTGCTATTTGCAAAATTCCCGTTAAACTTGTCTCTAACGCGAAGGCCTAAATCATCAATTTCTTATAGGGTTTTACGGTCAACTAACAATATTTCCAAGTATATACTTCACGGGGATTCCACGGTATTCGAAAGGGAACGCGCGGCACCTTTGAAGTCTGGGCGCCGGCGCGGTGGGGTTTCGCAGCTGCGAGGTTCGCTAAACTTCAAGGATGCCGATTTAACAGTGTAGATACTACATACCAACGGGTTGGGAACCACCTTCAGGAGGGCTTTCCCCAAGAATGTAGCATTCCCCAGACAGACGCAATAGAGACCGACATTTGGAGAATGCGGAAAAATGGTACCAGAAATGATCGACGTAATAGAAGCGGGAATGCGGAAAGATTACCACTTCCTTTTTAGCTCCATCCACAATTATATCATGACTGACTTATAATTTAACGCCCAGACCGAACCGCTTTACCTAGGAAGTTGAAATTTCGCAGGGACGTTATTCTTAACTAGTAGATGATCATTAAGAAATATTTTTGTAATCCGCTGCCATCTTGAAATATGGAGGCCATCCCCACCCTAGTTGCTATTTACGTTAATCGCGTAGTACTTATTAAGTATATGATTGTAACTAACCTTTAGCCCAATAGACGCGCGACAATTCTGACCATAAAGTTTTAGAAACGCCGCATTTATACCCGTTTTTGTTGAAAAATGTCTAATAATAACAATCGTTTGAACTACGCAATTAAAACCAAATTTGTCATATCGATTAAACTTAATTTCAAACTGCAATACATATAATAATTTCTAATTTCTGGCCCTTTTTGTGTTTGAAAAGTGTCCTTGTTTCGCCAAGGATTGTGTATAAATGCAGATTTTTAAGGACTGCGAAGCAAAACTCGTTTTTATCTAATATCTGGTCCTTTTTGAGGAGAAACGATTTTTTAGGAAATAAATTAGTTCTGGAATTGTCAAACCCAATCGTAACTTACAGTTGGAATGGTCGGGAAATACAATGCACTGTATAAAGCACACTATGCTAAATATACGTTTAAACCGCGTGAAAATAGCTGATAATTATAAAAATTGTAGCGCGTGTGGCGCGTGAGCTACCACGCGCTTTAAAAATATTAAACTTAACTTTACACTACGAGAAATGAGATACTATACCTTTTAAGCCTTTACTAGTGCTGTAAAGTTAGGTTGTTAAAACGTGTACCCCTTGGTCGCGAAACCTTGGGTCTAACCCGCAAAACATTATCCACCTCGTAATGTTAAGCTCCATAGAGATTAACATTACGATTTCGGATTGAGTATACTTAGATGAATTCTTATTACTGTTCAAACGCTTCTTATTTCCCTTCAAACCTTTGTTATTTCTGAATTTTCATATTTCTGTTGAAACATTGCTTGTTTCTGTTTAAACCGTTCACATTACTGTTGAAACATTTCTTATTTCTGTTTAAACCTTTCATATTACTGTTGAAACATTTCTTATTTCTGTTTAATCCTTTCATATTACTGTTTGAACATTCCTTATTCCTGTTTAATCCTTTCATATTACTGTTTAAACATTTCTTATTCCTGTTTAAACAGGGTCTATAATGTTTAACATTATTAACATTAAATTTAGCTCCGTCTATTTCATCAAGTGTGATTGAACCCAATTATAGAAATTGTGCAAAATAATTTGAAAATTAATTACGCTCCTGGGTTTTAGGCTGAAAGAAGCGGTATCTGCTACAGTGACATTGCAATGATGACCGGTAATTTCCCGGAAGTGAGATTCCCATGCATTTTTGGCCATGAATGTGCCGCAATTGTTGAAAGTGTAGGGTCAAACGTCAAAAATGTCAAAAGAGGTAAGTTTAATTTCATCCAATAGGCCATTACGATGAAAAAAAGGAGTAGGAAACTCTCTGTGTTGGGACATACAAGGGGGGTTAATTGATACATTGCCGTCTCTGCGCACTCACATGATACAATAAGACTACAGCGCAGGCGCCAAAAAGCGAGATAGAAGGCAAAGTTTTCCTTCTTAGTTACATCGAAATGGTCTATAAGCGTTTAACCTTTTAAATATTTTGCCTTGATATTATATCTAAAAGGTAAATACCCATAAAAACAGGTCCCATAAAAATTATCGGGTTTGTTATTATGAAATATTTGGTTTTGCAAGCTAGTATCAGAATTTGTATTATCAGTGTTTATGTCGAAACGATCTCCTTGAAAGCAGTCTTGGTAATAGAACAGGTCCAAAGGGTCAAAACCATGTTTATGAATTGCTTTGATCCAATTCTGATTTTGCGAAATGGGTGTAACTAAGCCGTGGAACCAGTTCATTAATGGGTTCGAAAAATCCAGGTTTTATTAAAAAAAAACCAGCACACCGCGTTTTATTGGTTTTTTTTTTAAACTATAGCAGTTGCGTGAAATGCAGTAATTGTCATTCAAAAGTCACTGCTCAATACAAAATCTTAAAAAAATAATAAATATTATTGTTGAAGTTGAAACAATAAATATCTTAGATTATCTCTAAAAATTTATTATTTTTGTATTTAAATTCATCAAATTTGAATATTTTATTAAGTGGTTCCCACCAAAACACTGTGGGTTTTTTGGGGTTCGAACCCCGGTTAATTTCACAGTACTGTTTAAAGTTAGGAATAGTTGTGGAAGCTTATAATAGCAATAGTTAAAAAATTATTTAGGATAGGGTCAGAACCAGATTTTCATTGACAAATTTAACTTTTTCTTGATAACAATATTTCTGTTAAAGGTGACTTGGTGATAACTCTCTGGAATTCTCAATGCGGCGAATGCGACGACTGCGTAGACCCCAAGAAAAGATTGTGTGACACAACTTAGTGAGGATTCTCGCGATTCACTAAAATGAGGGATGAGCAAATTAGTTAAATTTTTTAACTGCGGGGATTTCGACATTTATGTTAAAATATTATTTGATAATTTCATATTTTTAATGGACTCCCAATGTATTAGGAGGGCAGGAGTTGTGAATACCTGAATTAATTAGCTTCTTTATCTAATTGAATTTTTTTTAAACTATAATTAGCAAGAACAGAGCCAATGTAACACGAATTACCTGTCAAGGCCAAAAGATTTATAAGATAGGACCATTGGCGGCCTTCAGCGAATACAGTGTAGTACCGAAAAACTGCGTCATCAGGGTATAACTTAAAATTTAACTGCAATGGCATATTAACAAATACATCTTGTTTCACGTAGGTCGATTCTAAAGCACCAATAGAACGAATCAGCCCATTCAGTTGTTCTCTGCCAACTGGCTATCAAGCGGCCAAAAACATTGCCAAAGTCAAACAATGGTCCACCGTGGTCATATTTGGACTGGGCGTGGTTGGACTGTCCGTAGCCTTGGCTTGCAGAGAAAAAGAAGCCAGAAAAATCATTGGAATCGATACTAATACGGACAAATACAAAATTGGTATGTATAGCGATAGCAACCAGTTGACGTAGATCAAAATGGCTTGATTATAGCCGAAATCTTTGGTTGCACCGACTTCATAAATCCTGATGAATGCGAGAAACCAATATCTGACGTTGTTAAGGATTTGACCGGAGGTGGTGGAGCTGACTACGCCTTTGTTTGCTTCAGTGGCAAACGGACTTCAGTAAGTCTCGTCATTTTATAATCAAGGGGAATAATAATTTTCAATTTCAAATGGGAACATTTAACTGGGTTTGACGTTATGACGAGTTTACCCACAGTTACGATTCCCTACCGAATTTGACCAACCCACACGATTTATACCAGTAACACTAGAGTAATTGGTTTAGTTCCTCAAGTTTGCGTCTTCGAACCTGTTAAGCCAGTTCAGAACATTTTAGCTTTAATTAGGCATTGTTTTACAGAATTTGAAAGTTGTATAAAATATTAATTCCTAAAAAAACATCATGGAGATATTTCATACTGGTAGGCACAAAGACTATGTGTTTGGTTCACTTTGTTCCGCCTCAGAACAGAGTACCTAAAACGGTGGCCGGGCTTCGAAGACCTTACTTTCAAAGGTCACTGAAAAAAATTGTTTCATTGGTTGTATTTTACTTTTAGCGGGTTAATATTAACTTACGCTAATACGCGACACAACAATGTACTGTTAGAAAGCACCAAGACTGAATACCGATATGTGCAAAACAACATGCCCTTTATAAACATAACATACTTTAAATAACGTTTTCAGGAAAATGCGATAGAAAGTTGCAAAATCGGTGCAAGTCAAACCATTTTGATTGGTCTCATTGACAACGACGAAAAGATCGAAACGCACTTTTTCAATATGCTGGGTGGAAAAACAATCACAGGAACTTGGTGTGGTGGTATGTTTTATCTTGATTGAATTCACGCCATTTTATTTTATTTCAAGATTGTCAATATGTTTTCACATATAAATTTCTAATTTAGCTCATCGAGAGCTTAAAGAAGTAAAAGCTCTCTTAGACAGGTACATGGCAGGAAACTTAATAGAGACTGATTACCTAACAACACACACAATCACCTTGGATAAAATTAACGAGGGACTTGTTACGAAAAGCTCAGGTTCATCGTAAGTACCATTCACTAAATCCATAACCTGGCTTTGTTTATGCAAATACGTAACAAACTTTTGTTACAACAAACTAAAGAGAGTCCCTATTACAGGATTCGAACAGCAATTATTTTCTAAAAACAATTACCCAGTCAACACCGCAAGATTTTTTAAATTACTTTTCAATAAGTGTACTTGATAAACTAGTTTTATATATGCATAGTTTTCAGACTCGGAGATTTTTCAGACAAGGAGGATAGGTACCATCATAAGTTTATAATGCCTCTAAGTAGAGAAATGGCTGCTACTCCTATGGCAATAGTGTTTGTCTGGCTCCCTTTAATGAAACCCTATACTCTCTCCGTATCATTTATCACCTCAACTTCAATACAAAATTGTACTGCCTAGCCTAGCGTTTCTTTTATCCCTTTTAGAATGTTTCAGGACTGAAACCGCCTCTATCTCACGAGAGAGAGGGATTTTGGGGTTGCTTAAGTAAAATTCGTTCCCCCCCCCAGTGCCTGCCTATACGAAACGTAAAACTCTCCTTTATTCCATTGGATGATTTTTATCATGTGACCCATTTAGTAATAGTCTCGACCGCTTGGTGGCTGCACCGCGACAGAAATTTCAAAATTTTCTCTCTTCGGATCTTCTGCGGAAGATGCCCAGTTGTAACCCGTATTTGTGTACTTAGAGGCATGATAAACTTATGGTACCATTTATACCAGGAGGCAAAGCTACTTCGCGGACAAAGTGCATTACCAAGTAATCTCGCCTCGTAGTGTAAATGGTATCAATCCTTTCAGAATTATGTGTACACATTACACAATGATAAATGTCACGAGAAAGTAGTGTTTATCAAGTGAGCTTACACGGAAGTATTTTGAAGGAGAAGTGTCATGAAATTTACGTTTAATAGGGTACAACTTTTCCCTTTAAAAAAATCTTTTTACGCGGAGCCCTCCGGGATGAACTAGGCCCATGCATGTCAAATTTTATGTGGGGAAATATCCAGTTTGTTAGGAAAAATATTTTCACCATAGATGGCGCTTATATTACCGTTGTGACAGGGGTCTTCCTTAAATTATCGTTGATATTTTAGGGGTCAGTCATAAAATTTTTATGATCGAGAAAAGTTTCATCCTAAAATTAACGTAAATGTTTTTGGGGCTATTCACTTTTTACTGAATCTTTCGGTTAGATGGTATTGATGACAACAAAATAAATTATTTCAATTAAAATAATTCAGTAAGAGTTATAAAAACGTATACTTACAATCCGCGACCTTGGCCCAAATACTTAAGCAGTCGACAGGGTCCCGGGGTTGAAATTTGTTTATTTTTCGGTCGTATCAGCGCCCACAAACGGGAAAACACGGCGAACTAAATTATTTAAAAAAATATTCTCGCTTCGCCACACGCATGGGCCTAGTTCATCCCGGAGGCTCCGTTTTACCATACCATTTGAAAGTATACCAGAGGAATAGTGAATTAATTGAAGTGGCTAACATGTTAATTCAATCACCATTATGAATTTTTAAATGTGCTACACCAAATTTTAAAAAACTTGAAAACTTGGAGCACATATTCACATTTAAGAAACTATACTGTATAACCTCTCTGTTGTTTTCTTGAAAGTAAACAAGAATGTATTTTCAATATTTTATTCAACACAACTTTTATATAATATACATAAAATTATACACATTTTTATTGTTTACTAAATAAAATATATTATATTAGCTTTTCATTTAGAAAGAATTTCATGTTTTTCTTTGAAAGTTTTCGCATATTCAGTATCTTTCGACAATAGTAAGAAAACAGGATTACCACTCCACACTTGGAATCTGTAAATGTATTTAGATCATCAGCAATCCCTTAACTGCAATCTAGAGCATCAGGAAGTTGTGTTAAAAATATGACAAACCGTTCATGAGCTAATGCTTCTTTCAGCGTTGCATTTCGTTTTACTTTAACCAGTTCTTTCGTTTCATAGTCTTCAAAGAATATCTATAAAATTAAAGAAATTAAATTTAATTTTTAAATGCTAATTATATTTAATTCAATATCACCTCAATATTGTACGGCTTGTAGGTATCAGCAGTATCCCACTCGGGTGTGTTACATTCATGAAACATAATATCTAAATGATCTTGAAAAGTCGTATCCTCAATGAACTCTTGAATGAAATCGGTCTGCGCATGTTCGGGGTACAAAAATATAACTGGCCACACCAACTGCTTATTATCATTAAGATAAACTTTGAAAGTCCCAGCTGCAGGATGTGTTTGAGCTAAAATGTCAAATTCAGTTGTTTCATCGATGTCTTTGTCCCTCGTATAGAATTTTATGTTTCTTTCCTAAATAAATGGAATAAAATTGCAACCAAACGATACAAATCATTCTTTGCGATCATGTTAATACCTGAAGCGCAAGATTCAATGTGTTTTCTTTGCTTTGTATCTTTTTCTGTTCGGCAAGAAGTTTTCTTCTATCTCTTTCATGTATTTTCTTTATAAACATTATTACATTTTATAAACAGCAAATTAAAAATTGCCACATGCATTTTAATCTTAGCAGAAGTGAGATGAGACTAGAAGTATTGAGGTAACCAAATTCTTCACTTGGCGAAAGTGAATTAATATTCTTGATAAGACACCAAAGGTTGGCCCTCTAATGGCGGTTTCTGAATTTTCCCTCCAAAACGTGAGACGCTCGTGGCGGTAGACGGCCGAACTAGATTCCAGCACCCGCGTCCGTGTTCTGCGGCTTTAGGTTGAGGGGAAGGGGGAGGGGGTAGGAAATGTTTTTGGAACTCGGGCAATTTTTTTCTCTCTAGCGTAGGCGCGATTGAAGCGGCGTAAAATCCTCAAATTTGTTCACTAATGCCAGGATCTATTACCAATGCTAGAGCCATTCACTTCTAGTCTCATCTCACTTCTGATCTTAGTTTACTTGTAAATTATTAGCCTCTTCATTTAACTTAAGACTAACTTCGTTTTGTGGTTCAATCTTAAATAATTCAACCGAAATAATTAAATATAAATTCTCTTTAACGAAATTGTGTAAAACAAACAACCTGCAGAATTTTTTCACACCATGAAACACACTCGGGAAAACGTTTCAACTCTTTACAGCATTGCGCAGCTCTTAAGAGAGCTTTAAGGTGATTAGATTTGAGTTTAACTGCCTCCTCAGCGTCTCTCAGAGAACTGCGATAATTTCCCAAGTAAAAATGTGACGCTGCTCTATTAGTGTAGAGTATGGCATTCAATTCATTGTTCCCGCATTTTTGTTTAATTCCTGCGGAATACGCGTCAATAGCCCATCTATATTTTTTCAATTTAAAATTCTGATTCCCATCATCTTTGTAATTGGTTGCAAGTTCTGTACATTTTATGAGTATGGTTAAATATGTATGTGTAAGAAAGGTTGACTAAACTAAGGATTCAGGAATGCACCTTCTGCTGTGTTTTCAGCCGGGTCATACTTCAATTGCTGAAGTGCTTCAACTAAAGGAGGCAATTCTGAATTTTCTTTTACATTTTCGGTCATGAAGAGAGGATGCTCTTGCATTTCCTAAGATGATCAAAATCAGTTTATATTTATTATTTAATGAGCTATGTTTAGAGAGAAAGGTCAGAGGGGTGTAGTTTAATATTACCCCTCCCCTTTCCTCCAAAATGGCGGCAAACTCTACAGAGTGGAAGGCTTGTGGGGGAATGCATCTGACTGGTTAAAGGGGATCACCGGCGCTGTTGGGGGGAGACCGCCCTTAGTTCGGGGGGAAAACACCCAGCTCTTTGGCCATAAGGAATGGCAATATGCTAACCAACAGTTTGACCCCCCCCCTTCACCCCAACAGCTCCGGCCAGCCCCTTTAACCGGAGGCATGACGTTTAATGAGGGATATAGGGACTTGGCAGTACTACGTCATGCAACGTCAGGCTACCTTCCACTAGTACTAAAAAACATACCAGGAGGAGGGGCTTATATAGCTTTCATTCTGTTAAAAAAACATACCATAATGGCGCTGGGGGCGGAGTTAAGCCCGAATTGCCAAGTCCCTATTTTCAACCCTTTGCATACATCATATTGCTTAAAGATCTCATTTAAGATTTGCTAATCTTGAAAGTGTGATGTCATGCAAATCCAATTGGTTACACCGACAAAAAAATAGAAGAGACAAAGGTAATCCTTCTCTTCCAGCATCCACAATGAAAGGATGATACTTCGAGAAGTGGGCAGGTAGAGCTAGTTCACCTCGGGGGGGGGAGAGCTTTTGAGGCGGGGTTTCACCAGTCTCCGCCCACTTATTGTGCCACTTGTGCACGAAATTTAGCATAGAGTTCTTCAGCGGCCCGCACGGAGGGAGGGTGAAAACCGGCTCCATTTATTGGCAGGCCCAACTGTGACGTTTCCCCCCTCAACTTATATAGCTCTATAGTATGGTCATGCAACTTGGGCCATTGTCATGTCAATAGAGATATGATATAAACTAAACCCAGATCTAAAACTCTAAAAGTATTACCGCAAATAACCACCGTCTTAACATCAAAGGCAATAATTAAACGCGTAGTAATCATGCTAACAAGCTTTAGAAATTTTGCGATAAAATAATGAATTTGCAAGGTTGCCACGTGCTTAGGCCCACGTGCGTCAAATGTCATGTATTGGCGTATTGCAAAATGACGCCAAGGCTTACCTGTTCCCAATTATCTTCGGACCAGCCATCAGTGTACGGTTTTCTCTCTCTACTGTTTATAAATTCCTCCACCTCGGCGTTTAGTTTTTTAGCTAAACTTTCTCTAGCTAAATTCTTATCTTCCGACATTATTTTCTTATAATATTATTTGTAAACTACCCCGAAACAACATTGAGCGCACACGATTTCACGGCTTGAGAAGGAAATTGTGGCAGACGACAGAAGAGAAGAGAAAAGTTACGACGTTTTCCATCCATAGGCTGCTAGAAATATGCCACCATGGAGTAATATTAAAGGAGACATAGCTTCAACGTTATAGTTTTTAAAGGAAAATATTGTTTCTACTACCTAAAGACTTCTCCATGCTAAATGCCAGTGGAAAACGGCATTAGAGAAATACGGAAATATTTTGAGTGGCGCTAATTTTAAATCACATTATAGATTTCCAAGTTACGTGTTTTAATAAATTCGTTTGTTTATTACATACGGATCCATGATAATTTATAATTTTTTCAATAATTCAACAAAGACAAAAATTCTATGTATAACGAATTTTAATAAAAGCATATAAAATGTAAAAAATTCGTATAAAATCGAAAGCCTCTCTAAAACACAACTTTAATATTTAACACAAAAAGTTATACTTAACTAAAATTATCCATGATTTCCCGACACAAGACATCACATAAGGACAATTGAATGCTCCTTGTCCTAGTGTTTAATTTTTCCTGACAAATATTTTTAGTAACATAAGAAATCCATTACATGAAGCAAAATAAACATGTTCGAGGTCGTGCGCAAGGTTGGAAGCACTCCTAAACTCGACAATCAAGGTGACTTTAATAGAACTGATGGTAATTTGTACACATTATACCCTTGACTGTACTAAAAACGTAATGAGAAATCTGTAATTGTTGTACAAGAAGTCCGAAAGGATATGCCCCTTGTTGCCTTGTCTTTAAGCACAGAACTCATATCTTCAACATTTTACTTCAAATAGTGGACTGCTAAGTACAATTATGGACGGAAAATGCATTTTATATTAACTATATGGCTAAATTGATTCTTTTCGCGTCTCTTTTTGACTTTTTCTCAATTAAAAGAGAGCGGATTCAATAGAGATCTTTAGAAGAAAACGCCTTGCTTCTCGCAAATTATAAAATTTAATAAAGTTTTGAACTCTTTTTTTTTTTTTCAGGGTCTTTTTTATTTCAGGGAATTTTTGTTAAATGAGGGTGGAGGTCACACGAAGTGACAAGGACTCAAAAAGTGCAGTTAGTGGTTTCTTTGCGTTAGGTGGTTGCCACTACGTGTGGGCGAAACGTCCGGTTTCTTTTCCACAAAAACCAATCCGCCCAAAGTGCATTCTCAAGAGTTTTCTTTTTCATTTGGCTACTAAAACTATACTATCCTCCAGATTCGAAATGACACTTTGATGTTTGTTGATTTTTAAAGTGGAGTTGGCGGGGCACTTTGCTTTCTGCTGATATCACTGCCTGCGGGACTATTTCTACCGGAATCCGAGTGATTGAAAAGACCTCGTGGAATTGGTGAATTTATTTTTCCGTGATCATCATCTACACGAAGATGTAATGACTGAAATGATATAAAATTACATCGCTAATAGTTTTAGGAAATATTTTAGTCGGTTTAAGTCTTTGACTTAAATTTTGAGTTTCAGTGAATTCGCAAAACATTCGGAACTACGCTATAGCGAATTTTTACGAATTTATGTCTGACAAAATTGAACGTGAATTGATAATCATTCGAGTGACTTGGCGAAATTTAACAATAAACTTAAGCTTTATCTACAAAGGAATATCCACGCTAAGCCTGTGACCTTTTTAGAGGTGGAAACCTTTTACAAGAGTTAGTGATACCAAGTGTCATACTTATGGAACATATTTAATTAACTTATCAGGGATGGATTTAATTTTAGAAGCAGGAATGGAGAACGGTTAGTATTTACTTCAGTCCGACTCATAGCCCAGTATAGAGCCCCCCCCCCCTTCAACACGTAACGAAAAGTTTAAATTATCTTATTGGCTCATTTAAACTACGTTTTGATGACGTTGCTGA
Source organism: Phalangium opilio (assembly GCF_054372755.1). NCBI lineage: Eukaryota > Metazoa > Arthropoda > Arachnida > Opiliones > Phalangiidae > Phalangium > Phalangium opilio. Next base: position 4,881,730 of record NW_028324146.1, on the reverse strand, counting down.
CGGGGGACGGCGAAAAATACGTAATTCCTTTTTACCTCTGTCGCTATGACCCGCCTCTTCTTTCATACCCCCCCCAATCCCGTAGAAGGCGGTCCGGGACTTTGACGCGCGCCCACATTACTCTGTTCTCCATTCCTACTTCAAAAATTAAATCCATCCCTGAACTTATAGTTTTCATAAAAAGGGGGCTATTGAAATTTATAAAGCGCCTAGAGCGCAGGCGCCGAAAAGCAAGATGGAATGCAATATGTTTTATCCCCGTTCCTTAAACATGCTTAAACTCTTAGATTCATCGAAATATGTTAGCGAATAAACATTTAAAAAGAGTTTCCTATGACAGCCAATGAGACAAGATTATGTTTTGTACGGGATGAGAAAACTTTCGTACTTTCAAAATTTAAAACTTACTTTGATTTCACTCTGCAAATATAAAACTGATTTTTGCAAGTCTTTCACTGTTTTATCACTCTTCTGTAAATCCTGCAAATCGTATAAAGGTTAGTGCTCAGAAAAACTCAGAATGAAAGAGTAAAAAAAAACCGACTTTGATCTCGTCTTGCATCGTATTGACTTGGGTGTTGAGGTCGTTTAGGATGTCTATCACCTTTTGAAGGCTTTCCCGATTCGCTATCACAGCTGAGGCCAAGACATTAACGTGTTCTTTAACGGCGTTTTCGTGTTCTTGAAGATCTTGAGAAGTACCCTAAATTTGTGGCCAAAACATTTAAATTACTAACTTAAAGAACGCATTATTATTTCTGAATCATGGCGCGAAACTTGGTTTGAAATTTAGCAAACATCCTTCACAGAGTAGTTTTTTCACTGGCCAAGATGAAATACTGCGAAAGTCGGGGACTAAGATACGCTAATACGTCATGTGTATTTCGTATTCCCTGCTTTTCACTATTCTGTATAGAATAGGCTTTAAGGGTATTTTCCCAAATATTGAACAATATAGAAAGTATGTAAAATTTTATATTGAAACCATTTCTACAGTTTGAACATTAAAAGAGAAAGTATGGTTTAAGTTGCTAGTTTTGAATGCTTTGATACGATCTTTCTGGTTTTCTTTCTAAAATCTAAATTGGCTTGCCTAATCTGTTGGGCTGCGAAAGTGTTTGCTAAATTCCCCAGAACATATTTAAAGGGTTCCACAAATCGCTTGCGTACCCTATGGATACGCCTTCCACCTTACAATGTGTCGCCAGCCAACAGAACAATTTACTACTATCAAGCGACTTGTGGTACCCTTGAATATTGAAGTCATCTATAGATAGTTTTCAGACTAGAAGTAATGATGCCATTTACACCAGGAGGCCAGACTACTTGGCAGACAAAGTGCAATACCAAGTAGCTTGGCTTCCTGGTGTAAATGGTATCGATCCTCCTAGTCTGAAAACTACGTATAATTTGTACTGTAATTATTAATATGTGCTAGTCAACGTTAAACCGTTTTGGGGGTAGATTTAATTTTAGAAGTAGGAATGGAGAACAGAGTAATCTGGGCGCGCGTCAAAGTCCCGGACCCCCTTCCCCATGACGGGGGGCATGAAAGAAGAGGCGGGTCATAGCGACAGAGGTGAAAAGGAATTACTTATTTTTCGCCGTCCCCGTCAGCAACGTCACAAAAACGTAGTTTAAGTGAGCCAATAAGTTAATTTAAACTTTTCGTTACGTATTGGAGGGAGGGGCTCTATACTGGGCTATAAGTCGAACTGTCGTAAATACTACCCGTTCTCCATTCCTACTTCTAAAATTAAATCTATCCCTTACGTTTTCTAACAAGAACCATTTCATATTCTTGAAAGAAATGAATAAATTACCTTGAAAGCGCATCCTAACCCCGATAAGGGACACAGTCTGGGTCTTTGCGGGCATTTAGTTTCGTGAGATGACGCCTGGAAAATTCAAAAAGCAGACAATGAGGGGATTGCCATAATTACGGCCACGAAAAAGCGATCAAAATTCCGCGAAGTTAAATTATTGGTACAGATTCCGGAGAGTTATATTATTGGTACAGATTCCGGAGAGTTATATAATAAAATACCATTATTATGCGAAAAAAATACGTTTTATTTTTTTAGTATTATGTCTAAAGGGTGCCGGTTATATTGTTTGAAAGCGGATCGAGGGAATGCCAAGGACAGAATAAATTCGAAATCGTTTTTCCCGGAAGTTGAAAACGAGAGTGAAAATACGATACCATTGTATTGACACACACGGTTAAGCACTCAGATGAACCAGCCTTATCATTTATATTCGCTTACGTTTTTAACTAAAATAATTATGTATATACAGTTGGTGAGTACTGAGTAGAGGTTGGATAGTGTTTACGCCATTCAGAGTGATATGTATGAACTTAAACTAAGTCTATCTGTGGCGGTGAGAGTTTTTGGCAGTTTGGTAGGAATGTTGAAAATACCTGTTTTCATGGGACATATTATATTTCTATTCATAAAGTAGAATTATTAAACAAATATTGCTCGTGTAAATATAGTAGTAGTGTAAATATAGTACATATCCTAAAAATCTTAAAATTTGGTTTAAAAATTGACAATTATTTGATTCCTCAGTTCACCTCGGTTCACCCACTACCACTATAATTCAAGACAGTCCGGGGAAAAGCACACGTCCACAGGTTCAAAATCAGTTTAATAATTGATTGGACCAGTTTTTAAATTCACGAAGTAGGGGTTAATTAATGGCCCTCGGGACCAGTTTGTTAATTGCAAATCTATATGAAAACTAAGAGGGAACAGTCCTAGGACCAGTTTAGTCTTTTAGAAACTAGATAATAGAACTAGTTTAAAAAAATCCTTATTTCCCAGACTGATTCAAGGTGTCCCGATTTATCCATCACTTAGAAAACAAATACACTCACTTGCTCCTGCGTCGTTTCAGCGTGACAAAATGGACAAACAATTGGCTTCTTGGCACACCACTTCAAGTGTTCCTATACATAGAATATCGTAACAATGTCAGTATTCCGCGTATAAGTAATCATTATTCCTAGTCACGAATACGGTTCAATCACCTCGTGATCCCTGAATGGAATTTCGTCCTCGCAAAATTGACAAGGTGTCAGTCTTTGGTCGCACTGCGTCGATAAATGATCAGCTAGTTCCCTCCTGGAGAGCTCCAAGCCACATTCGCATGGACATAACAAGGGAACGAACCCGCAAGATTTGACGTGAGACTAAAGAATGAAACGGGGATAATTTGTAATTAACGAAGTAGAAAAAGATTCATTGTTTTAAATTAAAGATCGTTGAGCAATTTCCTTCGAACATCGCGAGTTTCAAGTTGTTCTTTTGAAGGTCATCTTCTTATAAGAAGTTCATAACTTGACGCTAAATATTCTTGACAGTTCATACGAATTGCTTTATCAAACATTCAAACTTAACATTTTTCACCATGTTTTTGTTAAATAATTTAATTTAATACGGAGAACATAGTTAAAGGAGTAATTCAAGTATATTTCAGCGTTTTATAGTACGTAATAAACTATATGGCTAAAACGTCTCGCTTAGAGACAGCGTAGGTATGAGTGATAATAATGTGAAAGTAATGCTAAAGAATGCAGTATTAAATACTGAGTAGGGAACAGAGGCAGACAGGAACAAAAAGCAAAGAAGATTAAATGTAAGGGGTATTGTGAAGTTTAAATAATGGCATCAGAAACACTAAATATGGATGATTAAGTTTGAACATGCTATCAATTGACATGGGTGAAAATACCTATAAGAAAGCAGTATCAAGCATTATCCTCTATTGAACAATTAAAGCAAATGTTGGCTCCTGAGACGCCCCTAACATGTAGGCTAATCTTCTACGCACCAATTTTACCTAGCCAAAGGCATTAACCAATCAGAACCCGTTCATGAGGACGTAGCTAAACTAGCCTTTGCTAAGCTTAGCGGGGCAGTCAACTACCCCACTCGACTGCATGGGAATCAGTATGCATTTGTTTTAACTAAACCACAGCCGAGACTTGCTTTAAATATAAAAGAATAAAAAGCTATAAGAATCAAGTGGAATTAGAATGACAGTTGTCTTGAAAAGGTAATCAATAAGAATTAAGTATCAGCAGTAAGGCGTCTCAAAACGTTCAAACTGATGTAAACTATTTTTCTGTTAAAAATTTAAATGCGGATTAAGCCAATGACGGACAAAAATGATCTTCCACATTTCAAGCCATAGTTTTATGAAGGTCGGAGATATTTTACATTTCGTTAAGCATTTCTATTATTTTACCTGTATAGACTGAAGAGACATTGACCTTTTACATCCTCGTTTTCGATAAGGACAGAAGATTTCCAGCTTCAGGACGTCCGAAATTCCTTCTTCTCGTTTTAGCTAAGAAAATGAATCGCGAAAGAAAAATATGAGATTAAAAAGATCGAGAGAGAGAGCTCGTTTTTTGGTAAGGATGGCACGTTTTGGATATCGGCTTAGTACGTGCTACGCTGCTCTATAGGGAGTCTCTTAAACTAAAGGAGGATGCTTTGCTTTCCAAAAGACTGATTTCTCTCGCATAGTCCGGGAGCCAGAGCAACGAGTTAATATGACCATTAGCTCATGAGATATGTTCAATAAGTTTGTCACTGGTTACTGAGAGCTTGTCATGGTGAAACGTCACAGATTCTCGTAAAGCGATGCCTGGTGAGGAGCTGTCAAAGGCTTTTTACAGACTAAATAGCAAGATGGTCTGCAAAACCGAGCTCACAGTAAGTCTCCAGCATTACGAAGTATAGGTAGTGTCATACTTATGGAACATATCTTATAAACTTATGATATGACTAACTTTTCACAATTTTAAAACTTATTTATCGGTGTTAATTTGGGGACTTCCGATTTATTGAACATTTGAATACGTTAGAAATATCAATAAGTTCCATAAAAACTTTTTACGGCTATATAAACGAAATTAGTTAAAGATTCGTTATTTTACAATTAAACCGTATATAATTTCTCAGAATTAATCTGTTACATTAATTAAAAAAATCTGTCCTTAGTTAAGTGTAGTCTTGATTCAATTTATGGCAACAAAATAAACTTCTACCCCTATCGTAACATGATCAGTTCTTCCACGATAACATCAAGATAACGTTGAAGCGATACAGATACAGGTAGGCCTAATCTTTATCTCCCGTTCACACAATTTAGACGGGGTACTCTATAGTAAACTGATTTGTAGGACCCAGGTGTCATCGATAAAAGGATATGGTACAAGTTCATAAAACACCCCACAAGAATTCCCTGTTTCACTTCAATGTGTTTCTGTTAACACTAATTAATTCTAAAAATAACGACTTGTCATTCTTGACTCTTTTTGCCTAGTCCCATAATGTTCATAGTTTTAATTTTCACCACAAATCAAGCCTTCGCTCCCGGACTATCTTAAAAAAAGCCACTTCCTAAAAAGTTGAAATTCTACTCGGCCCCGAAGGAAAGATACATTACCAAGTATAATTATAAAAACAAATTAACAATGGCAATGGCATCACAGTTTGATTTTTAATTTATTAATTTTTTTATCTTTTTAATTGTTGGGGGTGTTCCTTGTAATTTTAGTTTAGAAATAATACGGTGTAAACACCTGTACTAGTGGGATTTTAACCTTGGTATTTATATCTAAAACAGTAACAAATCTTGGAAATTAATGACGAAATTATATGACGCAATTTATTGGTCTCTTGACAAAAAAGGGAATGTTTTTTAGTTGCATAACGACTGGAAATTATATATCATCCATTTTTCAATGCCAGCACTTCCATAGTCTGCTTAGCTCAAGTGATTTTTTAGATCCATGAACTAACATAAGCCTATAATGATGGTTCAATAAGTCAAAATATGCAGCTAGCGTCAGTCTTATCTTTGGATAAGTGGTTTGCTTGTATGTTTGTTTATTATTCACTGTCACAATCTGTTACCGAATTTGACCAAACTTCAGGCTTGATATCAATAACATTTGAGGAAGGTTTTAGAAGTGGTTTTGGTTGAGTTACTTAAAGTTGGTTCCCCTAGTCATTAAACCTGTAAGATCGTCCCATTCCATTTTAGCTTTATGTTCGATCCCTAAATAAGCATAATTTAATAGAATTTCAAAGTTGTAAAAAATTTGTTTCGAAAAATCATCATGCAAATATTTCATAAGGATGGGTCCAAAGACTGTTAACTGTCTGAACATAGAAAGGAAAGTCTTCCTGGTTTTCAATCCCCTACAACACCAGTGTAACGCCGTGTAGCATATAGTCACAACAAAGTGCATTATAGTGGTAACTAAAATTTATGATTTGAAGATTAAATTTCGGCTATTGATACACAACAGGGAGCTAACAATTGAAACCCTGCAACGTCATACTCTATTACAATCTTTTTGTAGGCATCTCCCCACTAGATAGACAACAGTATTTCACCCGAAACTAAACAACTCGGACCATTTTTTCCCTTGGACAACCTGTATTAGGTCGGTCCTTTAAGGACGTGAGAACTGACTACACACGCGAGTTTCCAGTCCCATCCCTATTTGCTATGTACTAAGCTTTTGAGATGGTCTCTCTCGACGCCGTTTTACTTTCTCTAGCTTCCTCAACTCAAGAGACATATGTTGATATTTATGTTTAGTTTCTACAATATTTAATCTGCATTTAAATTGTTTCTTCACCACAAGAAACAAGATGAAATACTTTGATTGGTCACGGCTACTTATGTCAAATTTTGCTCATCAAGATTGCCTTAACTTTCAAAATAAAGAACACTTTCCAAAGTGTTTAGTTATATCCCCTTTGAATATCTTTAAAATACTTCAGCGTTCCTGATAAAATTCTAAATCCTCGAGTACACGTTAACTTAAACATTCTGACGCAAATTGAAATAAGATTTAAAATGTCTGATTTCTGTTTAGTATAAGAAAAATTTCAATTGAACAGCAGTTCAATCTTGAAAATGTAAAATGAAATCTTAAGATACCCTTTTTTGACGGGCAATTCAAGAATCAAGATTAGAAATAAATACAGGTTTTAATGTGTATCAATAACTCGTGATTTAAAATGTATGCTTACAGACCACACCGCACATTCAACTTTTTGCAAACAGAATATAGTAAGATCTTGGGTATACTGATTAAGAAACAGGTTCCTTGATATTATTTATGTTTAAGATAAGATTTAAGTAATTAATTCTGTCTCCTGTTAGATCTAGTACTATATTCAATTTCATTTTCAATATAGGGTACTTACTATAGCTCAAACTACAAATAAAACTGGTATTTCCCACATATCAACGAAATAAAAGATACTTGCGACGTAAACCCTACATTCGTGGGTAAAAATAGCTGAAAAATTTAGGTCAAAAAAAGATGTTTCCCCTAACAACGCTTGCGTAACAAACCCGAGATTTGCATTCTACCCAGGAAACCAGGTAGGGTGTTTTTAATATTACCCAAATTCGAAATAATTAAGCGTCCTACGTAATCATACCTCGTCAATTTTGAGTAGTTTTCCGTCAATGGGACATTTCACTTCTCTAACAGTTCCGTTCTCTTGTCGAACGCACTTTGGACATACCTGGTGTCCGCACCTGGATTGTAACAACTTCCCGTCCACTACGGTACATATGTGACATCGAAAGCGGCTCGGACACGGTTGGAGAAATTCTATACTGTCCACGTCTAAACCGATACCGGCCAATCCACGAACTTTGACGGCACTCATAGTTTTAACCTTCCCCGGCCGCGAATAACGCGCCGGAATCCGTTGAAAGTACTCAAAACTCCGCGAAAAACGTTGAAATTTATCCTGGAGACCGGTTTTATCGGCGCCTTCTCGAGCAAGAACCTTGTTGTATAACTATATGAGAAGAGCGTGCCGAAGAGAACGTGTAGCTTTAATGTTTTTTCCCCTCTCCTATGATTGTAAAGTACAGCTACCTAATCTACACTACCTTGTTTCAGACGAAACCTCCACCGAATGAGAGTGTATGAGGCAAACCAAAATTACCTGACGCCGAGTATTTTCTAACGGACGTATTATTACGTTGGTTGGGTGAGAGATCTGCGACTGCGAGACAGGAGAGCGTATATTATGAAGCTGCGGCTCTCCAGGGACGACCTATAAAATACCTGAACCGCTTGTTGCGTATTTATTTTATTATTATGAGATAATATGATTACAGAAGGCATGACAGAAATATTTTACGCAATATTTAGTGTTTTGCGTATTTATTTTCGGTTGCTTTGTGATGACGCGGATTAACGTTATTTCCGAGATACAAACACAATGCATGCTTCATCAGATCAAGGAGTAGGCCTTACTCGGCTTACAGATGCAAATAGTGTCACGTTATATTAGTGATAAGCATAAACAGATAGGATATCGGTATCGGTGACCAATATGGCACTATAATCGATATATCGGTTCGAGCTTAATATCGGTTGGTAATCGGTCGATATCGTTGGGTAATCGGTCGATATCGGTGGGTAATTGGTCGATAACGGTTTCCTTAGGTTAAATAATTGGTTCCAGTAAAACTTCGATATCCGTTAAGTTACGATATGGTCATTCAGTGAATGATATAATAATAACACTCTGCGTCTTTTTAACAAATTTGGCAATTTGCCTGTAAAATGATATAACCAGATGACCCATTCATTATGCGTAAAATTTCTGGTAGTTAAGTTAAACTATAACCAGACCACAAAGTATATCATGTTGGGTGAAGTGTTATTGACCCTATTCTTATCGATCCATGGTTGCCAACCCATGAATATCAATTACCACAAAAGGAGGATCATTGCGCATGGTTTAGACTTCATATAGTGTCGACCGACCTACCTTGACGGTGATTTAAAATTTGAAAACCCATTCGAAGTGACGTAAAATTTGGATTTTGTGATACCTAGCCAAACCACACACCACATCCTGTATATTATGGCAGCATCTTTCTCTCTTAACTTGTTGTTATGGTTTTAGGATTTTAACGCTTCTCGATTTCATATTCTATAAGAACTATTTTGGAAAGTATTTTGAAAGTAGAATTATCAATATAGTCCTATTAAAATATTTGCTTTCTAGCTAGCGATGGCATAATAATTTAAGTAATTAAAAAATATATATAATGAAGACACGCACCATAAGTAGATTAACTGCTCATAAGTGTGTAAAAGTACCATACCTAAAATCCTATAGATTTAGTGATATATCAAAAGTGTCAGTTCTAGATTAGCTTAGATTTATATAAAGGACCTATACTTTAATACTGAGCTTCAATTAATGCTAGCCAATTAAACTTGACGTCACTTCCGTATATGGCGGAAGTTGACGAATTACGACATCCTTTCGAATTATCCTAGATTAATCGGTAAACAAATGATGTCGCGGTCAGCTTTCACCAGACGTGTTTAATGAAATTATCTTGCTCCAGACGATTTCGTTTGATCAAACGAGTTTCCAATTTAGGGGCCCGTAACACCATGGCGTCAGTAATACCCCTTTTTGATTGACTATAAGCGTTTAAGGGCTATATAGCTGTTTTTCTTTGGTTCCGCTTGGCAGGACTCACCTTTATCTTCTTACAAGTATATAATAAGATGGTTCTTGAACGATGTCCCCTATTTATAAGGGAAATGGTGGTGCCGCCCATCTCTAGCCACACTCTAACTACTTTTCGTATCTCTCTTCGCGGAATTAATGCTAGACTCCTTACGGCGTGATTACGGCTGTCACGGGTGCCTGATCGTCATAAGGTGGTGTGTAGCCGGCCCCTGATAACGCTAGTGCATGGAATTCCTATATTGTACTTTAAATTAAAATAAGGAGTCGCTATACGCCATTCCAAGTGTTTTAAAGGTTATGCAACTCTATAAAAAATATTTTTTTATAAATTATTCTAGTTAAGTTACCCAGTTTTTAAGGGACTGTGTATGTAGACACTAATCACTAAATCTGTGGGAGCATCTGCATGGTTTTTTTTAAAGAAACTAACCCACCTTTTATACAACTTTAAAATTCAATGAAAGAATCCTTAATTAGAGGTAAATCATTAAGCTAAAATGTTACGGGTCTAGAATAGAACGTTCTTAACGGGCACAATGGCCAGGGGTTCGCGGACCCAACATTGAGAAACTCGAACAAACCACTTCCCTTTAGTCTTACCGATATCAAGCATGCAGTTTGTTCAATTTTGGTAACGAATTGTGACTGTGCATGTAGAACAAACAACATTCTAGCTAAGCTACCCGGATTTTCCTTGTGTTTTAAGCTAGGGAAACCGAGAAGAGTTTCCTGTCTCTGTAGACACTATGCACTATAGTCTTTGGTCCACCCGTTCGAAGTATATGCATGATTGTTGTTTTAAAGAAACAAAGATTTTTAAAACTTTCAAATTCAATAAAACGATGCTCAATTAGGGGCTAATCATGAAGCTAAAATGTTAAGAGTTTAGAATAGGATGTTTTTACACTCTTAATGACTGTGGATTCGTGGACCCAACCTTGGGGAGCTCAAGCAAACTACTTCTAAACCCTTCTTCTAGCTTTACCAGAAGTGAGATGAGACTAGAAGTGAAGGGCTCTAGCATTGATAGTAGATCCCTCAACCTAAAGTCGCGGAACACGGACGCGGGTACTTGAATCTAGTTCGGTCGTCTACCACCGCGAGCGTCTCACGTTTTGGAGGGGAAATTCAGAAACCGCCACCAGAGGGCCAACCGTTGGTGTGTTATCAAGAATATTCACTTTCGCCGAGTGAAGAATTTGGTTAGCTCAGTACTTCTGGTCTCATCTCACTTCTGGCTTTACTGATATCAGCTATGCAGTTTGGTCAAATTCGGTAACGAATTGAAACTATGCATAAAGAAAAAACATGCAAGTAAACAAACAACTTTCTCAAATATATTTCGCGATCAGAAAATTAAAATTTCTCTTCTAACCCCATGACTCAAACAATTTATGGAAAGGTAAGCTTTTCTACAAGTCATATAAGAAAATCAGCAATATCTGCTTGACCCCAAAGCGATATTTTGAAACCAAAAGACAGGAGGGTTATGGATGCTACATTTATAGCTATAGTACATGGTTATACGTTTAATTCAAGGTATGTAATTTTAAGTGTTAGTATAGGCAGGCTGACTTACTATATTATTTCGCAAGTTGCTTAATTCTGAATTCTAATGAAATCGCACTTTGATCCGGGAATTACGTTTGCGACATTGTAAGATAATCTAACGAATGAGTAAACAAAGTACAACTTCCTCCTGATAATTTAGAAACCGTTTTTTTCGTGCTATGTTTCGAATCGAGCGTGCTTAACAGTCATTTTACGATCCTTAAAACTATTATACAGGGTTGGAAACTTCGCCCTCGATCAGTTTAGATTATTTTCCTAACGCGTTCGTGTTATCATAAGATTATAAGATATCTTCCATAAGTATGACACTAGCTATACTTCGTAATGCTAGAGACTTACAGCTCAGTGACAGACTTATGGAACATATCTTACCTAATAGGTAAATTTATTTAGTAGCCGCAGTAACTTCAATTTAAGAAAACAAACGAACCTAAGTCATTGGCCACCCTTCTTACAAAGTATCATAAGTTCATAAGATATGTCCCACAAGTTTGTCACTGGTTACTGAGAGCTTGTTACGAAGTGACGAGGTGAAAAATCATAGATTCTCGTAAGGCGCTGTCAAAGGCTTAGTACAGACTAAATAGGCAGACTTCAAAACCGAGTGTAGTCAATTCTCGCTTGTCGTTCTTGAACTAGCTCTCAGTAAGTCTCTATCTAGCATCACGAAGTATAGATAGTGTCATACTTATGAAAGTATGTGTTCGAAATCAAAGCGCTAGGAGAAGTATCTAAACTAGTCGCCGGAGAAGTTTACTCCCTGTATATTCGGATAATTTTTTTGTTATTTATAGCTACACCTAATTTATTCACACATTGGGTTTTGAGTTGTACACATACATGTAGTACCATAAGCGAGACAACCTCCTTAAGTATCCATCTGAAATTGTTTTAGTGGAACGTTTTCAGCCGGAAATTGAGCAGGCGTTTTTTTTATTCAATTCTCGTATTTCAAACTAAGAGAGCTCTAAAGGAAGGGGTTTCGCAGCGGTGGTGTCTGATATAATTTAATACCAGGTTATGGTGAGACAATGTATAGGCTGCAAGGGGGGGGGCAGACTTGTCCTCTATATATCCCATTCAGACATAGAAACTTAATGGTAAATCATAAATTTATGGTTGTGCATAATACAATAGGTAGTGTTTCATTTCAACGGGCCAACTTCTATGCAGATGGATCATTCCATCCCTTAGTGCATTGACCGCAGGTTGTGAAATTCAGATACTTGAGATGGTAATTAATAAATAAGTAAATGCCCATTGTTGTAATATAATATATGATAATTTCTGTGCAAATCTTATATGACTTTATTCCAAATTACAACCTGTCTTTAACGCCGAAGCAAAGTGACCTAATATTTGACTCTCATATCTGTTCGCCATTGGTCGAATACCACGTGGCGAACATCGAAGATTCGCTACTCGTCAAATGAAGAATGTGTTGCACCGCCATAAGCTTTTCCTTTGGATCACACCGAACAAGCAAACGAATTTAAAGTTAATCGCACAATTTTGTTCTTGAACTAATCAAAATAAAGATTAACAACATTATCTTGCAACCCTTAATTGGGTTAAAAAAATCATACGATCAACTATTTTAGCGGTCGTACAATTAAGTATTCACTTATTTTGTTTATCAAACTGCGATTTATTTTGTCTCTTCCCTCTTTCAAATTAAAATAATAACATCCCTTACGTGTGAACTTCAACAAATCTTAATAAACTAGTCATGCGTCACCACCCAAACAAATTTCACGAGGGGCTCAATACACTAATTACAGATCACGCGTAATCTGTTTTGTACAGTGAAAGGCACAGCGTGTACACCGATTACGATGAGTGAGTGGCGCCTCTAAATTTCAACAACCCTTTAGAGAAACGTAGTCAAGACATAAATGTATATATAGTACAGCCCGAACCCCTATCTAATTTCAAATAATAAAGCTAGAGGCAAATATGTGATTGAAAATATAATAAAAAAAACTCACTTTCAATTTAATAAACTTGGAATACCAGTTGTAAAGGAGCATCAGAATTTGATTAGACCGATGTTGTCAGTAAGAATTATTGATAAGACCTGAAGTATATAATACATCTTTTCGTGCGAAGTGTACCACAAAGCGGGGGTAATTGTAACCTGATTTGTAAGCATCCCTTAACATTTGGAGCAAGGTTACTAAACCAAGTCACATACGCGATAAATAGTTCCCTCATCATTACTCTATTTGCGATTGTCGATTGTTGTCCCACGTCAAGACAAAGTTGGGGGTTTATTGCTGAGGATTTAGTAAATATCAAACAGTTATAGAATTCACCCTAGCACGGTGCGATGCCCATCTGAAGTTTGATGAGCAGGAAAGCAAACAAAAAGAGTGAGCCTGGGAAGAATAATGTTACATAACTAAAGTATTGAGAGGATATATAGTGGCATCCTTCTTCTATTATATCCTTCTGATAAGACATGTTTTTAAGAATTTCAGTGACCGTGCTCAGACTGTATCTTCCAACAAACGGACTTCGGTGGATTGGTAACTTTGAAGCCTTCTCTTACGCCTTTGGATTAACATACCGGAAGTTCCGTCTTATACCTATATAAAGCAGGCGACATTGCATTGCACCCCATCTCTTTGAAAAAGGTCTATACTGAAAAAGTATCATTTCAAATTGACGGAAAAAAATACTTCATAACTTCGGTCTAAAAGCATTATTTTTCTCCCTTCATAATGATTAAATATAATATTCCTCTAACATAATATTAATGAAGTAACACGCTCCATTTATATGATACATCCTGCAGTCCAAATTATACGTCAAATTCTTTCTTAAAATTTCTTTCAGGCGATTCTGCGTGTAGTATATGTTTGTACAAAACCCTAAGAGGTCTGAATGTATTCGTTTCTCATACGGAATAACCTTCTTATTGTTTTATAAAGACGCAGCACGAACGCGAGAAACCCTTCGGGCACCGTCGTGTTCATTAATATACAACTTGTTGTTAGACAAAGAATTGAAATTGTTGAAGGTACACGTATCATATTTTCTATTTCCCATAGTTTTGATATTATTTTTTTCTTCATCCGAGCAAGGGAGACTGACCTTTGAACTGATGAGGTCGTTAGATTACAGTAAGTTACCAGAGCAGAAACACATATTCTGGTGAATAAATCTTTTGTACAATTCTTGAAATTTTCGATATTTGTGGGAAACTGGGGAATGTAAGGTTAAAATATGTGTGAAGACAAAGATCAGTTCTATGACAGGTTGACCTTTTTATAGTAGTACCAGGAGTCCATCAGAGGTGTTATGAAATTCGGGAAGTGTTGGTTACTTGTTCAGTGACGCAGTGAAATGTTAGATTCTTGCATCGCGACGTCTAGTGAGGTCCTGTAGGTGAAGTGCAAAACCTCGTGTATTGCCGGGTAGTTCTCAAAATAGCTCTCAGAAAGGCTGTAGCATTTCAAAGAATAAAAAGTGTCACACCGTAGAATATATTTTGAACTTAAATTAATATTAATTTGAGAAAATTTTTGTTGAAATTAGGTTAAATTCCAACACATATTTTTAATTTAAAAAGTTTTGACAAACCAATCAATATAGTGGTCGAAATTTTCTTATATTCGAAATCAGTTGAACGTTGCTTTAACAAATTGGGAAAGTAAATAATATACAGGGTACATAGTGTTTCTGAAAAGTCTGCCATAAACTAAGAGGGATGTTCTTTGAGCAGTTTTTAATCGAAAACCTTCTATGACATTTTACCGTCCGGCCCGCCGTTTTCAAGTCATGTTTCGAATGTTTTACGGGTGATCCCTTCATAAAATTCACATTGTCTTTCAGTTTTTTAATTAAATTTAAGGGGTCATCCGTAAAATACTCCAAACTTAACTTGAAAACGGTGGCCCAGACGGGAAAATATCATAGAACATCTTCGATTCAAATTTCAAAATCGTCCAAAGAACAACCCCCTTAGTTTATGGAAGACTTAGCAGAAACACCCTGTATAGTCTGTAAATCACATCACCGTTTTATAATTACAGGAGTTCCCAAGTAGATATTGTATCAGAAAGGCACAGTGGGCTTGAGAACGAGACATTCGTTGAACCATGAAGGCCATGAACTTATATCCGTGGTAGTTTTAGATTAGCTAATAAATAGGAACCTCGGCTTTTGTAATGAGTACGATACTCATGAGATTGTGAACTTGATCAATAGTACTTTTCTTTTCTCTAGCGAGATTTAACATTGCGTATTCATACGCTACAGCATTTCCTATTTTATCAAGTGAGCTTGCAAAAAAATATAAAATTTAATTATGAGATTCAACCAGAGGACTTAATAAAATGGAGCCAAATAGCTTATATTTAAAACTGATGTGCAAACAGTCTTTCAAAGGGATACTTTAACGCACCAAGAAGAGTTCTCAGCTGGTAGTGGATCTATCCTTAACTTAAAATCTACGTGTTGAACAATCTTGGAGGAGGAAATTTGATTCTGAGTGCCTAAAGCATAAGCCCAAACAAAAACTTGGGTTCTGTGGATACATTTAGGCCTCTAGTGTTAGATAGCGCATTAGAGTTTACCACTCCAGAATCAGACTTTCCTCCTCCAAGATATAATAACACGATGATAAAAATACCAGACGTGGCAGCCTACTTCCATACGACGTTTTTTCTAGTTCAGACGTCACTGCGGTCGTTTGGGCAAGGAGCTAAGATTCGTGACATAATTTATGCGGCCATACTGGTGGGTTGAAAGCGGGAGAAAAACTGAAAACCACCAGTATGGCTGCCATAACCTTGGTAACATTTAAGAGAGTTTGACGTACGTACCACTCATGCAAGTGAAGACTACAGAGCATTTTGACGAAATTAAGGCATGATACCTGGCGTTGTAGCATTCTACTCGGACCTACGCTTTAGGGTGTTTTTTACCACTTTTCTACCATTGAATGGTCTATTCTCAATTATATAGCTTCAATATGCTCAATACTTCAGGCATAGCAGTATTACTTGCACCATAAACTTATGCTTGCACGTGTATTATCAAAAACAACATGGAAATATTAATTTTCGACATGCTTAATAAGAAGCGGTTTTGTCCATTTCATTAACCCTTTAATACCGGGGTTTAAAACCTCTTTATAACTCGCTCCGTCTATAAAATAAAAAATAATTTACTGGACTTGAAATTTACCGGAACAGAATTATACATCCTTGTCTCTCACGATTTATGAAGGAGAGAAGAAAAAAAAAAGAATATTTCAACAGATTATCAATTTAGATTTATTGAAATGAAGACGCGAAACTCTATATTGCTGGGAAGAAAGTATCTCACGCAGGTGAAACATTTTTACACGCTTTTTAAAAATATCCTTCCTATCTCGTTTATTTAAAAACTAAAGGCGGAGGTTATTCAGAACCTGTTTATTTGAAAGATCGTGAAGCCCAGAGATTAGGCGTCAAAAGACGCGGTGATTAAAATGCGGTTCAAAATTGTTAAAAACCAATTTATAATTTGAATGTCGGGCCTCACAAGCGTAATCAACTCGGGGATACTTTATTTAGAATTTATACGGCTCTTAAAACGCTTTAAGGTGAATTTCTTTCGCGTTTTCTAATTAGAATATATGATTTAATAAATTAACCTTTAAAAGGATTTTTCTAATTATTCAATTATTCCAACTATTAGATGTTGGAATTTTAAGAGTTGTAGAACACGTTTTATTTAATTCATGCAACACAACCAATCAAGAGTTATTCGCAGATAGACAAACGTTTTGTCTCTCTTATTTTACTCGATTTTAAATTTAGAGAATCGGACTTTTAAGGGATCGAGATAGAGGGGTAAGAGCCATCTATGTCAAATTTCTACAACTAACAGATCAAGCGTTACTAACAGACAGACAATACTGCGTGTTTCTTACTATATTTTTTAAGATCTGTCACATTCTAAATTGTTTTAATAATTTAATACAATTTCGATCATTGCCTGTCATAATTTTTAAAGACGTTTTAACATAGTTTCTTCGTCGAAAGAAAAATGTGTAAAGGTCGAGGTAAAACTGAAAACCAAGCATCGAGGCAATGGGGGCGTTCTATGAGTGCGCGAGATCAAAATAGTTGATTATAGTCTGTCAAACGAAAGAAGAGCCCTGAGAAATTTGTCCAAATTGGTGTCGCCACCATCGACCCCATAGTACTTTATCAACTTGTTTTGTTTTGTCAATAGTCGTCTGTAATATAGTCTGCTATAAACAGATAGGCTTAATCGCAATAGAACCAATAAATTTTGCTATATATATTTAATATGTTTATGTTTCATGATTTTTTACGATCATCGAGTATTAAAGAATAAAAAACAAAATTATAACGACAAGACACCAGTTTTATCTTTTTTGAACTTGCAATATATTTTAAGGACATAAGTTTAAGTACTTGTCCATAAGTAGTTCAGCATCAAAGCGTCTTCAGTCCACGTCTTCATCAGAGTCTTCGCTGTCTTCTTGCATATTAATTTTAAGAGGTTCAATTGTGGTTTCGATGATGGGATCTTTTCCCAATACTCAAGCATTATATTCTCGACGTGAACTTTATGAAATAATAAAGCGTCACAAGTCCAGAACCCTGAAGTACGAAATTGACGAGGTTGCTAAAAGTAGAGGTCACACGGTAGTGAGGATTCCACCGTACCATTGCCAGTTTAACCCGATTGAACTAATATGGGCACAAGTGAAGAACGACGTTGCGAAGCAGAATTCTGGTTTCAAACTCTCGACGG
The DNA here is from genome assembly GCF_054372755.1 of Phalangium opilio. Classification (NCBI taxonomy): domain Eukaryota; kingdom Metazoa; phylum Arthropoda; class Arachnida; order Opiliones; family Phalangiidae; genus Phalangium; species Phalangium opilio. The sequence continues at coordinate 4,863,827 of NW_028324146.1, read as the reverse complement.
TCAAAGATGCAACATTGAGGGCCATTGAACGTGTGACACCAGAGAATTGGCGCAAGGCAATAGAGCACGTCGAGAATATAATGCATGAGTATTGGGAAAAAGATCCCATCATCGAAACCACAATTGAACCTCTTAAAATTAATATGCAAGAAGACAGCGAAGACTCTGATGAAAACGTGGACTGAAGACGCTTTGATGCTGAACTACTTATGGACAAGTACTTTAAGTTATGTCATTGAAATATATTGTAATGCTAGTTCAACAAAGATAAAACTGGTGTCTTGTCGTTAATTTTGTTTTATATTCTTTAATACTCGATGATCGTAAAAAATCATGAAACATAAACATATTAAATATATATAGAAAAATTTATTGGTTCTATTGCGATTAAGCCTATCTGTTTATAGCAGACTATATTACAGACGACTATTGACAAAACAAAACAAGTTGATAAAGTACTATGGGGTCGATGGTGGCGACACCAATTTGGACAAATTTCTCAGGGCTCTTCTTTCGTTTGACAGACTATAGTCTTAGATGTCATCAAACCTTGAACGAAAAGCGGCGGATGTCTCACGAATTCTCCTCGTGCTAATGAAAAACAATGTGGTCAAATTAAAGTTTTACTATTAAATTATTAAAATTTTATTAAAAATTATTTTTATAATTTTTTTTTTTTTCGTTTTTGAGTTTGTTGAGCTTGAGCGAGGCCAATTCTAAACTATGTGTCCACGCTCATTCTTTTGAAACCGCATTCTGCCACCCATTTAGTGAAAACAAAAACTAGTGCAACCAGAAGTAGGATGAGACTAGAAGTAAAGAGCTCTAGCATTGGTAATAGATCCTGGCACTAGTGAACAAATTTGAGGATTTTATGCCGCTTCCATCGCGCCTACACTAGAGAGAAAAAAATTGCTCGAGTTCCAAAAACATTTCCTATCCCCTTCCCCTCAACCTAAAGCCGCGGAACACGGACGCGGGCGCTTGAATCTAGTTCGGCCGTGTACCACCACGAGCGTCTCACGTTCTGGAGGGAAAACTCAGAAACCGCCACTAGAGGGCCAACCGTTCGTGTGTTATCAAGAATATTCACTTTCGCCAAGTGAAGAATTTGGTTAGCTCAGTACTTCTAGTCTCATCTTACTTCTGGTGCAACTCATTGATAGAAGTTTTGAGGTTTTTAAATCTAAAAGTGGTGAAAGTAACTTGGAAAGTAAACCAGTCGTCTAGTTTTACATTTATGCCTTAAAAATAGCTATAAAATATTAAGTGAATAAACCCGAACCATACATTACTTGTTTGTGTTATTTCACATCGTTTTATATTTATGCATATGCAGTGATTTCAAAAAAAAAAGACAAGATTAAGATAAATCACTTTATTCAACTATATGTGCAACCATAAACATATCATAATTAACTTGAAAAAAAAAATATATATCGTTTTACAGAATACAAAATTTAAAAAAAAAATCAATATTCTTTACACCTTGAAAATAAATTCTCTACAAACTAAAGATAATTTACATATTTTTCAAAAATAAAAATAAACATTATTAAAAAAAAACCAATATACATCTACATTTAAGACTAATTAACAAACAATCCAACGAACTACCCAGTTACTCCTAATTATTTTTAAACAGTCACCAAATGGTTTTGTATTTATTTGATATGGTTTTTTGTTTCCTTAATTAATTTTTTTTTTTTTTCATTTTAGTTATTACGAAATATCAGCCCATCTTCTTCATCCACTATATATATAAGTATATAAGAACTACGGTTTCATCGAAAGGTTTTTAGCCGCGGACATAGAAAAATGCCCACACTAAAAAATTCGGAAAATTGCAATGTTATATTTTTGGAAATTTTGTTTTTCTGTTATTATTTATTTTTTTTTGGGCCTAAACAATTTGTGGGCCGACCATATGGATTTTTATTTTGTCTTTTAATTAGTGGAAAAACACACGACTCAACATTATCAGTGAGAAAATGTACAAATCTGAAAAAATCACAACAACATAAATAAAAAGAGATGGCACATTTATGACGTAATTAATATATTTTAGTTTTTTTTTCTTTTCTTTTCTTTTTTAATTTTTTCAAATTTTCTTTTTGGAAAAATTATTAATTAATCTATATTTAAAACCCAATAATATGTGGTTATAGTTAAAAGGGTATGAAATTAAAAATAGTTAAATTTACGCAAGGCTTAACGAAACAAAATTAAAATTCAAAGAATATTTTGAATGTCTTTTTATAAAATAATTATGTTTGATACGAATGTATCACATAATTATGGACAAATTATGTGGAAAATTTTAATTTTTCATTGAATAAGGGCATTAACTACAACTGCAATAGCAAGACTGCCAAATTAATTAACAATCTGGGGCAGTTCTATAGCCTTATGGAATTATACTATTACGGATTGCCAATCCACCTTATTCCCTTTCCCCGGAAGTTAGGCTTAGCTCGGGATTCATGGGGGTGAGTAACGGGAAGAGATTAGTCTGTCGTCTGCTACAAAAGCCAATAATATGTACTGTAGCGGACGACAGACCAATTTCTTCCCTTTACTCACCCCCATGAATCCCCAGCTAAGCCTAACTTCCGGCGAAAGGGAATAAGGTGGATTACCAACGAGATATAGAAGGCCCATGCGGGCGCCAATTTATTTTATTTTTTTCAGGACCTTTTAAATCGCCACGATTCTCCGCAAGAGGCGCGTTTAAGTCTAAAACAATTAGGCCTAGTAAACCTCACGTCTGATGTCTGCTCTAAGTTTCGAGCCTCAAGCGAGGGAGCGCACGGCGCGATTTCATGTGAATTAAGCCTAATTAGTAAGTGTATTAAAGAGACTAAGAAGCGCCATCTATCAACCACACAAGTGAAATATATATGGGTGAGGGACCCCCCTTCGAAATGAGCGTGCATGGGCCTTGTATATCTCGTTAGTAGTGATTTAGTGCACTAATTAAAAATAAAAGGCATTAGATAATTAGGAAATGTCGATGGTGATTGCGTTTTCCATTGATTGGAAGAAAAATGGCTACCAATAATTGGTTTGGAAATTTAAATAGGCTTATGATAATGTGGGGATAAAGCACTAATGTTAAATTTATTTCCGTTGACTAATGTATGTATCCAATTTAAGATTAACTTAATTGGATAAGTTTTAGACGTATTCGAAGGTAGTGGAATGCCCCAAATGAAAAACCAGAGAATTTTCATTAAAAACTAACTAAATATGTTAATTCAATTGCATAAAAGAAAATTAAGACTGCGCTAATTAGAAGCGTGGAATGTTACATAAGAATACTTTCTATCAGCTAATGGACACCCAAAACTTGGGAATTGGGATTACCATTGGAGAGGAGAGCCAATAGAAAATACTCTTAATTAAATCCTTCTGAAAAAAATACCAAAATTAATAAATTATATAATAATAATTATAATTAATGTTTCAATAATATTATTTTTTATTATAAAATAAAAAGACATTCAAAATAAAATAAATCATTTGAATCAACCAACCATGTTTGGACCACACAAAATCAAAAGGTTAATTAAATTAATATATTAAAAACTTAATTAATTTATTCTTGGAGAGAAGAATAAATTAATTCTACCATAACATTAATTAAAAAAATAATATAATATAATTATTTAAAATAAACAAAAACCAAAAATAATGCAAAAAAAAAAAAAACAAAAAAACAATAAAACAGAACACATATCTAAGTAATACAATAATAATTAATAATATAAAACTATATACACCAAACAGAATGGAAGACCTGTGGATTTTGCTGTTCACTCAACATGATTAATTGCAATATATAAATAACGCAATTAAAATTAAAAAAAATAATAATAATAGTAATAAAAAGACAAAATAATTATAATAATTAAAATTAATTAAACATTTTAGGATGCCACTTCTATATATTAAAATTAAAACAAGGTTTACGACTGACAGATGACACGAAACAATACTGAAAGCTTTTTAAAAAAAAAAAATGTTGTCAGATTAAACAAGGTTATAATAAACTAAGACAATTAAAGGGAGGGTGAAGTGGAAAATCAAGTGAGTTTTTTTAATCGATTCTTCTACTAATTATAAGACCATTCTGCATTGAGTGAAACATTCAGGAAATACAGATTCCGAATGATTTTAAAATTCAAATTAGGTTCAGATTTTAAGGATAATTTTAAAGAAGGTCCTCCGACCAATCGCGTAACGCCCTGCCTTTTTATTAACAAAATTCCCGTGGCACGCATGCTCCATGTCTCGCGCCACGATTGTCACATCGCGCGCAAATTTTATCAAATCTCGTGATAAATTTCATTCGACACAGAGTAAGCGTGCCATGAGAATTTTATTAATAAAAAGGCAGGACGTTACGCGATTGGTCGGAGGGGGCTTATTTAAAATTATCCATAAAATCTGAACCTAATTTGAATTTTAAAATCATTCGGAGTTGGTATTTCCTGAATGTTTCACTATGCAGACTGGTCTTATAATTAGTAGAAGAATCGATAAAAAAATCACTTGATTTTCTACTTCACCCTCCCTTTAAAGAAGTAGCAAACTAAAATATTTCGACCGAAAAATAATTAAAATTAAAATTATTTACAACTACAACTTAGTCTTGGATAAAAACCCTTTAAAACACACTATTATTAGTTTTTGTTTAAATATTATATAATTATTCTCTTCTACGACAAACTTGACGATAATAATTATTTTTTGTATATTTTCTTGTATGTTTTGTTTTCAAAGTTTCGTAATCGTTTCGTAACTAGTACAGAAGATAAAATACCTCTATTCCTAGCTCTACTTTACAATGGCACACTAACGATAGAGATTCCTCGAAGAGCGAAAAAAGGGGGGGCAGGAGGCAACTTTTTATTTTTCTTTTAGTAAAATGGCTTAAAAATCTAGAGGCTTATCCGCGGAGCCTTCTTGGTCTTCGTAAGAATCTTCCTCAGAATCATCTTCGTCATCTTCACTCTGTGATTTGTGATGTCCACGCTTCAACAGGGAAGCTGATAGCCAATAAGAACTCCCTTAGGTTAAATTTTGCTAACAACCAACCATATTTCTTAAATTTATAACTATCTGTTACCCGCGGCGTCGCGTACATGTAATAAGAACTTCCATCAAAATGTTATAAAGAATGGGTAGATTTTACTGATAAGACTCGGCTTTGCCCGTCAGCCCGTCATGACATTTTTTTTTTTTACTTTAAAGAAGGGTTTTTAAATTTCTGGCCGCCATTTAAAAAGATGGCAACAAATCGAACCCAAAAGACCATTCAGCCTGTCTATAGGTTAACGGAAACCAGTGTACTAAATATTTGTGAAATTATTTGAAACTTTGTTGCATAGAGAAGATATTTTACATTTCTGGGCGCCATTTTTTAAGATGGCGGCGGATTGGAAAAATCTTTCTTAGTACGCGCCTACTACTTATGAGTAACGTTCCTGCAAATTTTGAGCCTTCTAGGGCAAGCGGTTTGGGCTGGGCGTTGATTATCAGTCAGTCTGTCAGTCAGTCAGGACTTGGATTTAGGGCTCGGGGATCGGTTAACTATTATTCAAACATATTGACATACCAAATTTTGTAAAACGAAGATTATATAAAAGTATTCCGTCTCGATTTTTTTAGAAAAACGTAGATTGATGCAATTATTAATCGTAAGTACTTTTTCCGAAAAACTAAAATTTTCAACATAATCAGAAGAATTTTACTGAAAAAAGTTTTTTTGCGATACGTTTCATACGATTTCCAATAAAAAAATATGATCCATACGTTTCTTGATACAAACGTGGTTTTGGTTTCAATTTCAATTAGTATTTGGATTTTGGACGAGTAACCGCCACTATTATTTTCTACGATAAGCTTTGATCTTTTTTAAATTGTTTTAGCTCCATGTTAACAAAAAAGAAACGCAAAGTTCAAATCATTGACAAATAATTGTATTAAAAAACCTGATAATAGTATGAACTATCAATAAAAACATTGTGATTGTATATTATCAGAAGTATAAAATATTTCTCTTCGAGAGAAGTGTAACACAAAGCGTGGTAACATGAGAAAATTAAAAGCAACGAAGATTGGGTTTAAAGTCGATAGAATGGACACATATCATAGCAAGAATTTATTTACTATAAGAATGCCTAAGTCAATAGATTTTACGCTTCTACTCTTACGCCGGTGTTAGCGGACAAGTAAGTCCCACCCCTTTCTTGTCCGTCATTGCTCTGCGCTTTCCCATTGGATCCCGTGGGTATAGGTCATACAGACGCGATTGACGTATTCCGAATAGAGAAAAAAAACCTCGAAGAAAGCAAACAGAAAATGGAGGCTGCCAGCGGTGCTGAAACGGTTAGGGAATGGTTTTTAATTGCCATTAACAAGTTAGTTAAAGGTTTTGAACCTAACTTAGTAGATTTTGAATACGTGTCTCCAGGAATGTATGGAGGGGTTGGAATGGCTAAGGTCAAATCCTAATCGGCGTGAAATGATCTTGGAAACAACTGGCGTGGCTTAATTTACGCTAGTGACGTCATAGCCTGACGTAAAAATCGTATTTACCACTTAAATTATTTTCATTCATTCATTGGCTGCCAAAAAAACTTGTTTGCCATAATTCTAATCCCTCTACCCTAGGTCCTCTGCCTAGGCTGAGAGAATCGAATATGAACGCGAACATTTAACTTTAAAAAAGTCTAAAAGGTCATTTCTGCCATGCCTTTTTTAACGGAGTCATGACATTTTTCGCCTTCGGTAGAAAGCTAAACAGACGTAGGGGGAGGAGCTACACTTCTAAAAAAAAGGACTCGCCTTATGTTTCCACCATCAAGGGTACAACGAGAGCCCCCTTAGCCATTCCAGCCCCTCCATACATTCCTGGTGTCTCTACGTGAAAATCGTTCGTTCTATAATTGTTTCTAAATCGAATCAAGTGTACTATACTTATGATTTCGTCAGTTCCAAAAACCAAACCAAGGCTTAACGGAAAGGTAAAAGAGATAGATCATAGATGGTGTAAAACATAGAGTAAGATAAAATATTAAGTCCCGCCTCCGTTTCCAGCCTCCCCCCACCCACGAGGGGGGACTGTCGACTATCACGCGCGCACCGTACGCTTTTTTAGGCCTTCTTATAGTAAATTCCTTCTTGATCATAGTTTATGTAAAGCGAGAAATTAAGACTTTACTCCTCTGTATTGTGAAACTCTTTCCGTAGTTAATATAGGGTGACCTTTGACATCTTTAGTTAATAACAAGACGGCCCAAGGGCTCGTAATAGTAGCCATATCGTACGAGTGAATACCCCCTCTATACCCTACCCTAATGAGTGTATAGCGCTATCTTTTTCAATGCTTAAATGATTTACCGTGCATAAAATCAGAGTTAATAGTCCCTCGATTCCCTACTCTAAACAGTGATAAAATTATAACCGTATAAATTTACTTATGCTGTAATTCTAATATTCCGGCGAATCGAAGAACAGAACATAGACTTATGCCGATGCACACTGATCGCATTTTATAAATTTCTAACAAGAACTTATGCCCAGAAACTTTTGAAAGAGAAAGTTTAGTTATAGTGATTACGCATTTTAGTGATTATCCCCTCGAATTACCTTTAGCAATGCTAAAATGATCAAACGCATAACGCTCATTTAACACTATGTTAGCTCTATCTAAACCCACACTTGAATTAACCGCCAAAACGTTCCAGTCAAACATAACATAGATGACGATAGCTACCGAACGAGAACGAAACACATGAGGAGCGCGGTAAGAAACGGGGAAAATCGTTATCTATTTAATTAGCACATAAATAAAAAGAAAATAAATATAAAAACCCCAAACATACAAATTCATAAGTATCTGACCCCACAGATAAAAATTCAAAAGTATCCGACCCCACAGATAAGGAGGCACCCCCACCCCTCATTACCCCAATATTTTAGAGATAAAAATAAATGATAAAAAACTCGAGATTCATATCAAGTCTCTATGGTTCAGTGGTAGAATGTCTGTCTACTACGCCAGCGACCCAGGTTCGAGTCCCGGGTCTGACCTGAAAAAAGTTTAATTAAAATTAAATCTCTAACCGAGCCCAGTAACCCCTATGGGTGGGTTGTGGTAATATAAAGTTCCTTTTAAGCTAAAATCTGACGACAACGAAGCGACAACCCCGGCCACTACTACTACTACTTCGGACGACGGCTCGGGTCAAACTAATAGCCTATCGTATACTACGATATGGCTAAAAACGGAATAGAGAAGACTTTTTGAAGTACATGATCAAAAGATGACTCTCTGAAATATAGTAGCCGGTAGGGACGAGTGGGCTTTGTACCTCACGTGTCTGTCTGTGTTTTGTTTTAACTTCTGCAATTGCTTTTCAATAATGAGAAATGATTGCATGTCTAGGTAATCCTCAAATATTATTTCACTTCCCCTGTTTACCTTAACCCTTTTATATTCCACAAAGCAAAAGTAGATTTCAAGCCCGGAAATCAAGGACGTTAAGTTCATACACACTTAATGCAGTTTGCCCATTAAAACCTGTGTAATTTTGCTACTAGTTTAAGGTGGTATCGCGACATGCCTAAGGCGAAAATATATATATACAGGGTGTTTCTGGAAAGTCTGGCACAAATTTACAGGCATGTTCCTTGGGTCAAAAGGAGTCCGAAAGGTCCTATGACGTTTTGGGGTAAAGCGCTCCGTTGCGAAGTTATGGGCTCTCAAAAGTAGGCCGAAAAACAAGGAGATTTTGCAGAACTATAGCACTAGTATTGTGGTTTTGACCCAATTGTTTTCGATCATTGAGCATAAGGCAATGATCGAAATAAGTTCAAACCTATTGGAAGACCGTGAACGTGTTAAACGGCCAAAAGCGTTAATCCCATTGTTTTTATTAATGATTGTAATTAAAGGTAAGGAAAGTAGCTCAGATATCGGTTACTTGTTTGTTCAGATGTACTGGTAACTGACCAGTCTTTTATTCTTTATTTCAATTAGACACATTACTTTTACAATAATTCGAAAGACCCCCTTAAATTTTACAATAATTCGAATGAACCCCTTAAATTTTACAATAATTCGAATGAACCCTTACAAAAATCTTCTTAAGAACTCTTAAGAAAATTCCTTGGGAAATTGCTTTGGAAATCCTTAAGGCGTTCTTTAGGAAATTGGGGAATATTGGCCTCTTTTTCTTTGGAAATTACTTTGGAAATATCTTTGGAATTTTCCTGGGAAATATCTTTGGAATTTTCTTGGGAAATATCTTTGGAATTTTCTTGGGAAATATCTTTGGAATTTTCTTGGGAAATATCTTTGGAATAATGTTCTTGGGAAATATCTTTGGAATAATGTTCTTGGGAAATATCTTTGGAATAATGTTCTTGGGAAATATCTTTGGAATAATGTTCTTGGGTAATATCTTTGGAATGTTCTTGGGAAATGTCTACGGAAGTTTCTTGGGAAATATCTTTGGAATTTTCGTGGGAAATATAAAGATAAGTGGGTAAATTAATTTAGCCACTTGAAACGAGGATAGTTCTTACATGCAGAACCATATCCCAATACAGGAAGTGTAGTTCTTATATGCTGAACTATACCTCGCATGCAGAGTGAAATTGCTTTAAAAGTCAGACATTTAAACGACTTAAAAACATCCGTAAACGGCAGAAAGTTTTAAACCTTGTGCAATTGTATGGGGTACTAAGTGGGTTTTGGAGGCTTTAACGGCCAAGCAGTAGATACAGACGTCGTTGTTAAATTTAATAATGTATATTCACTGAGAGTTTTTCGAGTATCAGAAACGCGTTTAACCTAATTTCATCTACAATGTTTTTTTAAAAAAATATTTATTTTGGACTCTAATTACGCTCGAAATAAAGATAAAACATGCCATAAGAGAATTAAGCAAAAATTCCGACTGACAGCTTAGATTCCCTGTAAATCTAAACATAACTATTTTAATTACTCTTATTTTACTTTTAACCTATTTTATCCTTTACATAAACACCTCACGGATTATTGAAGGCAAAAAAAAATAATAAAAAAATAGGTAAATATAACATTCCATTTCAGCGCTTGCCTAGCCTTAGCTACGGGACAAGCCTTCGTGAAACGTTTTTAATTTTTTTAACCATCAAGTTAATGTCTATCTAGGAAAACTATTTGGGTAAAAATATTTTGAGATAATTATATGTAAAGCATAATTGCAATATATCTGGCCCTTTGAAATTCATCTCTAAAATTCTTAACTAATTTCGTTGGAAAATAAACCTTCTTTGGAAATTAATCTCTTGAATTCCAAACGAATTTCGTTGGAAGTTAAACCCTAGATCTTCTTTGGAAAACCAACCCAAGAGCTTCATTGGACATTTATCTCAATAATTCCTAACGAATTTCTTTAGAAATTAATCCCAAGACATTCTTTGGAAATTTATCTCTAGAATACCTAAAGAATTTCTTTAGAAAATAATCCCAAGACATTCTTTGGAAATTTATCTCTAGAATACCTAAAGAATTTCTTTAGAAAATAATCCCAAGACATTCTTTGGAAATTTATCTCTAGAATACCTAAAGAATTTCTTTAGAAAATAATCCCAAGACATTCTTTGGAAATTTATCTCAAGAATTCTTTAGGAAATTCCAAGGAAGTCTTTGGAAATAGTTCCTTTAGAAAATGATCCCAAGGACTCCGTAGGGTTCCAAAGAAATTCCTTTAGAACTCTTAAGAAGATTTTTGTAAGGGAACCTCTTAAATTTTACAATAAATCGAATCGATTCCATTAATTTTACAATAATTTGAATCGAACCCATTACATTTACAATAATTCGAATCGAACCCCATTACTTTTACAATAATTCGAATGAACCCCTTCAATTTTACAATAATTCGAATCGAACCCCATTACTTTTACAATAATTCGAATGAACCCCTTAAATTTTACAATAATTTGAATCGAACCACATTACTTTTACAATAATTCGAATGAAACCCAATTACATTGTTCTACAAAAGCTGTTCAAAATGGGCACCATCAGCGTTTAAGCAAACTTGCGCGCGTCGTTTGAAAGATTCACGAACACGTTCGAAGATTCCTGGCGTGTTACGGATGCTATCACATCCAACAATTATCCTTTGTCGTAAGTCTTCGACATCGCGAACTTCACTTCGGTATACCAAGTCCTTGAGATGGCCCCAAAGAAAAAAATTGCATGGGTTGAGATCGGGAGATCTTGCTGGCCACGCAACAGTTCCGCCTCGACCTATCCACCTCCGGTGAAACGCGAAATCAAGATATGCTCTAACTTGAAGACTAAAATGGGGCGGTGCGCCATCTTGCATGAACCACATTATTTGTTGCATAAATTGGCCTCGTTGGAAACTAGCAAAGTACGCGGAAAGTCTAAGTCATTTACCCGTGCCACAAACCACTGGCAGACATCGACCCGTCTCGGATAATCAGCTTCATTTAAAGCTTGTACCTTTTGCAAATGGTATGGGTGGAACTGATGTCCTCGAAGGATTTTCCAGACGAGTACATGGTTAACGCACAATTGCCGCCCGACGTTCCTGGTACTGGTTGTTGGATCATCTTCGAAAATTGTCAAAACGGTGTTCTCTACATCCTCGGGAACAATCCCCGCACGAGGTTCAGGTCCCGACGGTTGAAGTTTCCCGGTTTCTCTCAAGCGTCTGTCGACTGCCGTAAATGTTTGTCGATTGGGAACTTGTCGTTGAGGAAAGTGCTCCTGGTACAAGCGCCGAGCTTCCACAGCATTTCCCCGAGCCAGTCCATACATAAGATGGATATCTGAGTACTTTTCATTCGTGAAGTAGACCATGATTAGTTCCAGATAAGCTTCCAAATGTGCACGCACGCCATGAAGCAAGTTAAGGTACACACATTTAAGCCGTCTGTAAAAAACCTACAACTTCTGACGTTGAAAACTACCCTAATGTTTAGACCAACACAGCATAATTTGTTTTTAACGGAGGTGGATACGTCGAGGCGGAACTGTTGCGTGGCCAGCAGGATCTCCCGATCTCAACCCATGCGATTTTTTTCTTTGGGGCCATCTCAAGGACTTGGTATACCGAAGTGAAGTTCGCGATGTCGAAGACTTACGACAAAGGATAATTGATGGATGTGATAGCATCCGTAACACGCCAGGAATCTTCGAACGTGTTCGTGAATCTTTCAAACGACGCGCGCAAGTTTGCTTAAACGTTGATGGTGCCCATTTTGAACAATTTTTGTAGAACAATGTAATTGGGTTTCATTCGAATTATTGTAAAAGTAATGGGGTTCGATTCGAATTATTGTAAATGTAATGGGTTCGATTCAAATTATTGTAAATGTAATGGGTTCGATTCAAATTATTGTAAATGTAATGGGTTCGATTCAAATTATTGTAAAATTAATGGAATCGATTCGATTTATTGTAAAATTTAAGGGGTTCATTTGAATTATTGTAAAAGTAATGTGTCTAATTGAAATAAAGAATAAAAGACTGGTCAGTTACTAGTACATCTGAACAAACAAGTAAACGATATCTGAGCTACTTTCCTTACCTTTAATTTCAATCATAAAAAAACAAAGGGGTTAACGTTTTTGGCCGTTTAACACGTTCACGGTCATCCATTAGGTTTAAACTTATTTCGATCATTGCCTTATGTTCAATAATCGAAAACAATTGGGTCAAAACCACAATACTAGTGCTATAATTCTGCAAGATCTCCTTGTTTTTCGGCCTACTTTTGAGAGCCCATAACGTCGCAACGGAGCGCTTTACCCCAAAATGTCATAGGACCTTTCGGACTCCTTTTGACCCAAGGAACATGCCTGTTAATTTGTGCCAGACTTTCCAGAAACACCCTGTATATACTCTTAGGTGTTTGGACTCTTATGAGGAAAATATTATGCTATACAGTATAGTCCACTAACGTAATAACTATGGCTTTTTGGAATTGTGTTTTATCGAAAGGATTGTAATAATAACTGAGTTAGGCGATCTGATCATAAATAACCGGTACGGAGTAAGACGTATACATGTTAAATTCTACCAAAAAATTATAGTGGCAATATTACAGATGAATTTATAGTAAAAACAATTATTTCGATATTTTTTACAAAGCTTAAGTTCCAAATATTTCGCTAAAAGTTAGACTTCAAAGCAAGTGAATTTTACAATAGAAGACAGTTTTAATTTAACCCAACAAAGAGTGCGACCCTTTTTTCTGAATAATTGTTTTTCCGAAAATTTTGCCGATTGAATACATTTGTCGAATAAAATCTTACTAAGATTATTCAATCTAAAAAAATATCATCTAAAAATGTTGTTTTGTTTAAATGAATAAACTTCTGAATAGTTTTCAATTATTTGTAGTTAACCGTATTTTTCGAAAAAAACGATCAAAAAACCCCGAGCCCTACTTGGATTTATATAGTTATAACTATATAAGTCAAAGTCCGGACAGACGGACTGACTGATAATCAATGCCCACCCCAAACCGCTTAACCTAGAAGTTTGAAATTTTGCAGGGATGTTACTCTTAAGTAGTAGCAACGTGCAAAAGAAAGATATTTCCAATTGGCCGCCAACTTGAAAAATGGCGGCCAGAAATGTAAAAAAAAAACCTTCTTTGTGGAATAATGTCCGCGCGTTTCAACCAATTGCACTAATATTTATTAGTTCCCTATGTCCTAGAGACGGGCCTTATGGCTTTTGGGCTTCGATTTTCAATCCAAGCTTGCAAGGTGCCCAAACTTCTAGATACCAAATTTACCTTTCTAATTAATTAGAACTTAAGTACACGGACAGAGCTAATAGTAGCCTCTACAAAGCTTAAGTTTTGTAGCAGTATAGCAATCTCAAATTGGAGTTCAAAAAAATTTGCAATTTACGCTCACAGATGGCGCTCATAACCCCCTACCCCAACATCTTCAGCATGAGACGTAGTTTACTGAAGGCCCATTGACTTAGATTCCCAAAAAACAGAACTCGTAATCGCCTACCCTCAACATCTTCAGCGTGTGACGTAGTTTACCGAAGGCCCATTGGCTTAGATTCCCAAAAAATAGAACTTTGTCTACTTACCACAATCTGGATATCCTCTTCGTCGAGTATTAGTAAATTCTACTCCATGTTTATCGACACACCAGCACATTCCTATGCTGTTGTGACACTGTCGTGCCTGATAATATCCATCTTCGTCACACTGAGGAACATAAGCTCCAGCCATTCCTTCTGGTGACCTTTCTTGGGCTGCTATGCAGGGTCGCTCTAATTGTGAACAAAAGACAATTCAACAGGGTTCATACAACATTTGGAAAACAAATTTCCCTGAGATTTCCAGGTTTTTTAATTCCCATATACTTCCCTGAGTTTTCCAGGTTTTTCCCCTATATGGAGACTATCCTATGGAGCAAATGTTAACGAAGGAGTGGGGGGGCAAATAGGACTATATCATACTCAAAGGACATCCCCGTATCTCTAATATAACCAGAGTTATGAGCCTCCAAAGTTGGGTGTAATGTTAATCCTATGGAGGGAATGTTCACAAACATTTTGCTTAATTACTTGGCCCCTGTTTGTCGTAGCCCTACGTTTTTAGTATGGTTGGATGGGGGGCAAATTGGACTATAACATACTCAAAGGACATCCCCGTATCTCTAGTAGAACCAGAGTTATGAGCCTCCAAAGTTTAGTGTAATGTTAATCCTATGGAGGGAATGTTCACGAACATTTTCCTCAATTACTCGGCCCCTGTTTGTCGTAGCCCTACGTTTTTAGTATGGTTGGATGGGGGGCAAATAGGACTATAACATACTCAAAGGACATCCCCGTATCTCTAATATAACCAGAGTTATGAGCCTCCAAAGTATAGTGTAATGTTAATCCTATGGAGGGAATGTTCACGAACATTTTAAAAATGCTTAATTACTCGGCCCCTGTTTGACGCAAATTTCCCTGATTTCCCTGAATTTCACTAAAAATTCGAAATTTCCCTGAGGTTTTTGTTAACTATTTATTTCCCTGAATTTTTCCAGGTTTTCCCTGTTTTCCAGGTCCAGGTTTGTATGAACCCTGTTCAAATACCTGAAGAGGGTCCCCCCCCAGCCAAGTGAAACTGACTGCCGGTGATACTTACTAGACTTCTCGAAACAAGCGCACCATTCTCTAATACTGAGGAAGAGATCCCGACTAGAATCACAGTCTGACAAATAAGGTTGTAGACAGTGCTCCCTGTCATCGTGCTCCAAATCATACAGCTCACGAAGAGAGAGTTTAGTATCTCCGTTGCTATCCAAATGTTGGAACATCCATTTCACTTCGGGTTTACAGACGGGGGCTTTGACTGCAAAATTTAATCAGTTATTAAAACTAATTGTGATTAATTTTTTAAACTAAGACGATGAGAAAAAAGAAATCTTCGTACTGGCACTTGGATTTCGTCTACGGGAATGTGGCTTCTGATGGTCACTCATAACAACCGAAAACCAATCGAGTAATCTGTCTCCCATCATTTTTAAGTCTTCTTTTGTGCAAGCTAAGACATTAATTTTTAAGAGACGCGCTTATACTATAATTATAATATAATTATAGTTAAATACTTTTCTTATGTTGATTTTTAGTTCCGCTAGTTGTTTTATCGTTGTTTGTAGTTTTATTTCTGAAGAATAATAACAATGAATATCATCGCTATATTCTTAAAACTCATTATTATTATTATCAGCAGTGGTGGGAGTGAACTCGTTAAGTTCGAGTATCGAGCCGGGTACTCGTTAAGTTCGAGTATCGAACCGGGTACTCGTTAATTTCGAGTATCGAACCGGGTACTCGTTAAGTTCGAGTATCGAGCCGGGTACTCGTTAAGTTCCGAGTATCAACCCGGGTACTCGTTAAGTTCCGAGTATCGACTCGGGTACTCGTTAAGTTCCGAGTATCGACTCGGGTACTCGTTAAGTTCCGAGTATCGACTCGGGTACTCGTTAAGTTCCGAGTATCGACTCGGGTACTCGTTAAGTTCCGAGTATCGAACCGGGTACTCGTTAAGTTCCGAGTATCGAACCGGGTACTCGTTAAGTTCGAGTATCGCCCCGAGTACTCGTTAAGTTCCGAGTATCGAACCGGGTACTCGTTAAGTTCGAGTATCGAACTGGGTACTCGTTAAGTTCGAGTATCGAACCGGGTACTCGTTAAGTTCCAGTATCGCGCCGGGTACTCGTTAAGTTCGAGTATCGAACTGAGTTGTATTAAATCCTAATACGAAAATCAATTTACTAATATTCTTACTTGAAATTAACTTTGTAGGATTTCGAATTACTCTTGTCTACCGAAGATGAGGTTGTAATTGAGGATTCCGTTGTTTTCTCCCATTTCATTTTGTTCAAAGTGTTCTGAAATTTGCTCATGTAGCTGTTCCATCTTTCCTTCATTTTTTCTTCCTTTTGATAATCCGCATCTGATTTTTGATCTACCATAAAAATAGGTCAAATTATATCATCTTCCGATCTTCCCTACATAACTATTTTAACTATTACTATAGTTACCTTTACAAGGACAGAATCCTTTGCACAGAATGACGTAACTGGTCTTATGTACGCAATTATGATAATTCATGCGACATTCCGATGAGTAAGTCTGGTTATCGGAGGCGCAAACAAAATCGGGTTTTATAACTGGGCAAGGTTGACAACTAGAGCTTGAACTATCTGGCCAATTGCGGGGATCATCGTCTTCCTCGGATTCTCGCGAGGTTTTCGGTGTTTGGTTGGTGGAGAGCTTAGAATTTGTCTGTTGAACAGTCTTGTATCTTGATAAATAATAATCAAAATTATCTTCTTGGCTAAAGAAATGTGATTTAGCGTCTGTTTGATAGGATAATCTTACCCAGTTCCAGCCAGTCGGAGTTTTTTCTTACTAACGCAAACGGCCAGATTTTCCGATTTTACAACGCATGTTTGATGAGGTTGACAGTGTACATTCTTGCAGAATGCATCTGCAAGAAGCGCAAACGCAAACGCAAACTCTTGAATATCTTCAGTTGAAGATCGACTTTAACGGGGTAAATTTCACAATTATACTCACTCTTGTTCCACTTATCGATGTTTTTGTCCAATTTATCGTCTATGTGGTTATCATTCTGTTAAGGAAAAGTCTCGTGAAAAATGCCGTTTTATAACGCTTAATACTGATAACCCGTTCAAAAAACGCTATTTTCCATATGGATACTATCAGAAGGGGATAATAGAAGAAGGATGACACTCTGTATCCTCTTAATGCTTTAGTTACGTAACGTCATTCTTCCCAGGCGAGGTACCCTTTTAGTTTGCTTTCCCGCTCATCAAACTACAAATGGGCATCGCACCGTGCTAGGGTGAATTCTATAGTTGTTTGGCACTAAATCCCCAGCAATCATCCCACAAACCTTGATTGTCTTGACGTGGGACAAAAATGCACAAGCGCATGCGTCTTGCCAAATATTTAAACGCTAATAGAGTAATGATGAAGGAACTATTTATTGTGTATGTGATTCGGTTTAGTAACCTTGCTCTAAGTGTTCCGATGTTGGGAAGAGTGACGTTACACTCACCCAGCTTTGTGGTGGTACACTTCTCTCGAAGAGAAGTATTATATACTTCTGATACTATGTTAAGATTTAAGTGATATCATTTAATAAAGTGCAAAGGTTTTCCTTCAAATCTAGAGCGAATATTTATGATATCTATATAAAACTATACTGATGTCAGTCAGAAGCGTGGGATTTAAGTTTGTATATACTAAGGCGGGTCTTTTATTATAGTGAGAAATTTATTATCATCTGGGTACGACGCGATAAAAGAAAAGAATAAAATGTTAATAGGCGTAGAAAAACCTTTTCTTGGGAGATATCCTCAAATTCGAAATCAATATCTTCGTCCTGGTCCGGCTTCCATCCGTACGCAAGGCCGGGACCCAGAAATAGGCCCACCACAAGTGTTAAGGAAATTAGGCTAAAACAGATAGACAAGTCTTCCCTAAACCGCATCGTCAAGTTACTTTAATTTGCGAAATCTGATCTTCCCAAACAACTCCACTGATTATTTAAGTAGTTAATGTGACCGATTACTGGTGAAAATGTATCAAACTCAACGTTTACATTGAAGAAACAACTATCAAACTCATTTTTCACAAGAAATAAACGGGCCTCGCAGGCAGCTACAGCGACTTCAAGTTCCACGAGCCGAGAGGACAAACGCAAACGGCACGGTGCACAGATGCTTTTGCGTTCCTAAATTTTACCCCACGATTCTTTCCCCTCCCGTTACAAAAGGGAAAAGATGTTCCCCCAGGGAGTATAAACAGAACAAGAAAGGTAATGCTAGGAGTAGAAACTCCAGCGTAACACATAATTTAACTTCCGGGAACAAAAACTGGAAATAACATTGAAAGAAATGGCAATTGGCTTTCCGTGTTACGGAAATGGCGACATGGCTTCAATCTTATCCATTTGTGTATCTTTGAATATAGCTATTACAAATATAAATAAACTATTAAATCAGAAAATAATAGATTCCCATATCATCTCTATAATTTCATGATAATATTTATTGATAAATCCTTAGAAAACATGTAGTTGAAACTTGCTGATAAAATAGGATGATTCAAAACTTATACTATCATCATCTGCGGTCTTTGGTCTTTGAATGGGGGTATTCCCCCCCTTCGGCCCGGTTATTTCTGTAAAAACCAATGTAGGCTGCTAAGGTGAAAGAAAATAACCGAAAAGCCTTATATGTTAATTAAATAATCAAGTGGAATGCTTATGTGGCCGGCGGACCCCAACTTGGGCCCATAGTTCAAAAATAGTCCTTCTAATGAAGTTTTCAAATCACGTGGATCATGGTGGATGTCCAAAAATATTCCTGCAGACTTTAGAAATGTGTGGTTATTGTACTATAGATTATTTAAGAAGAAAAACGTTAACTGTATCACCTAAAACGAGTGGCCATGACAGTTACCGTTTTATGGTAAATATTAAATAGGCAAGAGCGAGGCACACAATACCTTTTGAGATTAGAAATTGCCTTCTAGGCTTGTGCCAAATAAAATAAGGATAGACCAAAAATAGAGTTCTGGAATTTTGTTGTGAGTTTACTAGGGTATATTTATACATAATTTCTTATATATTCAGTTTTAATTTTAGAAAAATGTGAACTTTAAGTTATTGACGTAAACCTACATTAGTATTTAGGAAAAACAACTCTCAATGCCAAAGTTTTAAGAATTTAAAGAATCCGATGTTCTATTTGACTTTGATATGGACAACGAATTACGAACCTGCTTAGAGGTGCGATTTTACGGCAATTTTAGAAAAGATTAAATTACCCAAAGAAAGGTAGGCCTAATTTATAGTAATTTAATTTGATTTTTTGACTCTAAGCACAAAAATACTAAAATCATTGCTAATTTAAAAGGAAATTACCGAATCACATTTCCGTTGTCTACTCCAGTCTGTACCTAGTATATTCTCCCTGGTTTCCCTAATTCCCATTGTAAGCCTATTTTCCAGGAAAACCTCGGTGTAAGAACGTTTAAGAAACCTTCTACAAGTTTCGTTGTTTAATTAATTTAACGAAATTTGACATTCTTATACGCGCACTTGAACAGACGTTAGGCCTAAGGCAACATATTAAAAGAAATTAATGATTATATAATAGAAAATCTTGAGTTGTGGACCACATGGAATGGGAGAAATGCTTCAAACACTTAAATCATAAGGGTTATAGTGCTGTAAATGAAATTTTCACACTCGGCGCATATGGGTTAAGGTTTTCTTATTATGACATGGCATTTATATTAATCGATATATTTAATACGTCACTGAAAAGCGCGCCGACTCGCTTTGCATTTTCTTCCAAGGCATTATTCTACAGATTAGGGCAGGGATAGATTTAATTTTAGAAGTAGGAATGGAGAACGGTTAGTATTTACTTCAGCCCGACTCATAGGCCAGTAAAGAGCCCCTCCCTCCAACACGTAACGAAAAGTTTAAATTATCTCATTGGCTCACTTAAACTACGTTTCGATGACGTTGCTGACGGGGACGGGGAAAAATATGCAATTCCTTTTACCCACCTCTTCTTTCACACCCCTCTGTCCCGTGGAAGGGGTCCGGGACTTTGACGTGCTCCCAGATTACTCTGTTCTCCATTCCTACTACTAAATTTAAATCCATCCCTGGAAGGGTCATTATTGACCAACAGTTCCCTCATTCACGTAATTTGCACTTGTGACCGCTGAACTAAACGCGTTATAACTTCAGCAACAGTGTTTTCAGAAGTCTCGGAAAGCCTATCCTGATGGCACTCCTCCAGTTAGCTTGGCATCCTAGTGTAAATGGTATGAATCCTCCATGTGTGCTAACTATATATTAGTTCTATGTATTCCTGATAAGTTTAAATGACCTTATCAAAATTGATAATCCTCTACTGGCATGAACAGATAAGTTTCATTAACAACAATTGATTTTGTTATCAAAGTGATTTTCGAAAATGAAGCTTATAAAAAAACAAACTAAATAAACATTGGCCGGACTTTCGATTTAGAAAGTATGAGATCAGGAAAGTTTTGTGCCGTTGTGTGGGAGGAGCTTGTATCATCCCTACATAGGAGGGGGGGGGGAGAAAATGCCCTTTGTCCACTTTATAATTTCCTGTTAAGAATAGAAAACAAAATAGTCTCAAGTTGATTTTATCTGGTAGAAATGGGCGTGAAAATCAGCCGCAAATGCCCTTATTCCCAGGCTGTTTTAAAAAGCCTTGGTTTCTGCTGAAGATTTCTCCTTTAGCGCGCGAGAAAAGGGCGCGCAGTGGAGAATGGTGACGTTCGATTTTGGTTGCCATGGCAACGAAGCGGCTCTAGCTATAGTTAGCGAATGGCCCGCAGTATTTTCTCCCTTTATTCCGCGCTGACATCAGAGAAGGAGAGAAATTTTGGCGCGCCGGAGAAAAAAAATGTCTTATTTTCAATTAAGTTGATAGTTTTAGCTTTCCATACGCCGAGGAGAAGAAATTTTGGATAAGAGAAGCTAGCTTTTGCGAAAGATAACAAGCCCAATTTTCGACTAACAATCTTCTCCTCGTTAATAAGGCAGTAGGAGCAGCGACCATACGGGAAAGCATGGGCGCTAGTAACGGTTACGCGGTTATGGTGCTCTCCTTTATCGTCGCTCTCGCTTTGGCGTCTGGCCTATCATACCCGGAAAATGACGAGTTCGAGTTCAAACATCACGACAACTCCGAATTGAACGAGGTACTGAATCAGATCAATCAGAAATGCCCTGATGTCACCAGGCTTTACGAATTGAGTAACAGGAGCGTCCGTGGATGGCCCTTGACCGTCATTGAGATGTCCGATAACCCTGGAACGCACGAACCCCGTAAGTTGTTTAAAACTAAAGCTTACTTGTTAATTAATATCATAATAAGATCTGTATTACGAAAATTAGCTTTGTCCATTCAATTCAACCTAACCAACCCAATTAAGTCCCTAACCAAAACTAATTTGAAACATAACTAAACATAACCTATCGTAACCTTAATAAATCCCTTACCAAACCTAATTTTAACTCTGACTAAACCTAACTCACCAATACTAATTTAAAACATAACCACTCCTAGCCTAACCCCGAGGGGTCACTCACTTAACGTATTCGGTATACACGACTGTACCTTTGACTGTACTAAAGTGATTACGTGTATGCTTTAAGTTTTCTGCCCTTGACAGTGCTTAAATGATTTCTATAACCAGTAATCGGTGTACAGAAACTCTGAGAGTGATTAACCCCTGGCCTAACCCTAACTAAATCTAACCTTACACTCACCAAAACTAATTTAAACCATAACTACACCTAACCTAACCCAACCTTAACTAAACCCAACCTAACCCTAACTAAACCCGTACCAGATCTGACCTAACACCCCATGAAACTTTGCGGTGTTAGTTTGCCATCTTATCCCTATGTCTGTAACCTAATTCTGTGAATGGTTGGTTTATATTTAAATTATTCTCAGAATTGTATTCTATAAAATTTGGTGTCAGATTTCGTAATTTCGTAGTATTGGCAAGATACACATACTTAAAGTGGTATTATCTCTATGCTCAAGAAACGTTGATATTTTGTAGAATTTGGAAAATGATACTTGAACACTGAATTAAGATAACTATTTTTGGGATTGATCGTCCTATTGAGGTCAAACATATTTGAGAAAGTCGTTCGCGTTGTTTCGGTTTAAAGGAGTACAAAAGTCAATTTTATTAGATTTTTGCACTATCTTAATGTTTATCTAAGGCTCTCTTTCAACCTTTCTGTATCGCATGTTGTTAAATAAACACAACACATTGTAAAACTAAAGCACAACTCTATTTCTAAATTTGCGCCCCATATATTATGAAAGCGCTACTCCGAACTTCGATTTGTGAGCCATGATAAGCTGCCAACATGCAGGGTGTTTCTGATAAGTCTGCCATAAATTAAGGGGGATGTTCTTTGAGCAATTTTGAGTCGAGAATGTTCTATAATATTTTGCCGTTCGGGCCACCGTTTTCGAGTTAAGATTGATATAGTATTTTACGGATGACCCCTTAAATTTAATTAAGAAACTGAAAGACAATGATTTCTAATTTAATTAAGGGGTTATCCCTAAAACACTAAAACATAACTCGAAAACAGTGGCCCGGACTGCAAAATATCAAAGAACATTTTCGACTCAAAACCGCCCAAAAACATCCCCTTAATTTATGACGGGCTTATCACAAACACCCTGTATATGGAACAAGTCTTACATTGATTGTCATGTTTAAGTTAGACACTTCGGAAGCTTGAAAGTTTTCATGAAAGAGAAAGTTTATTATCGGGGAAATTGAGTATGCAATAGACCGAAAATACATTTTAAATGCGGTCACCTAACGTGTAATTGATATGCAATAGGGTGCGGGAGCCACCGGAATTACCCTTTAACCCTCTTCTGCCTAACTGTAAACCTGTAAAATGAATTAGTGCCGTTTTCCATTGGCATTTTACACGAGGTGATGTAAATGGAGTGAAAATATGTTTCATTAAAAGTGCAGCTATAAGCATAAGTCCACGGTGTCAGAATGCTAACATACTATGGAAAACTGCATGATTTCATATTTTTACTTCAAAAATTATTTCTAAAAAAGAAGTTAACGCTATATCTCGACATACTGTCGGAAAATTCAAGTAAAATGTGAAAGTATACTTCAACAATATTTCAAACTGGATTCAAGTTTATAAATTTTTAAACTTCACAGCATTGTTTAAAGTAGGGCGCGTCTGATGAGAAGTAAATGAGATGATGTATATACTCTCCTTAGCTCCCTGTGCTTTGTTCTTAAAAAAGATACTTCTTTGAGCAAACAATTCCAAAGTCCATGATTTAGTTATACCCGTGGTAAAATGCACAGGTCAACTTATACATTTATATAATACCCTAAGAAGTTTTGTGACTTTTGTCAGTAAATAATATATTGGATAGCATGGCATCAAGAGTAAATTAACAATAGTTCAAACAAACGCACCCCATATAATTTGTGGTTTATATTTGACAAACCCGATGGGTTCCACTTTATAAGTATATACTATACTATGTGATATAGGACACTAGATAAACACTACTTTGAAATTTAACAGTGTTTAATAGTTCTACCATAAGTTCATAAGATATATATCCCATAAGTTTGTCACTGGTTACAAACTGGAGCTTGTCATGAAGTGACGTGGGTAAAACGTCATAGATTCTCTTAAAGCGACGCCTAGCCGTGAGGCGCTGTCAAAGGCTTAGTACAGACTAAATAGGAAGGTGCAATAGCTGCAAAACTCGAGTAAAGTCAATTCTCGTTTGTCGTTCTCGAACTAGCTCTCAGTAAGTATATTATTCAGAAGTATATTAAGTGTCATACTTATGGAGCATGTATTATAAACTTATGGTACTACTTAGCTTTCCCAAATGAGCTCGCACTCAACTATGAATAAATGCCTTAATTAAATAATTCTGATAGCGAATCTACTAAGCGCGAAGATTTTCACGTTTATAAATGGTTTGATAAAGCATTTTTGAGAGATTACGGAGTTGAGAAAGTGCTCCGATTTGATATTGTTTATTGATATGAAAAAAATATAATTTATTTAGGCCTATATATTACCCCTTTAAATTCAAATTCCTTATGGCTCAAGTACATGTACTTGTGACGAAATTAAATCTAAAAACCGCAAGTTACAAAACGCACCAATTATTGTCAATTATACAATTACCTAAATTAATGGATATACATGCGCTCGGTTATAGTTAAAACCAGAAGTCCATTAGGCTAATTTAATGGACTTCTGTTAAAACGGAAACTTCAAGGAAAACCGGGGATTTAACGATAAGGCCAAAATTATACCCCAAGCCATTTATTAAATAAATGTTAATCTTTTTTCATTTCCTTGAAGTCCTAAACAATGTACGATGGAATTTCCATATAAAGCACGTGCCTCCATTCACTCTTACAGGGTTCGTACACACCTGGAAAAATCAGGGAAATAATAGTTGACAGAAACTTTAGGGAAAATTCAGGGAAATTTAGAATTTTCAGTAAAATTCAGGGAAATCAGGGAAATTTGCGTCAAAAAGGGGCCGAGTAATTAAGCAAAATGTTCATGAACATTCCCTCCATAGGAGTGACATTACACTATACTTTAGGGCTTATAACTCTGGTTACATTAGAGATACGGGGATGTCCTTTGAGTATGTTATAGTCCTATTTGCCCCCCATCCAACCATACTAAAAAGTAAAAACGTGGGGTAGCGTCAAATAGTGGCCGAGAAATTGAGGAAAATGTTCATAAACATCCCCTCCATAGGAATAGCATTACACCTAACTTTGGAGGCTCATAACTCAAGTTCTACTAGAGATACGGGGATGCCCTTTGAGTATGTAATAGTCCTATTTGACCCCCCCCCCCACTCCTTCGTTAACATTTGCTCCATAGGATACTCCATATACGGGAAAACCTGGAAAACTCAGGGAAATAAATGCGAAAAAACTGGAAATCTCAGGGAAATTTGTTTTTCAAAAGTTGTATGAACCCTGTCTTACTATTTTTTTAATTTTTAATTTTTTAATTTTCTTATAGTTGAACCCGAGTTCAAGTACATCGCTAACATGCACGGCAACGAAGTTCTCGGCAGGGAATTACTTTTAACTCTGGCCCATTATCTGTGCAACGAATACAAGAAGGGCAATCCGGATATTCGACTTTTACTTAATAACACTAGAATTCATATTCTTCCATCGATGAATCCAGATGGTTGGGATATCGCCACCAAAATGGAGGTAAGACTAAAGTATCGATTTTGCTCAGTGACGTAATTGTTTGACGTCGTTCGGTTGGGTTGTATCTACCCCACGAGGGTCGTGCAAATAAGTTTTTTTAAGCTAAGACCGCAGTGACAGATGGGATCATTATTCTGTATATGAGCGTGGGTGCCTCGTGGTGTTTTTGACATAAATTTATCCTTCCGTTTTTTTTTTCTTTCTTTTCATAACCGTATTATATAGTATGGGACAAATTAGACAAACACTTAGTTTGAGTAAAATGTTGATGTATTGCGGATGGCGTTATATTCGGTATGATATACACGCATATCCGAACTGGAAGACATTCAGCTTATATGTAAAAATTCAGTCTTTTTCACCAAAAGTCAGATTAACTTATGAATTTTAAAACTACACTTTATTTTTCACAAAATAAACAATTTTAAGGATCTCTTTGAAATTTTTACCATACATTAAAGGGAGGGTGAAGCGGAAAATCAAGTGATTTTTTTATTAAATTCTTCTACTAATTATAAGACCAGTCTGCATAGTCAAACATTCAGGAAATATCTCCGAGTGATTTTAAAATTCAAATTAGCTTCAGATTTTAAGGATGATTTGAAATAAGGACCTCCGACCAATCGCGTACGCCTTGCCTTTTTATTAAGAAAATTCTCGTGGCACGCCGAAATCGTGAAATCTTTGAAGAAATCACGAAAAGACGAAATCAAAGAGAAAATTCAGAAATATTAGGCGAAACCGCGAAAGCAAGAAGAAATTACGAAATATTTGGCGAAATCAAAGAAAACATTTTTGGTGAAATCACGAAATCAAAGAAATCTTTGTCGAAATCTTTAACAAAATCACGAAATCTTTGGCAAAACACTGTACGCTTTTTTGGGAATGTCGGACCCCTCGTTTCAAACTCCTAATTTTAGTTTAATAAAACTCTTAACACTTTGCAGTCGAAAGTCAAAGTCTAAAAGTTAGCTTCTCATCGCAAACTATATTTGTTTCTAAAATAAAATAGACGAATTCGGAAACCCCATACTCAGAAAACAACTTTCAGGGGCGCTAGCCATATCGGGGGCCAAATATTTGTAATAACACATCACGGTAGATGGCGCTAAAGGTATTGCTCATAATATTGATTATTTTCTTAAAACTTTTTCGTGTTATTTTGCGATTGTATATATACAAATAAATTTGTACCTAAGGTCCAAACTTATTTATGTCAAAATTGATATAATTACTATAAGTGCAATTTGTTATTAGTTCTCGTTTTAAAGTGTAGGGGGCGAACCGTTTAAAAAAGCGCACTCTCATGCTGATTGGCCAGAATTACGCACCAAGTCACTAGCATCGTTTTCTCACGGGTCCGTCTAGCCAATCAGCATGAGAGTGCACTTTTTTTAAACCGTTCGCCCCCTACACTTTAAAACGAGAACTAATAACTAATCGCACTTATAGTAATTATATAAATTTTGACATAAATAAGTTTGGACCTTAGGTACAAATTTATTTGTATATATACAAACGCAAAATAACACGAAAAAGTTTTAAGAAAATAATTAATATCAAGAGCAAGTCTTTTAGCGCCATCTACCGTGATGTGTTATTACAAATATTTGGCCCCCGATATGGCTAGCGCCCCTGAAAGTTGTTTTCTGAGTATGGGGTTTCCGAATTCGTCTATTGTGTCTCGTCATCAATATATACAATTTCCATCAGGAATACATACAGCTAATAGGAAACATTGTGGCCCCATATACATCCCTTGTCAATTTCTATGCGGGTTTTGTTGACCATGCTTGAGAACTTGCTTTCCATCGCGGTTTCATAATTCTGACGTCTTTCTAACTGTAATTTCGTTCTTTGGTAGCAACACAAGGTCAGGCGCACGCGTAAGGTGCAACAGACAGCGAGATAGAATATTCCCATATATAAGGTGCAATTTTTTGCGCATATACCTTGGAATATTCCCAAGGTAAAATTTGTTATACGTAATGATTAGTCTAGCTCTTCCCGCAAAATCCGCCTAGATAAGTTGAGAAAATTGCCTACACAATGATTCCTATTAGCTGTATGCATTCCCTTTTCCATAAATGTTTTAAAAAAAAGCTATATTCAACAGGATTATAAACAATACTGGCTCTGAACTCTAATAAAACAATTTTTAATCGGAGCTTGTTGGCCAACGTTATAATTATTTAGCCTGCTCTGAATAAGCCAAATCTAAATTAATTTCTTGCCCAACTTGCCCTAAATAGTCACTTAAATGAAAAAGAACTTGGGAAATTTTGGTTACTAGGCATATTTTCTTCTACAGCTAAGGCAACAATTTATCCCTTTTTTTAGCAGTGGCTAAAGTATTTAGCGTGTTCTGATAGCAAAACTGAATTTGTTATTAACAATTTCAAGTCATTCTTGACTTGACCGATTGCCAAATTTGAAAAATGCTGAATTCAACAATATCATATCGTAGTAATAAATCTCAAAAATAAATTAAAGTACATAGGTTCCCCATTTCTCAGCTTTAGGTTATGTTTAACATAGAGGTTTTATGCACTCTAAACACATTACCCACCACAAAATTATTACAATATTCGTGGTTTTCAAGTTCTTTAAACTGAACACTTGTATGCATCTGCTTATGCAATGTAGTGCATGCTGTATTTGCAAATCCTATACTTCTACATTTCAGACAGCCAAAAGTAGCAAATCTGTACTCGTTATAATCAAATGCCTTAGTTTAAACCATTTTAAAACTAAGCCTTAAAATATATTACCGATAGAATGGAGGAAAAATAGAAAGGGGAAGGAAAGCCGTTCTAACTTTAACAAGCTTTTCATGCCAAACTTCCATAACGGGAGAATGTAGAGAGATCTCATAAAATGTGGTCAAGTGATGAAACGAACCGACCTCAAAAACTCGATATTCTACCAAGTTGTGGATGGAAAGCCTATCGGATGGGTAGGAAAGCGTACCCCCTCTTCGTCTTCTTTCCACTTTTCCTCCATGATCTCATTAAATGCTAAGAATATATCCATATTAACTGAAGTATATAATACTTCTCTTCGAGAGAAGTGTACCACAAAGCGGGGTACTTGTAACGTGATTCTTCCCAACATCAGAGCAAGGTTACTAAACCGAATCACATAGGCCATAAATAGTTCCGCCATTATTACTCTATTAGCGCTTAACTATCTGCCAAGGAGCGCTTGAGGATTTTTGTCCCACGTCAATACAATCAAGGTTTGTGGGTTGATTTCTGAGAATTTAGTACCAAACAGTTGTAGAGTTCACATGGCGGTGCGATGCCCATCTGAAATATGATGGGCAAGAAAGCAAACAAAAAGGGTGAGCCCGGGAAGAATAATGTTACATAACTAAAGTATTAAGAGAATACAGAGTATTATCCTTCTACATTATCCCCTTCTGATATTAAATACATTCTATTTTATTGCAGTATGGCGGAGACAAAGATTGGCTTTTGGGTCGAAGCAACGCGAATGGAGTTGACTTGAACCGCGATTTCCCAAGTTTGAACCCTCTGGCTTATCGCAAAGGACAAGTGGGAACAGGAAGACACCATTACTTCCGTAGCATCGATCAGATAAATCACAAGGTTCGTTAATTATCTCTTAATTTAAAAAAGACTCGGATCTCAACTTCTAAAAAATTTAAAATAAAACCCGAGTTGATGAGTTAAGAGTGTGGCGGTGATATTAAGAGGAAAGTTTCGACCCTCTTTTACGATGGATACTATATAAAGCCTTAGTGTCCAATACTTCCCAGGATAAGAAGTCATTAACTTCTGTTATTGGGACATACAAAGGGGTTGATACATTGCCGTTTCTGCGCACTCTCATAATGCTAAAAGACTACAGCGTAGGCGCTAAAAAGCGAGGTGGAAGGCAAACTTTTCTTTCCCTCTAAAGACGATCCAACTTTTTGACTCAGCTCGATGGTCAAAAATTTGTATGAACTTGCCGAACTTTTGAAGGGAAAAGTGAAGTAAATCCTTCCTTTTCACACGACTAAACTTTTACTGCCAAATGAAATTTTTCAAGCGCCACCTACCTTGGCACTTACGAAATAACCCGCGAAAAAGGCTTTTTTTTGTAATTAATTTTGATTGGCTGGAAAAATGAAATTAAAAAGTTGAGTCAGCAAAAATTGGATCATTGATCCAATTTTTCCTAGCCAACTTTTTTGGTGACTCAACTCATCCAGCGTCTATTCACACGATCCAACTACTTGTTTCAACTCGAGTTGACCTATCAAGCTGAGTCAAAAAGTTGGATCGTCTGAAAGAGCCTTTAGTTCCTACGAAATGGTCATACTGAGGGTTGTCTACCACGTTTTTTACCACCAAAAAACTGTCGTCGGACCTACACTGTAGCGATACTGAAATTTTGTAATTGCTATATTGTTTTTTAATTCTCTGCAATTTTGAAAATTGCCACTAAACAGATTATGAAACCTTTCTGACGCAATAACTGCGGTCGACTCTTTAGTAGAAAGGTTGTAGGATCATTGGCGTCTCTTGAGCTGAAGGGAGCCATCGGTTTCTGAAAGAGCTATACTAGATGGTCAATTAATTTATCGTCCTCTACTCATACTTTATCGTGTCGTTCCACTTTGCCAAAGATGAGAAAGTCATACATATTTTATGGTATTTGGCATAGGAAGCTACTGAGTTGAGACAGTTGCCTGAACTAAAACCTCTTTTAGAAGAGAAAAGCAATACAACGAAAATGGGAAAAACTCGTCTCGAAGGGGTTTCCAATTACTTTAATTTAACAAATTACGGATCTGTCATCCTAGATTAAATTACACAAACTTTTGTCTTTCGGAAGAGAGATTCTCCAAAAACGTAACTCAAACCGCGCTCACAAACAAAATAATTAATGACGGTGAAAACACGCCGCGACCTTCTTTGCCCGGTCAACATCCCTTGGGTCGAATCTCGTAATTGGGCCTCGTTTAGTCAAAACAATGAAATGGTTATAGCAGCTTTTTCGATTTTGCGCTAAATGATAAACAATCAATTATGAGACATATACTTTTCTGAAATATAACAATTGGCATAGTAGTGTCACGTAATTAATGAACGCGGTCGGTCGTGAAGAAGAACATGCTCAAAGAATGATGAAATATTTTTGATTTTCGTGTTTAAATGGTATCAGGGATAGATTTAATTTTAGAAGTAGGAATGGAGAACGGTTAGTATTTACTTCAGTCCGACTCATAGCCCAGTATAGAGCTCCTCCTTCCAACACGTAACAAAGATTTTATATTATCTTAGGCCTATTGGCTCACTTAAACTACGTTTTGATGATGTTGCTGACGGGGACGGCGAAAAATACGTAATTCCATTTTACCTCTGTAGCTAACACCCGCCTCTTCTTTCATAGACCACCGTCCCGGTGAAGGTGGTCCGGGACTTTGACGTGCCCACATTACTCTGTTCTCCATTCCTACTTCTAATATTAAATCTATTCCTGGTTTAAGATAATGTTTTGACTTCCAAGGTATTATTTAATAACATTCATTATCTTTTATGAAATATTTTAAGATTTATGACAATTTCTACAATGCACGCAACTGCTTATATAAAAACCCAATAAAACCCGGCGGGCTGGATTTTTCGAACCCTGGTTTTAAGTCGAATAACTCAAAAACGAATCGACAAGTATCGACTTGATCTGCAGTATCCATACTTCAAGATTGGATGTTTCTGCCTATTGGCTATTTTCAATGACAAAGATATTAGTGTCCATGTACTGTCATTACTGGACAGTCATACTCAGGCTTATTAACTCTCAATTGAAACACTTTCGCTTTAGGGAATATCGAAAATAAATGTTTTCCTCCATTTATCCACATTTTTTGTGTCTGCCCTGAATCTAGGCCGAACTATCTATCAATCACGTTTTAAGGAAATCTATTTCTTTAAAGTCAAATTCCTTTTTTATTTTAATAAAATATTTGGAACTTCCTCTGTTATATCCGTAACGTTGGTTTTCCCTCAACACTGGTATGCAGCGGAAGGAACATGCACTTCTAAAGGGGAGCCTGTTTAAAACGGATTTGAAAAGTACAGAATTTTAAAAGCATCTACAGTACACAACATATTTGCAAAATCCATTCATTGACTCACCTTTCTAACATCATCGGTATATTTTTAAAATTTTTGACTATACCGTCATAAGATTTTCGTTTCAACATATAGTAGCAGGACATTTCTATTAGTTTTCACTTTTAGGGCCGCCATTTTAAAAGATGGCGGTGGATTAGAAAAAATCATTCTTAGTTCGTTCCTAAGTAAGGTTCCTGCAAAATTTCAGCCTTCTAGACAAAGCAGTTTGGACTGGGCGTTGATTATCAGTCAGTCACAGTCAGAACTTCTTCAACTTTCGCGGATCTAGAATAGGACGTTATGTAAAAGTTTTATAAGAAATGGTAGAACTCAACCAATTTATTTGTAAAACCTTCCCCTGGTGTTACGTGCAGTTTGGTCAAATTGAGTAACGAATTGTGACTTGTGCATAAAAAGCAAACGTAAAATAAACCACTATCTCAAAAATATATAAGACTAGCTGTTACCCGCGGCGTCGCTCGCGTGTAATAAGAACTTCCATCAAAATGATATAAAGAATGGGTAGATTTTACTGATGACTAATATTTTTGTAGCATTCTAGGAGCGAAGGCACTCGGCGTTGCCCGTCAGCCTGTCGGGACATTTTTTATTACTTTTCATGCGGACATTATTCCATAAAGAAGGGTTTTTAAATTTCTGGCCGCCATTTAAAAATATGGCGACAAATCGAACCCAAAAGACCATTCCGCCCGTCTATTGGTAAAAGGAAACCAGTGTCCTAAATATTTGGGAAATCGGTTGAAAAGCGCGGACTATGTTGCAAAGGGAAGATTTTTTACATTTCTGGGCGCTATTTATTAAGGTGGCGGCGGATTGGAAAAATATTTCTCAGTGCGCGCCTACTACTTATGAGTAACGTACCTGCAAATTTTCAGCCTTCTAGGGCAAGCAGTTTGGGCTGGGCGTTGATTATCAGTCAGTCTGTCAGTCAGTCAGGACTTTGATTTATATAGATACTAGAATTCATTGCATCATTATTTTGTGGCTCCCGATATTTTATTGACTTTGACAATGTGGTGGGGGAAATACGTATGGAAAAATACTCGGCCAATGGGGAAAATACGCATGGGGAATTCCTTGTTTTCAATGGCGTCTTCTTATTTTTAAATCAATACGTTACACCAGAAGGGGATAATAGAAGAGAAGTATTATATACTTCTGGTTACACCTATCTGTCTTAAAAATATCTAGGAATATTGGCTCGAATTTCTTGAATACGACGCTGGAACCGTTATCTTAAATAGTATCCCAACACCTGCTTGAAATTGCGTATCATTAACGTAAACAAAACAGAGGCGTTGAATACACTGTGTTTGACCTAAAACATATTATTGGAATACACTATGTTAGGCTTAGCCGAGTGTCTGTGTGATAACACTCACATAGTTTAATGTTTTACGAAGTTCATTATCACGTGAGATTCAATGACGCGAATAATTATTTCGCGAATAAGTATTTCGCAGACTTTAATTAATAAAACGTTTGTAAGTTCTACATTTTGTAGGCGAAGGACAGTGTTAAATGCTAAAAAATATATATATAAATTAGCCATATTTAAAGGAGGTAGGAGATGGAATATATGTAAATAATGAATCTAGTTTCTCTCTTTAAATCTTTTATTTTTTATTTTTTTCTTTTCATAAATAATAAAAAAAAACTTTTTGTTATCGTTAACAATTTTTGGGATACCAATCCCCGGCGCCAGAGCACATGAAAACTACCTCATTTTTGATGTAGTAAATGCAACCCCGATAGTAATAACATCTACTATTCATACAGTAGAAAACTATCGAGGTAGCATCACACGTGCTCTGGTACCCTCGACTCCGTAAAGCATTACCCCCGCAATGCAAACAGTGTGGGGTACAGTATGCTTCGGGTAAACGGGCATATCCTTCGGTCCAAAACTCACACGTAGACTTGGGGGTTCATGGCAGCCACTGGAGGTTCCACAGCCTGACCGGGATTAGCATCATTGTGAGAGCATGGGGTGATGGCAGAGAAAGCACATCTATAGGGTGGACGCTCTGATAACATCTACTATTCATACAGTAGAAAACTATCGAGGTAGCATCACACGTGCTCCGGTACCCTCGACTATGTAAAGCATTACCCCCGCAATACAGACAGTGTGGGGTACAGTGTGCTTCGGGTAAACGGGCATATCCTTCGGTCCAAAGTTGATCGAAATCCCATCCCCTGGGAGTAGAGAAAAGAAAAATAAAAAATAAGTAAACAAAATTCAAAACGTTTTAGAAGGCAGATGATGATAATATAATTAATATTAAATATAAATGAAGTAAACACGTCCATGGAAAACTTACGGCCAGACTATTGCCTCCTTCTCCTCATCCTCAGAGCCGTCGGATGATAGGAAATCCTCCATGAACCCCTCGTCTACAGACCATTGGTTGTATTCGAACGGAGGTGGGCTAAAATAAATAAATATTAAGATCATAAGATTTGATTGAAAATTGGCTGATAGGTTAAACCATCAGATTTCATACGCTAAACTTTAACTCGCGGTATGCTAAACTATTTATTATATATTTTTAAATTAACTCGTAGCAGCTAATCTATTTGCCATTTTAACCAGCAGTATACTAAATGATCAACTATAGTATATTTTAAATTAACTCGCAGTACACTGAAGTATTAACTTTTATATTTTTAAGTAACTCACACGTAGACTTGGGGGTTCATGGCAGCCGCTGGAGGTTCCACAGCCTGACCGGGATCAGCATCATTGTGAGGGCATGGGGTGATGGCAGAGAAAGCACATCTATAGGGTGGACGCTCTGAAAAGAACACCCAACCCCATAGAATACTCAAAACTACTACTACAATTATTCCAATCATTTTCACCACATATTTATCGTATTAAATGCTTTAGAATGTCAGCTATTTATACCAAGGCAGAGATACTCATTCATCTGAAAATGAACTTTAAGCTTATATACCGAATTGGGAAATGGTCCATACAAATGACAACATATAGAGTTAACCCATTTGACCGTATCTCGCAACCATGTTGAAATTGACCTTTCTTTTATTTTGGTATTGTTTATTGAAATTATTTTATCATTTACTCAAATATTTCGCGATTATTTGTTTAACCCGGAACTTTAATCTAATACAAAGTCGCTATATATATGTAGCAAGATTGCACAGACAACTTAATGCTTAAACACAATTATATATCCCTATTTATGTTTATCTTAACACTATATATTTAAACGACGAGATGTTTATAAAAATTAAAATACAGTTAAAGTTAAAAGAAATATAAAGTTTTTTTAAAATATTCAAACATGCTTTATGGAAAACCGCCAAACCCTTTAAATACACAAAACGAAACCGATTTGAGATACTTAAAAACGGTTACAAAAGAGGTCAAACGACTGAACGTCAATAGGGAGTATAACGGAAAAAGACATTCAGGTGGTGAAATTCCATACCGAATCAAAACTTGTAGACAGTGTGATTAAGGAAATAGTTATACACCTAACGAATTCAAAGATTAAGCCTATGATCTATTATAATTCCTTAATAGATATTCATGGAATAGTGATGACCTATAATTAACAGAGATATCATTCAACCATATTTCTCTATTTCTTTCACTTTGGTAAAATAGAGAATCATTAAGGGTGGAGTTAAATGACTAAAAGGCCGATTAAATTTGTATTCTGCTTATTTAAATGATTCGATATGAAAAACCTCGCTTCAAAGTGTTTTTAATCAACTACGAAAGGGGTACAAATTATTATTATTATTTAACTACTAAAAGTTTGTTTGTTTTAACCAAATAGTGTAACATTTTATTTACATTGTTAATCACATTCGCTTCATATTGAATTACTAGAGACCATAAGTACCATAATTACAAATGGTACTTCTGTAGAGACTTACAGCTCGAGATACCTAGTTCGAGAACGACAACCGAGAATTGAAGTCCTACATTCGGTGGTTAATTTTGCAGTACTTCCATCTTTCTATTTAGTCTTATGTACTAAGCCTTTGACTGCGCCTCACCAGGCCTCCCTCGCTTTACCTCGAATCTATGACCTACGTCACTTCATGACAAGCTCCAGTGACAAACTTATGGAACATATCTTATGAACTTTTATAGTTTTTGTTGATAAACGGGGCGATCGCTTTTGTTTTAGAATTACCATCACGTGATGATATTATATTCTCACTAGCTGTTACCCGCGCCGTCGCTCGCGTGTAATAAGAACTTCCATCAAAATGATACAAAGAATGGGTAGATTTTACTGATGGCTAATATTTTTGTAGCACCCTAGGAGCGAAGGCACTCGGCGTTGCCCGTCAGCCCGTCGGGACACTTTTTTATTACTTTCCACGCGGACATTATTCCATAAAGAAGGGTTTTTAGTTTTTGGCCGCCATTTAAAAAGATGGCAACAAACAGAACCCAAAAGACCATTCAGCCCGTCTATAGGTTAAAGGAAACCCGTGTACTAAATACCTGTGAAATCGGTTGAAACGCGCGGACTTTGTTGCATAGAGAAGATTTTTTACATTTCTGGGCGCCATTTTTTAAGATGACGGCGGATTGGAAAAATCTTTCTTAGTACGCGCCTACTACTTATGAGTAACGTTTCTGCAAATTATCAGCCTTCTAGGGCAAGCGGTTTGGGCTGGGCGTTGATTATCAGTCAGTCAGTCAGGACTTTGATTTATATAGATATAGATAGGTAGATAATGGAGTATATCCGAACTAAATGTAGTCAGGCAGATAAAACATGTGCAGGTTCAGTTTTTGATAGCCCTTGTGAAAACCGAAAATATTGCTTCTTTCCAATTTTATATTGTCCAACTATATGCAATATCTATTATATTACAATTTTTATTGCTCAGTCCTTTATAGAGCTCCTTTGAAAAGCAATAACAAATAAGTCTCGGTCTTTCAAAAGCAAAAGCAAATCTAATCAAATATTTACCCAACGAAATTGAATATTTTTTTTCTGTATTTCTCTATCTGAATAGGTTCAGCCTGAAACTATGGCTGTCATGGAATGGATTCTAAATAACCCGTTTGTTCTTTCTGCCAATCTCCATGGGGGAGCTCTCGTTGCCAATTATCCCTTTGACGAATCAGAGGATGGTAACAGCCGGGAATATACACCCACTCCTGATGATGAAACCTTTAGGTAAGCAAATATTCCTTCAAGCCCTGTAAAATCAATAACTGAGCCTATTCAGGAAAAGCGGTGAGATGTAATACTTTACATACCTACCTCAAAGAACTTAGGCTCAACTAGGTACCGTTCACGATAAATTTCCAGAATTATATGAATAAAGTTATGGCCATAGGATGTTTAGAGATTCCTGCCAAACTAAAACCAGGGATCCATGTAATTTAGAAGCAGGAATGGAGCCCAGGGTAATATGGGTAGTATTTAAGCAAAATGTTCATAAACATACCACCTTCCATAGAAATAGCATTTACACTAAATTTTGGAGACTCATAACTCTGGTTCTACAAGAGATAAGGGGATCTCCTTTGAGTCCTATTTGCCCCCCATCCAACCATACTAAAAACTTGGGGATCGAGTAAACAGGGACCCAGTAATTAAGGAAAATATTCACAAATATAAACTCCATGGGAATAGCATTACACTAAACTTTGGAGGCTCATAACTCTGGGAGTACTACTAGAGATAAGGTGATGTCCTTTGAGTGTGTTATAGTCCTATTTGCCCCCCATGCAACCATACTAAAAACCTGAGGATCGAGTGAACATTTAAGGAAAATGTTTACAAAACATAGCACCTTCCATAGGAATAGCATTACAATAAACTTTGCAGGCCAGGGATTAACTATTTTGCAACCGGGGGCCGAGATAATGTGAGCCCCCTTAAGTCGGAAAAAGCGCTAAGGGGCAATAGTTTTACTCTACGCGCCCCAACAAGGCGGTCCTACTTTGGCGACCATATTGGAAGTTGTCAGCTCAGGCCATACAATTTAGACGTCACGTCCCCGTAGCTCCTCCCCTCTCAGTTCCACTCTATAGATCCCCTATAGACATATAAACTTAAAGAAAGATTATCAATTTATGGTAAAAACTGATACGTTAGAATGCCAATAATGGAAGTAAACAGTACACGTGATGATTAACGATCCTATTGTTAAGGGACTTGACTTTGTCATCTAACTGACGTATGGTTTTTATATTTTCAGACATCTGGCGCAAGTATATGCTAACACGCACAAGACTATGTCGTTAAAAGAAGGAATTGACTGCGGAGGTGACGATTTCTCTAAACAGGGTGGTATCACTAACGGAGCAGCGTGGTATAGTGTTTCTGGAGGTAAGTCGCGCAACTTTATACTTATTCGAAGTAGATTAATAGGAAACTTTGAAGAAAAAAAATAGAATACAGAGTGGGACAGATCGAACGAACACTTATTTTGAGTTGAATGTCGCTGTACAACTCGTGAAATCGGAATCGAAATTATTATTATAAGCTTTAGACGAAGTGACATACGTTTGACATGTGACATCCATCATATCGATTAATTTTTCCTTTGGCAGTACAGCAACATTTTACTTGAATTGAGTTTCCATCTGATCTGTTAATTAATGTCATTTCGACGGTTAAAAAAGGGAAGGTAATCCTTAATATGTAAGGGAAATTAGGCTTCCAGCATTATTCCAGGAATTGTGGGAGCTAACGAACAGAGGTTTAAGTTTAAAACAAAGGACGTAAACTTTCTTCAAGATAAGATATCCTCGTAAAATAAAATAATCTACAGCGCCGGTGTAGTTTTAGCCCTTGTCTTTCCCTCTTAGTTCAGTTGAAACGGCATAAAGAATATCACAAGAACTGCAGGGTTGGGTTCAAGAATATTCTGCCCCAAGACGGATGACTTGTTTAACGATGCCTTAGATAACGTTCAGTTTGGGGAGTTGAAAGTGGTGCAAAAGTGCAAACTGGTTACCCTTTTTTATCGCGCATCTTCAGTGCGCAATACCGAGGAGTTTCCGTTTATGACGTCAAACCAATCAAAATCGAGCTAGCCGGAAAATCTCTCTCGTACCTCTAGTTATATTTAGGGACAACAAGTATTTTAGGCATGTGGAACGGGGGAGCTTCCACTCCTCCCCTTTATTCTCTTTGATTTCAAAACCAAATTCTTCTCTTTTGCTTTGTTCCAAGGAATGCAAGATTTCAATTACCTGAGTTCGAACGATTTTGAAATCACCCTAGAGTTAGGTTGCAGCAAGTATCCTTCCGAAGACGAACTACCCGCTGAATGGCAAAAGAATAGGGAAGCCCTGGTCAATTACATTTGGCAGGTAAGACACCAAATATTTTCCTGAATCATAACTGTCAAAGCAAAGCAATAACGATTGTGTTCCTGCATAGTCGCATTTAGGAATCAAAGGTTTCGTTAAAGATTCCAAAACGAACAAACCATTAGTTGGTGCGACTATTAAAGTGTTTAATATTACTGACGGCACCGAAAAGGGCATTGATCACGATGTCACCACGGGTATTTAAAAACTCTTTATTAACTTATCGCATTTCGAGACGGACTACTCGGGGGAGTGACGTAAATTTCATTGGTTTCACACCTCCCAAAATGAGTAGTCCGAAAACTTTCCCAAGTTATCATTGCTTCATATTATTATTTTAATAAATTGGCACTCTCAGTTTATCAAGGGGAGTACTGGAGGTTGCTTACACCTGGCAAGTACGCTGTAACGGCGCAGATTAACGGGTATCAACCTATGAGGAAAGAAGTCACCGTGGTATATACACCTAAACAACAAGGCAAAGAACTAGATTTCGAATTGTTGCCGGACGTTGAAAACATAGAGAAGGATTTAACTACCGACGCCATTCCAATTCCGGTATGAATGTTTCACAATATTACGCCGATCGTGATACTAAAATCAAGGAGGATGTATAAGAGGGGAGGTAAAAAACAAACGAGGCATACAGTGGCGCGCAACTTCGTGGTAACGGTTTAGGAAAGGGACACTCATAGACATTATAACATACCATCAGAAGTAGAATAAGGGACTAGAAGTATTGAGGTAAACAAATTCTTCACGTGGCAAAAGTGAATATTCTTGATAAGACACCAACGGTTGGTCCTCTGGTAGCGGTTTCTGAATTTTCCCTCCAAAACGTGAGACGCTCGTGGCGGTAGACGGCCGAACTAGATTCAAGCACAGGCGTCCGTGTTTGGCGGCTTTAGGTTGAGGGGAAGGGGGTAGGAAAGTTTTTGGAACTCGACCAATTTTTTTCTCTATAGTGTAGGCGCGATGAAAGCGGCATAAAATCCTCAAATTTGTTCACTAGTGCCAGGATCTACTTACCAATGCTAGAGCCCTTCACTTCTAGTCTCATCTCACTTCTGATACTATTAAAGCCTAGAAAAACTATTGGGGAAATAAGCGGCCCTTGAACGTTTTTGTGACGGATTTTTCGCTTCTCCTCCTTCGCACATGTGATAGGGTGAATGACTGTTGGCGCCTCCCTATCGACGAACGAAGAGTTATTAAATAAAAGCAGGTAACGCGGCTGATTTTCCGAAAAGAAAAAGCTTCGTATTTTTAGTTTACCTTCGCCGCATGTAGGGGCGCCACCAGTCTTTCACCCCATTACACATGCGAAGGGGCGAATGCCTTAAAACCGTCACAAAAACTGACTCTCAACTGTTCTATGGGGTTCTAGTCACACTACGTGCATTTTGTCTGACTCCGAGTCTCCCCTCTTATACATACTCATTGCAATTTTAAAATTGCTTTTCAATCAATTAGAGATTTCAGGAGAAGAAAATATTAAGTTTATTTTAATTTATTCAGGTTTCCAATGAATCTGAGACAAAACTGGAAGCCAGACACCCTGATCCAAGAAGATTGATGGAAATGACGAGAATTTTATCATATTTGAAGAAAAGAAGCGTTCACACGTGAACGCAATCCAAAGAAAATATAACTTCCAAGAAAGAATCATTACCAAAAATATAAAATAAAAAAAAAATAAAAACTATGTAAAATTATGATTGGTCCCCTATCAGAAGTCGTTCCTATTACCCTCCCCTCGTTTAATGATTTTATGTCGTCTTGTGTAAAGGCTCGGCGATAGATTGAAAGTAAAGGTAACGCAACGTAATGTACAAAAAGAAAAAGGAAAATCATTATCATATTTCGGTTGAGTTTGTGATGGCGATAGTTTTATAAATATAAATAATAGCAGGTAACAGTAAAATCCAATCGTTTCCGAAAATTGAAGGTAGCATTTTTAAATAGAGAAGGACTGTAAAAAATTGTCGATATTGCATTTGTTGTAAAATAAATCTTGGTTTTAAACGTTATTGGCATTGGGAAGAGTTCTTTCACAGTGTACAGATTAATAGCAGTTGATTTAAATGGAAACACAGAGAATATAAGGGAGGAGTGGAAGCTCCCCCGCTCCACAAGCGTAAATAGTTATGTCTCGCTTAAATTATACTAGCGGCAAGGCTAGCGGTACGAGGGAGTTTCCGGCTCAATAGCGCCACCTACGATACCATTTAATGTCTCAAACGGAAATGCCTCGGTACTGCGCATTGAAGATGCGCGGTAGAAAAGCGAGACAAGTTTTGCCCCTCTTTCCACTCCTCCCCTATACTCTCTTTGATGGAAATTGAATAGTCCGGGTTTTAAAGGGCTATCATAGCCCACTTGATCACGCGCTCAACGACGCAAGCTGCTCGCTACAGTGCGAAACGCTTGCGCTCGTGAACACAGATTGAGTGGGCTATAGAGAGCTTTCAGTTGCAGGAGGAGCTGAGTCTCGTGACATAATTTACGTTGCCATATTGGTGGGTTTAAAGCAGGAATGAAGCTGAGACTACCCATTATGGCTACCAGAACAGGGGTAAGACTTGGGAGGGTGTGACGTACTATCCCATCTGAAAGCTCTATACCTTTCTGTTTTTTTGGGGGGGGGGGGGGGAGGGGGGCTCACGCTACTGTATTTAAACTTATTCAAATTTAACCTTAATTTCAATTAGTTAATGTAAAATTATTTCAAATTTAAAAATACAAACGAAACAATTAAATATTTCAAGTCATATGAATCACTACAAAGATAAACTATTTAATTGCTCTGTTAGCACAAAGTACCTAGACGGACGGCGAAGGTTTCCACCCTGTATTCCTGTATATACATATACATCGTTCAGACCCGAGAAATTGCGTCCCATAGTCCCACTCCCAGCGAGGACAACGCTGGACAGTTCATTTAGTCTCATTGTATATTTCAGAAAGTTGTCTGTTCTTTGTGCAGCCGCAACCGAATTGGACCAAACTGCTCCATTGTAGCTTTATGATTTATCGTTTTATTGAAATTTGAAAGTTGTAACAAGGGTGGAATAATATATAAAAATAAAGAAAAATGATATTTCATAAGGGCATGGAGGCAAGGACAATTTAGTATATTTAGCGTCTACATAGACAAGAACCTCTTCCTGGTTTCCAAAAACAATGCAGAAAAATTGCCCATGTGGGTCTGGGAACGTGCCCCAATAACAATAAATTTATTAAAGGCATAAAGCGGAGCATAAAGTTAGAGAATTCGGAAAGAGAGATACAGAACTTTCTAGTTTCTCTTATCCAACAACAGATGACGTTGGCAACAGCTAGTTTCTTTAGAAGCTAGAAGTAGAAAACGTAGCTTGCCCATCTTCCCGATGTCGTTTTCGAGCGAGCTAGAGAGAAACGGGCGAGCAAGCAAGTAAAGGCCAAATGTGCAATCTTGAAGGAGAGACTGGAGAGGGGTAAGATGGAGTAGAATATAACGTATCCTCTGTACCCCCATCTATGGAAACGAAGTCCTCCCAGAGTCCTAGCATCGTCGGCGTTTTGGTTGGGTACAAAATGTCGACAATGCCCCCTGCGTTTTGAAAATAGAATCTAATTTATGAGAACTAGCTTCTATTTTTAAATGGTGCTACCATGGATAAAGAATGCGCGTGAGTTTTCACGCTATAGGATAGGCAACTCCCTATCTCGAACGACAGCTTATTCT
Organism: Phalangium opilio; assembly: GCF_054372755.1. Lineage (NCBI taxonomy): Eukaryota > Metazoa > Arthropoda > Arachnida > Opiliones > Phalangiidae > Phalangium > Phalangium opilio. Next base: position 4,821,189 of record NW_028324146.1, on the reverse strand, counting down.
GTGTACACTCTGTTACTGCATCGGTTGTCAGCACGCGCAAAGCTAGGTCTCTATCTAACCGAGCTTTGTGCGTGCTGACGAGAAACAAAAAACTTCAGGATTTAAAATATCCCCGAGTTTTTTTAGCTCGAGTGCACGGACCTCTAGGCCTTAGTTTCAAATACGTGTGAAATTTCCTACAGCTTACTACACGTATTTGAAACGAAACCCTAGAGGTCCGTGCACTCGAGCTAAAAAAACTCGCGGATATTTTTATTTAAATCCTGAAGTTTTTTGTCTCTTGTCAGCACGCACAAAGCTAGGTTACATAGAGACCTAGCTTTGCGCGTGCTGACAACCGATGCAGTAACAGAGTGTATATAGAATAGGGAGATGCCTATCCTATAGCGTGAAAACAAATTTACTAACGCGCATTCTTTATCCATGGTGCTACGCACTTAACAATTATCTACCAAAGGTAGTGAGCAAGATACTCTGGCCCACGTACATTTTAGCTCCATTCCACTTTCTCCTCCAAGGTACAAAGGGATTGAACGTAGTAACGAAGTTTTGGCGTCCCCCCCTTCCGAACCGCTATACGTTTCCCGTTCCTCTTCAACACGCTGGTTCTAATCTGCGGCTCTGCGCAATCGTCGTCGTTCACTACGTGTAGAAAGTGGTGGTGAACTGTCTAGCGGTGAAATGGCCGCAAACAATTATTTCGGTTACAGTACCGGTGGAACATCATTTGGGTAAGTAAATTGAAATAATTTATCTTTAAAAGCATGCCGAAAGGCATAATGTAATCTTTTGACTTTAAATTTAATGTTATTTAAGCGGTGATTTATGTAAACTCAGTTGGCCGAAGAATAGCGTTAGGCTTAACAAAAATTTCTTTGATTTGCCGGCTATAAAATGGCGGATCTTTGTTACTCCGCTCCGTTTTGTAACTTTAGTCGAGTTTTTTTGGCTGGCATGTTTTAAACGTTAGTTTCAAAACGATTGAAAAGCCAATATTTACTGTTAATGGTAAACTTTTGTTAATAATACTTCGGTATTGGTATTATTTTATGGGCTGAAGTTTTTGGTACAAATCCTGACCATGCTTACATATCAGTTGGCCTTCAATCAACCATTGATAGGGTAATGGCAGTCCTCTGCCTTCGACTGTATTAAGCTCTATGGGAAAATAACATGGGGTGCCATTAGTCTATACTGTACATGCGAGGCCGCCATTGCCTAAATTAAAATTTAATGTTAGAAATAACTTAAAATTAAGAAATTTAACATTAAAATTGGAAATAGAGTAATGTTACATAGTAATCCTGAAAATTTAAGTTCAAAGAGCACCATTCTGTAATCGGTACATCAAAATATATACTTATTCTAATTAGAACTTCTGCCGCAACCAGTTATCCTACTAGTCAAACTCCTGGCTATGCTGTTCAACACACAGCCCAAACATACGCTGCGGCGACACCTCGAGCTACGCAGGCTAGTTATGACACTTATCAGACAGCCCAAGCAGCAGCAGCTGCAGCCTATCAATATGCATCCCGACAACAGGTCAGTGTTTAGTAGTATGTGCAACAATGTAAGGGCAAGTCTCAGAAAAAAGGAGTTATTCTTTGCTTATTGAAATATAAGTGAAAGTGTAGCGTCATGCAACAACCTCCGTTGTGTGTGTGGGAATATTACATCAAGGAGAATGATATCTGTAGAATATCAAAGGCCCACCCACACTGGCGATTGTTGTTCACAATATGATCGGTTATCACATTATACTTCCTCTACAGTTTTAATTTCGCAAAATAATGTTCTCTTAGACCCAATAAAATGCATGTTATTGTAAATGCGCAATATAGGCGTAAAATTTGGTTTACTCCATTTTGTGGGATGAAAATGACTGAGAGAAAGCAAAAGGAAACCCCTATAGAAAAATATTTTGCAGTTAAGTCCCTGAAGTTGATTTTCATACTCCCAGGGCTTCCACCAGGTCCCTAAAAGTCCCTATTTTCCCTGCAAAGTCCTTAATCTACCCTATAATCTGTATTTGGGCCTTAAATCGCCCTTTTTCTTCCAAAAACTGTCGGTAAAAGCATTTAGTAGTTAATCAAGGGGAGATATCTAGAATAACTGTTTCTGTAAAGAAGTAACAAAAACTCATAAAAAAAAGTACGCAATAACTTGCTGTTTTGTTTAAAATCGGGGGAAAAAAAGAGTGATATCATGTTTTTAACTTCACTTTAACACAGAAAAAATGCTCATTTTTAGGTAATAAGTTATCATTTTGTTTTACAAGTGGTCCCGTTTTGGTTCCTACTTTCTGATTTTACCCTATTTTTATTGTCGTTTTTCAGTCTCTTCTATTAGAGCTCTGTTTTAATAACGTTAATTGACAATGATTTGAGGTGAAACAGAAAATTTACACGAGACTTGCCCATTGATTTGAAAGTTTACAAATGTTTAAATGCTAACTGTCACTTTTTAGACAACATATGACAAGACACAATCGTACTACCCTCAAGCTGCGCAAGTTTATTCAGCGGCAGACACTACTCACTATCAAACTGGAACAGGTTAGACAACGAAGTAGTAAGACACAATTCCCCCCCATCCCCAAATTTTCTTACGGCACTTCTGGATTAGGGACTAGCAAATCTACATATTCGGCTAATGCTACTGGTTATGGTTCATCGCGATCAGGTGGTGCAAAAGCAGCCACAACTCAAGGAGCCGCGACGTCCTACGTTTATTCAACAAATTCAGCCGGAGCTCCCAGTTATTCTACGTACAATTCACCCGCGTCGATGTATGTTCAAGGTGGAGTAGGAACCACCCAGCAAGCGGCCGCCGCCGCTGCTGCTATTGGAGCCACAACCGCCGCTGGCGTCGCTCAAAGTGTTAGCGCCGCAGCTTCTTCCGCAATCAAGGGTCAAAATAATTCCTGGACCGGTTTCAAGAAAGGTGGATTTATGAAGAACCAAAAGGCTAAACAACCACCGAAGCCTCAGCAATTGCACTATTGCGATGTTTGTAAAATTAGTTGCGCTGGCCCACAGGTATGAACAGTTTTATTTACAAACTAAGGAAGCAGGGTTCATACAAACCTGGAAAAATCAGGGAAATAAATAGTTGACAAAAACCTCAGGGAAAATTCAGGGAAATTTTGAATTTTTAGTAAAACTCTGGGAAATCAGGGAAAATTGCGTCAAACAGGGGCCGAGTAACTAAGCAAAATGTTCGTAAACATACCCCCCTCCATAGTATTAACATTACACTATACTTTGGAGGCTCATAACTCTGGTTATATAAGAGATACGGGGATGTCCTTTGAGTATGTAATAGTCCTATTTGCCCCCCATCCAACCATACTAAAAACGTAGGGCTACGACAAACAGGGGCCGAGTAATTAAGCAAAATGTTCGTAAACATACCCCCCTCCATAGTATTAACATTACACTATACTTTGGAGGCTCATAACTCTGGTTATATAAGAGATACGGGGATGTCCTTTGAGTATGTAATAGTCCTATTTGCCCCCCATCCAACCATACTAAAAACGTAGGGCTACGACAAACAGGGGCCGAGTAATTAAGCAAAATGTTCGTGAACATGCCCTCCATCGGATTAACATTACACTTTACTTTGGAGGCTCGTAACTCTGGTTCTACTAGAGATACGGGGATGTCCTTTGATTATGCAATAGTCCTATTTGCCCCCCCCCCCTCCTTCGTTAACATTTTCACCATAGGATACTCCATATACGGGAAAAACCTGGAAAATTCAGGGAAGTATATGGGAATTAAAAAACCTGGAAATCTCAGGGAAATTTGTTTTCCAAAAGTTGTATGAACCCTGGGAAGTCTCTTTATGTTTGTCAGATCACCTCGTAAAAACCCTGGACCCCTGGTTATATGAAAAAGTCAAGTAACGTAACATTATACCTTAAAATAACGGCCGTTCTATTAAGGTATAATGTTACGTTACGCTACCTGAACTTTTTCATTAAGCATTAGTGTAGTTTGTTAGCTTGATTACAAATTTATAGTTTAGCTAAAAGGAAATAAAAATTGTTTCCCATAGACTTATCGTGAGCATTTAGAAGGTCAAAAGCATAAGAAAAAGGAAGCGGCTGCAAAAGCCGGTGCTGTTCCGCCTAGTTCTAGAGGAGGTACTTCGTTACGTTGCGAACTCTGTGATGTTACTTGCACTGGCTCAGACGCTTATGCCGCTCATATTCGTGGGACTAAGCATCAAAAAGTACTTAAAACTGATTATAAATTCTATTGAGACAATGAAGTACTTAACTCGGTAATATTTTCGTGTCTTGCCTTCCAGGTAGTCAAACTGCACACTAAATTAGGCAAACCAATTCCTTCTACCGAACCCGTTATATTAGCTACTAATAATTCATCGACTAAAGCTAAACCCAATGCCAAAAACGCTGGCGATAAAAAGATTTTGGGAACTCCAAAGATTAATTTCGTCGGTGGTACCAAATTAAACACTACTACGCCCGAAGCGAACGCCGCCGCCACCGCAGCTGGCATTACCACAAGTGGCGAGGATGATAAATCAATGGATGAAGACAAGAACGAGATCTACGATGACAAAGCTGATATTCAACCAGTTGGTAAGAGAAACTAATGAACTCAGGGTTCATACAAACCTGGAAAACCTGGAAAAATCAGGGAAATAAATAGTTCAGGGAAAACTCGGGGAAATTTAGAATTTTTAGTAAAATTCAGGGAAATCAGGGAAATTTAGAATTTTTAGTAAAATTCAGGGAAAACTCAGGGAAATTTAGAATTTTTAGTAAAATTCATGGAAATTTCGAATTTTTAGTAAAATTCATGGAAATTTCGAATTTTTAGTAAAATTCATGGAAATTTCGAATTTTTAGTAAAATTCATGGAAATTTCGAATTTTTAGTAAAATTCAGGGAAAACTCAGGGAAATTTAGAATTTTTAGTAAAATTCATGGAAAACTCAGGGAAATTTAGAATTTTTAGTAAAATTCAGGGAAAACTCGAGAAATTTAGAATTTTTAGTAAAATTCAGGGAAACTCAGGGAAATTTAGAATTTTTAGTTAAATTCGAGCAAAAAATAATAAAAATTGAAATGAAAACTCACGCAGGTCAAGATTACATAGAAGAAATTCGTAATGACGATGGGAAAGTAATTAGTTTCCAATGTAAGCTGTGCGAATGTCGTTTCAACGACCCTAATGCGAAGGAAATGCACATGAAAGGTCGCCGTCACAGACTTCAGTACAAGGTTTGCATAGCTTCTTTTGGAGGTTTCTCGTTTTGCTCTAGCTCCTTTAACACGCGGTTCTGTCCCTGATTAACAGAAAAAGGTTAACCCTGACTTGGTGGTTGACATTAAACCCAGCTTGCGTCAACGTAAAATCCAAGAGGACAGAATGAGACGCCAACAAATGAGGGACGAAATGTGGAAGAGACGCGAAGAAGAAAGATGGCGCGATGAAATAAGGTTTGTGTGGACTTTTTTTATTATTATAGAATGCGGTCGTAGTGTGTCAAGGGTGTGCGAACCTTGAAGTTATTTCAGGTTTTAGGGTTAAGAATAAGATCTAATTGTTTATCGAGCTTCTATGTAGGCTTAATACACACTAATTTTAAATTTGTTTATCCATTCCTGTTTTGAGTATTAATTTAAGAAGGCAGTCTTGGGCGGGTTTTATGGCCGATTTTGTGTCTAAAATGTTCTCTGACATTTTTCCACTGTTGTCAAGTTATGATTAGGGTGTTTCTCAGGTTTGTGTGGAATCTAGAAAACCTGAATAAGTCAGGGATTTCGTTTGGTATATCAATTCATGCTTCAAGCACTGCTAAATATGGGCCAGGTGTGATGAGGTGGGCTCTGGTAAACACCTTATAATGGTCAGGGATTTTCAATATAAAAAATTTCGTCTGAACCCTGCATTAGTATTATCTTTAAGATTCTTAAATTTTAGGGTTCAATCATAACTCTTAAACGGTGACCCTTAGTGCAAAATGTATTCGAACAATTCCGACTCTTAAATCGCCCCTAGAACCAACTGTACTTTGGTCCTACCACCCATTTTTGAACACCCATGTATTCTATCGGTTGTAAGTCCTCTTTCACGTTTTTCCTTTTATTGAAGCTAGCCTTTGTAAAGTTATTTCAAGGGTAAAGTTAGGAAAAATCTGAAGCTTGTAAATTCGCAAATTTTGGCCATAGGGCGCGTGGATAGCTTTTAAACAAAATACTCGCACACCCTTGTGAGTCTTTTTTCCTCCTCTTGTCTCCTCCTCTCGAATCTCCGTTAAAAAATAAAAACGATGTCAGTTTTTGGACAATACCTTAATTCCGCAGTTTTATGAGTTTAATAATAATACGTGGAAAAAAGAAACGTTAGTGGTTAATTAATTTTAATGGGATGGTGGCGCCAAAAGGTTCTATTTTGATGATCCCCAAAGGATGATGGAAGAGGAGGAGCGCATGTACTGGGAAGAGAGAAAACGCTACGAGGAAGAAATGGAGTATTATGAAATGTTCAGACGATATGGCCGTGATCCTCATATGTTGCCACCTATGATGCCTCCTGGTAGATTCATGGGACCCCCAAGAGGACCTTTAGGACCCAATATGGTAAGAGACTTTTTCGATCTATGTACTGTTTTAGTCCTAGTCTATTTGTTTCTGTCTACAAGATCAGGGTTCATACAAACTGGGAAAACCTGGAAAAATCAGGGAAATAAATAGTTGACAAAAACCTCAGGGAAATTTGGAATTTTTAGTAAAATTCAGGGAAAATTGCGACAAACAGGGGCTGAGTAATTAAGCAAAATGTTCGTGAACATTCCCTCCATTGGATTAACATTACACTATATTTTGGAGGCTTATAACTCTGGTTATATTAGAGATACGGGGATGTTCTTTGATTATGTAATAATAGTCCTATTTGCCCCTTCCCCCCTCCTTCGTTAACATTTGCTCCATAGGACACTCCATATATGGGAAAAACCTGGAAAATTCAGGGAAATTTGTTTTCCAAAAGTTGTATGAACCCTGAAGATTTACTTGAGATTTTTAACACCACAATATTACGCGTATCCAAGTTATTATGAAACTTTGCTTAAACACGTTGAGCTTATGTGTATTAGAAATATATAATACTTTGATAGAAGTTACCACAAAGCGCCGGGACAATTTTAGCGTGATTCTTCCCAACATCGCAACATTTGTAGCAAGGTTACTAGACCGAATCACGTACGCGATAAATAGTTCCCTCATCATTACTCTATTAGCTCTTAACTATTTGCCAAGGCGCGCTTTTGGATTTTTGTCCCCACGTCAAGACAATCATGGTTTGTGGGTTGAATGCTAAGGATTTAGTACCAAACAGTTATAGAATTCACCCCACTGTGCGATGCCCATCTAAAATTTGATGATCGCAATCTTTTTGTAACGAAGAGCATCCAATAACGTTAACCATTGTAGGGACCACCAATGCCCCCACGAAGACCTGACTCTGTCGATGATAGACACATTATGGCCAAACATACCGCGGTATATCCCAAGGAAGAAGAACTTGGAGCTGTTCAAAAGATTGTCACCAACACTGAGAAAGCTTTGAAACAAGTTTCGGATTTTTTGGCGGAAGCGTGAGTAGTATTCCTTAATTGCGCTTGAATCCGCTTGGGGAGAGATATGTATGTAAAACTTAAAATAATCTAAATAGGGATGCGCCGCTGGAGGAAGAGAAAGAAGTTGCGGCTCCCGTTGTTAAGGAGCCCGAGGTTAAAAAAGAACCATCGGAAAGTGGTGCCGCCACCGAAGCTGAAGCGTGAGTACTTTTTTTACAGTTGGACTTAGGAGACTTTTTTTCTCTCTCTCAATCTCGATCCCTCGTGATTATTGCATTATGTATTAGCTGTTGATATTTCTGTGAGAAAAAACTTTCCTATGAAGGGATTTCTAATAATTTATTTTTTAATATGAGATAAAACTGTTCGTTATTAATACTTGGGTTCTCTAAACTTAAAAACACAGTGTGAATTACAGTGAAGATAAAGATAATAAAGAAGATAAGGACGAAACCAGTCAGATGCCCAATCGTACTCTTAAGGGTGTTATGAGAGTCGGGGTTTTGGCCAAAGGGCTTTTATTAACTGGTGATAACAATGTTCAGCTTGTTGTTATGTGCGCAGAAAAACCCACCAGAACTTTATTAGATCGTGTTGCCGATAACCTTCCCAAGCAATTTGCCGTAAGTAACAGTTGTTTAAAGTAGTTCGTTTTTCATGAAATTTGTACTGGGAAATTAGGATTCCCTGCTAACATTGCGAGGCGAAAAGCTATGCTAGGGTTCATACAAATCTGGAAAAATCAGGAAAATAAATAGTTGACAAAAACCTCAGGGAAATTTCGAATTTTTAGTAAAATTCAGGGAAATTTCGAATTTTTAGTAAAATTCAGGGAAATTTCGAATTCTTAGTAAAATTCAGGGAAATTTCGAATTTTTAGTAAAATTCAGGGAAATTTCCAATTTTTAGTAAAATTCAGGGAAATCAGGGAAATTTGCGTCAAACAGGGGCCGAGTAAATTAAGCAAAATGTTCAAAACATACCCTCCATAGGATTAGCATTACACTAAATTTTGGAGGCTCGTAACTCTGGTTATATTAGACTTTGAGTATGTTATAGTCCTATTTGCCCCCCTCTTTCGATAACATTTGATCCATAAGATACTCCATATAAAATTCAGGGAAGTATATGGGGGAAAACTTGGAAATCTCAGGGAAATTTGTTTTCCAAAAGTTGTATGAACCCTGAAAGCGCTGTTTGCCTTGTTAGTAAATGTATATCCAATGGAATCTTTCAGGTTGTCTGTCCAGATGAAACGTACGAAGTCAAACGTTGCGTTGAGGAAGCCGCCATCAAAGTGTTGTCGACAACTGAACCCAAAGTATCTATCACAGTTATGCTGACATCACCAGTCATGAGAGATGGTCCCGAGAAAGAAGGAGCTGAAGCAGCTGGCGGTATGAATTTTATACCCAAAAAATTGGGTTGACTTCTTTTCTTTCCGGTTGATTATTTTCAGTCTATTCGCGACATCGGCATCTTTATAAAAAACGTAACGTAGAAATCGGTAGCTATAAAAACAAACGTTAAAGAAACAGACGGAGGAGTAATCCTAGGGCCGAATTGACATTAATATTAATTTAATTTCGTTAAAAAAAAGTTTTTTTTTATTCTGACGATTTAACTTTAAAAGCCCTTGATAATTTTAACTTTAACCCTGGTTAGTTACACCAGTAAATAAAAAAATAAGGCCCTGTGGTTTCTCTTGAAGACCACACTTTCCCCTCTGATACGACAATCGTTAAGTTATTAGTTAGTAGATAGGCGAAGTCCCTTGTTAATAGATATGACGTGAATTGGAATGTTTAAATGAAATCACATGTCGTTTATTCAAAATTTTAGCGTTCCCCTTGAAGTTTTTAGCTTGTTTTGATAGGTTGTTATTAATCGTTTCGTCAAGTTTTATCGTTTAGTGTCTCTCTTTTATTCAATTCCCTCCGTTACGAGGGGAGAGTGAATTGCTGTGGTGTAGGGGGTGACTGGGAAGAAGGATTTTTGATTCACGATGAGGTTAAACCTTCGAGGGTCGCCACACGCATTAGCGACTTTCTTCTATTCTTGGAAAATTGAAATGGCTGCCAATTTTTCAAAAATGGAAGAAAACGTTGAATGGACCCTCGAGTTTTCCTCTTTTCGGGGTCAAACACCCAGTCAAGAAATATCGTCATCCCCTGCAAGCGAGCTAATATCAAACCGTCGCCGTCTTGATTCTCTAGAGATTGTTAAAGACCCACCAGATGTCTTGGACAGGCAGAAATGCCTTGATGCCTTGGCCGCCTTACGTCATGCTAAATGGTTCCAGGTTGGCGTTATTCAATCTACTTTTCAGCCTTATGTCCCTGTGCTTCTATCATATTATTATTATTATTATTTACTTCTCATATTCATAACCGAAATAGTATTTTATTATTATTTATTTTTTAATTTCCGTAAATTTTTAGTTTATTATAACATTATTTCATGCATTTAAACGCAACTTACGCTTACACTCAGTCCCAGTTCGATTTAAATACGTTTCAAATCACACACAGTTGTAGGGCAAATTCAAATTCTCCAGCAGTTGGTTAAATTTACCATAAAACGAACCCTCTGTTTATTACCTACGTTTCAATTCAACCAAAGGGGATGGTTAATTTCGTTAAAACTGATGATGAACAGTGACCCCGTTAGAAAAAATAGGGTATTACCGTTACCGATAAGAAATGAAATTTGAATTTGTTTCACCATTGTATCCAGAGGGACACGTTAATTGTTAAATGCCGTTTTTTTATGAATGAACTAAGAGAAAAAGCAAAGATAATTTGACTGACCGTAAGGAAATATTTAAAAATATCCATGAGGCTGGAAAGTTGACCAACACAACGGGTCAATTCTGTTAAAAATAAAACTACGTTGAAGTTTTGCTGGGCTAATATTAAGTATTAGCCTTTAATTTCAAATGCAATTATCTTTTTATTTAGTTTATGGGGTGATAAAGTATAGTTAACTTTTTGGGTCACTGTTTAATGAATAATCCAGCAAAATACGTTGATTTTGTTTTTAACATTCGATAGTTAACTCTGGGTGAAATTTTCATTTTATTATTATAAATCGTCGATATGTTTTTTATGAAATCGGAAAGAAACCTCTTAAATAAAAAAACTAATATTATAAATAGGAATTAGGTTACACATATTGTTAAATAATATTCGATGCTCACGTTAACTTCGACTGTTGTGTTGTCTAGGAACAAACTTGTAAAATATTCTTAGGAATTTTGCATGTTGTTTCTCGAATAATTCTTCTTAACTCTTAAGTTAACTGACAGTTTTTTCTCCTTCGCTGGGGTCTTTTTTTCTGTTTAATCCATACTTAGGCTAGGGCCAGTGTTCTTCAATCTTGCGTCATGATTATCAGAATAATGAGGGATCTTTGCCAGCGTGTACCAACTTGGGGACGAATGAGCACTTGGGTATTTTATCAAGCCCCCCGCGATTGGGACGCGGTTAGAGTTTCTAACTTACGTGTTTTTCAAACTAGGCGATGGAACTGTTGGTCGAGAAAGTTATCTTTAGCTCTGGCCAGTACATGAGCCCGGGTGACGCACTCCGAAGAGTGTTTGAAGCCATTGCTGGTGGAATTTTGCTTCCTTCTGGACCAGGAATTATGGATCCTTGCGAAAAGGAGCCAACTGATGCTTCATTTGGCTTGACTAATCAAGATAGAGAAGACATAACTTCAAGTGCCCAGGTAAGAACAGTAGCCTAGGGAACCATTGGGCCAAGAACAGTAGCCTGGGGAACCATTGGGGCCAAGAACAGTAGGGGAACCATTGGGCCAAGAACAGTAGGGGAACCATTGGGCCAAGAATAGTAGGGGAACCATTGGGCCAAGAATAGTAGGGGAACCATTGGGCCAAGAATAGTAGCCTGGGGAACCATTGGGCCAAGAATAGTAGCCTGGGGAACCATTGGGCCAAGAATAGTAGCCTGGGGAACCATTGGGCCAAGAATAGTAGCCTGGGGAACCATTGGGCCAAGAATAGTAGCCTGGGGAACCATTGGGCCAAGAATAGTAGCCTGGGGAACCATTGGGCCAAGAATAGTAGCCTGGGGAACCATTGGGCCAAGAATAGTAGCCTGGGGAACCATTGGGCCAAGAATAGTAGCCTGGGGAACCATTGGGCCAAGAATAGTAGCCTGGGGAACCATTGGGCCAAGAATAGTAGCCTGGGGAACCATTGGGCCAAGAATAGTAGCCTGGGGAACCATTGGGCCAAGAATAGTAGCCTGGGGAACCATTGGGCCAAGAACAGTAGCCTGGGGAACCATTGGGCCAAGAATAGTAGCCTGGGGAACCATTGGGCCAAGAATAGTAGCCTGGGGAACCATTGGGCCAAGAATAGTAGCCTGGGGAACCATTGGGCCAAGAACAGTAGCCTGGGGAACCATTGGGCCAAGAACAGTAGCCTAGGGAACCATTGGGCCAAGAACAGTAGCCTAGGGAACCATTGGGCCAAGAACAGTAGCCTTAGGGAACCATTGGGCCAAGAACAGTAGCCTAGGGAACCATTGGGCCAAGAACAGTAGCCTTAGGGAACCATTGGGCCAAGAACAGTAGCCTTAGGGAACCATTGGGCCAAGAACAGTAGCCTAGGGAACCATTGGGCCAAGAACAGTAGCCTAGGGAACCATTGGGCCAAGAACAGTAGCCTAGGGAACCATTGGGCCAAGAACAGTAGCCTAGGGAACCATTGGGCCAACAAATGGGGAAAGTGTAGAAATCTGCAAGTTACCCTTGTCAAGAAACATTTGTACCTCTATTCTTTGGCGTTTTTACGGAGCGTCTTTTAATGTATAAAGAAATTTCATTGTCTTTTTATAGTACGCTCTTCGTTTGATCTCATTCCGTCAAATTCACAAGGTTCTGGGTATGGATCCTTTACCCCCTCCTAAATTCACCAGAGGACCTTTCCCGCGTAAAAGAAGACGCGATAATAGTGCTGGAGAGGGTAATGATTCTGAAGGTAAGTTTGGTTTTTTTACTGACCTAAGGCCGGCTCGAACAAAACCAAAGAGATCTCATAAAGGCAAAAGGTATTAAAACAAATTAAATCAATAATTAGGTGGAGATGGTAAGAAAGATAAGAAGGAAGAAGGAGGTGAGATGGAAACAAGCGAAGTTGAGAAGAAATGATTGGAAGCAAAATGTTTAAACATTTCATGTATTTTCACGTAGTTAATGTATCGATGCTTCACACACTATCATTATACCCTCTCTGTTTTGTTCATATCACTCTTTGAAAGAGTTCATACAAAAAAAATTCCCCCTAGCGCACTTCATTTTTCCCTTCTTGTATATTTTTGTTTAATTAATTTTAAGAAAAGGGTATTCTTAATTAGAAAGCGAAAAAAAAAAATTGCATTCCAAATACATGGAATAATTATTATCTTAAAGAAAAAAAAAAGCCTCTTCAAAAACAAACCAATTAGAAGCTTTTGCAATAATTATTAATTAAGCGAAGCATTTTTAAAATTTTGTGACGATATTAACTTTTTTGGAGGTAGTGAAAACATTTAAAACTCAGCATATTAAAAAAAAAAAAAACCAGAACAACCAACACTCGTTTGAGTCTTTTAAACATGAACATGTTTATTATTCAGTGTATTATTCAACAAGCCATAAATAAAGGTTTGACTAAGTAGTTTGTTTGTGTTCTTTATTTATAAATAAAAGTGTGCCTTCTTAATGACTACCCCGTTACAAGGAGAGAAGGTACATACTCTAGAGCCATTGATAAAGAATGGGCGCGAGGACATTAGTTTTCACGTTACAGGATAGGCAACTCCCTATCTTCGACGGCGTATTATTCGATATATAAACTGTTCCAGCTTCGTTGTTTTGCTAAATTGGAAAACAGGATATTGGTTCGCCATATTTTCCAATTTCATAGAATACTAGCTGTTACCCGCGGCGTCGCTCGCGTGTGATAAGAACTTCCATCAAAATGATACAAAGAATGGGTAGATTTTACCATAAGTGAATAATTAACTAGTTAATTATTCACTTATGATTTTACTGATGACTTAAATTTTTGTAGCACCCTAAGAGCGAAGGGACTCGGCGTTGCCCGTCAGCCCGTCGGGACATTTTTTATTACTTTTAACGCGGACATTATTCCATAAAGAAGGGTTTTTTTTTGGTTTTGGCCGCCATTTAAAAAGATGGCAGCAAATCGAATCCAAAAGATCATTCAGCCCGTCTATAGGTTAAAGGAAACCCTTGTACTTAATATCTGTGAAATCGGTTGAAACGCGCGGACTTTGTTGCATAGAGAAGAGTTTTTACATTTCTGGGCGCCATTTTCTAAGATGGCGGCGGATTGGAAAAATCTTTCTTAGTACGCGCCTACTACTTATGAGTAACCTTCCTTCAAATTTTCAGACTTCTAGGGCAAGCGGTTTGGGCTGGGCGTTGATTATCAGTCAGTCAGTCAATCAGTCAGTCAGGACTTTGATTTATATAGATATAGATTTTCCTGATTATGTTTTTAAGATTAGGCATAGTACTTTTGGGGAAGCGTCTAGTTTATTTGCATTTACTGAAACAGTTTGAAACCCTTGTTGAACAACTTAAACTTCTGGTTACGTTCTAAAGTTGACGACCTTTCTTCTTGTCGTTTTATTTTTGGGTCGGATGGGATTCGGGCCACCACTCGGGGTATAACGTTTCGATTGGACGTACACATCCTTGGTAGGGAACCCCTTTCGTCGGCAATCAATACCGTTTTTAACTGCCGTTTAACCTCTTGGTCGCGGACAATACTTCTGATCGCGTCATGGAAGAATTTGGTGACGTCTTCGTAGTCCTCTGCCGCGGACGTTTCTACAAACATGGCGTCGTGTCTAGTGGCGTACAAACTACCTTCGTGGCTGCTTATTTGCCTGTTTGGAAATTTTGTATATTTAGGTATGCAGTTTGAAATCGTGGCTTAGATAGGACAATGGCAAAATGACCTGTAACGTTCCAAGTCTAGTTTGTTCCCAATTAAGTAGAGTATGAAGTCGCCTTCGTCCAGGTTTCGGAATTTTGCGATTATTTCCAAATACTTCCGGGCGGTTTCAAAACTGTTTCTACAAGTTAGGCTGTAAACCACCGCCAATGCATCAGCCCACTTCAAATACCTTTCTGGCTTTTTAAATTCCTAGGATAAAATACCGTTTTGAAGCATAAGCTTATTTTTTAGCTAACGATTCTTGAAGTAAATGTAAGTGTTTTTAAAAAAACTTCGTGCTGGTTAACCAGTGAGACTGGGGCACTACTTTCTCCCTGGGTTGACTAAAATTTAGGGGGCAGTGGGACACAAAAGTTGGGACGTCTTCCTTTTCAGATATCGGAAGTCTATAACCCTCCTCTATATATCTATATATGAATGACAAAAATGACATCAGGCATCGAACTGAGCCACTCAATGGCCATAGTTGAATAAACTCTGTACAATTAACTTAAGAGTTTCCATATCCAGTGCTAAAATGGGTTAAAACTTCCCTAAAGCGCCATTCCTAAGAAGCTCTTACAGTTAGTGTTTCGAAATGGCACACGTCATGCAATAAAATTCTAACTTCCCATAGAATTTTATGATTAAAAACGGCCATGGAGGCCAATTAAAAATGCATGGACTTTTCAACCATGGTTCACATTTGTGAAATTTACTTCACTTATTACACGCGTAACATGGTCACCCGCCAGCATAAACTCTGTATTGGCGTATACGAAGAAAACTTTCGGGCGCTTCGAAATAATAATTACCTTATCACAAGTATCCATTACATTGACAACCACATCCTGGTTATCAACGCTGTCAATTCTGCAGTAAACATCTTCTATAAGTAAATAAAGGGTGATTTGTCTATAAATACGCGGGGCTATCGAAAGAAGCGTTTGTTGGGGATCTCATTTTAAATATACTACTAGTTACCACTACCGAGCAATTTGCTATGTAAGAATTTTTAACAACCATTTTTTACAGTCCTTTCAGGCTAAAAATAGCCCCGAAAAGGTCTGTTGCGGCATGGCCTGTGTTTTATCTGTGATACGGTTAAAAATATTTCAAAATTTTGAGGCAAAGTTGTCCTACCTAAATCTGGATCGTATTCAGTAATGAACCTCTTCGTCAAATATTTCACAGATAAGGCTGAAATAGTTTAATTGTAGACATATTTTACAGCTTGAACTTGCGTATAATAGTAACTCACCAGATTTCCCAACACCTAGAAGCCAAATATAATATCGAAGTTTAGTTTAAATGTTTGAATAAATAATAATAATCAAATTCCTCAACGCCCAAAATAAACTGCTGAAATTTTACTGGAGCACCAATTAAACAAGATTTATCTAATTGGAGGCCATATTGAAAAATGGCCCCCAGAAATGTGAAAAATTCTTGTCTTACGAAATAACTTCCGGAAACTTTAACCGTTTTAATTGAGATAAGCTGGGACCTATAACGTTAATTTGCATCGGTAGAAGCCGAAATCAAATCCCAAATCATTTCGACATTTGTAAATCGAAATAGTCGTCCAAATGTTTGCGCCGTCATTTGAAATTGATTTCTCAAATTTTCACCCCCTTCACCCGTTTTTATAAAATTAAAATAACGATTACGTAATAATTTAGCTACGTGTTTTATCCTAACATTATAAAATGTTAACCCTCACTTATTTTGATGATTGAACATAGATATAGAATCCTGCCCGTATTCCCATCCTCCATCGCTAACGATGGAAATTATATAGAACATATATACAGGGTGGAAACTTTCTCCAGCGAAAAGAGTTGATCCCGTATCAATTAGATTAGATGTATTGCGAGTACTATATATGTTATCTTATAAACTTATGATGTTATGCGAGTATATGTTAATACATATATCCCGTACATATTTACCCTTACGAACACGGTAACACCCACAGGCACAAGTTTTAGAAAAATATCTAGACTGGCCGACGGCGAAGTTTCCATCCTGTACACATAGACGCCGTTCCTGATAAATTGTATCCCATGATTTCCCATCTAGCTCCTGTCCTTCAACTCAGGCCTTCAGTTAGTGTCACGAAAAATTGTTGCGATATACTTCTTGACCCCTATTTCGCTATTCGAGCTGGCAGTCTAAAAAATACATTATTAGTCCATAATGGACCCATGTTCCCGGGAAGACGCACACAGCTTATAGTGTTTTGACAAATAATATTTTTATATGGGCGCCTATCTTGAGATCGCGAATTTTCTTATTTGCTGGTTATACTAATTATATACTGACCTGGAGGACCAACAAGCGCTATATTCACCTGGAAAGGTCACGACAATGAAATAAACAGATCCCATTCTTTAATTTCTGTCACTAACCTCTGGAAGTAAACATCCGTGGTTATTCGCGGACATTTTCCGCGCTGGCGTTCCTCCAGAGCTTCGAGCGTCCATTCCGAACCCGAGTGTCATTTTTATCGCCGTTTTATTAATTTTTCACCCTTTTTAATAATGCGGGATTAATTCTTCCCGGATTTTAGCTAATTCCAAGTCAAATAGGAGCGCGTCCAACTTCGCGGCGACGAACCGAGAAAGTAATGACTTTCGGAAGTCTTTAAATTCTCTTTTTATTTTTTTTCGGATGAGTAAAACTTTTGAGAAGTTTTCTCAAGAGGCATATTTTATCAAAACACAGCGACCAGGTGCCCAGAAATTTGTTATTTTTTTTTTCAGCACCGAAGACAAATTGTGAATGAATGAAAGCCGAATGGGTGTTATTTTAAGGAGCTTAAACATAATAATTGCTTCTTCAACCGCTTCAAGGTGAGGAACTTTAAAATAACAGACCGGAAAAAAATGGTTTACATGTTTTCTATTTCGAATTTTCGCGGGCTTCAGTGTTCCCCGCTTCATTCACGATTAAGATCTGAACTGAACTAAACTGTTAAAAAAATGGCTACCGCATCGGCTGCAGCTTCAAGTACGTGTGTATTTTGATTTATTTTTCCTTATTTTTACAAATATAAATAATTTTATAATTGATTTTATGAATTAAATCAATTTAAATCCTCAGGATTCTAATTATAATTGAAGCATTTGTATAATACACGCTGTAATATTGTGAAATTAAACTTTAAAGTGTGACTTCCCAACTAGACTAAAGGGGTTGGTAACTTGCCAGTGTAGATATATCATAGCTTATTGGAATTATTTGAGGTCAATTAATATCGTTTCAGATACTGCATAAAATTTCCACTGCATTTAATATTTTTCGAAACGTTTTAAGATTTCAGTCTTTCACACTCTACATTATATCGTTTTGACAAGTGTCCTACCCCATCTTATGTAATCTCAATGTATAAGCAATGACCTTTACGATGTCATATTATTAATTTTTCAGTGATGTTGAAAATGGGCCAGTTTGGTCCGGGAATCTCTTCCCTTTTAACCAAATACCCGGTTTCATCGTCATCTATGATATTATCGAGAATCCAGAGTACATCAGCTGCCACTGAGAAATCACAGAGTGGTGGAGTTCCGGCTCCAAGCACTAAGAAACCGTACTCTCCTTTCCAAGTCAGCCCAAACAACAAAGCTGAATATGTCATGGCTCGACTTGACGATTTGTTGAATTGGGGGCGCAAGGTAATATTATAAACCATTCACGTTTGTTATTAATAGCGTTTTCCTTTGGGTCCTCGCGGAGCGCTCCCAAGGAGCAATAAAAATGGTAGTAGTAGTAGTTTCCAGCTTCGTTAAAGACTGTTTTTGAAGAATAGGATCTCCTAGTTTTATTCCTCCATGGGAGCGCTCCGCGAGGACCCAAAGGAAAACGCTATAACTTAAATAATTTCAACTTTAAGAGCTCCATCTGGCCCTTGACCTTTGGTTTGGCATGTTGCGCTGTTGAAATGATGCATATGGCAGCTCCAAGATACGACATGGATAGGTTTGGTGTCGTTTTCCGAGCCAGCCCTCGTCAAGCTGATTGTATTATCGTGGCTGGAACTTTGACTAACAAAATGGCACCAGCCTTGAGGAAAGTTTACGATCAGATGCCCGAACCTAGATGGGTTATCAGCATGGGAAGCTGCGCTAACGGAGGGGGATATTATCATTATTCCTATTCCGTTGTTAGAGGCTGCGATCGAATCATCCCTGTTGATATATATGTTCCAGGTAAAGTTAGTCATCCCCTTATAGGGAGTGACTAGTGCCACACACAGTGTGTGGTAATAGCCTCTGCACTACTGCCACACATTGTGTGGGAATAGCCTCTGCACTGCTGCCACACAACTGTTCCCACACAGTTCCCTTGGACAAGTTAATTAAATTTTTACATTAAGATAGAGGGTCACATTTTGTGTGTGTCAATAGTGATGGGCCATCAGTACAGTGGCCCGCCTGTCAAGGTTAATTGGATCAGGGACGAAAATAAGCAAACAATTTTATTGCACATTTCCGAATCGGCCTTGAAAATAGTGACCCCAGACATCGGAAATAATTATACAGGATCGTAGAACCTGTGAACTTTATCTAAATGGAAAAATTTAATTAACTTTTCATAGGTACAAATGGGTGTGCCAATAGTATAGCACTGTTAGGATTGACACACTCCCTTTACTCATTTTGTGTGAGTGTGGCAATAGCACGGTGACTATTGACACACATTGTGTGGCAATAGTCACTGTACTATTGCCGCACATACTCCCTTACACATTTTGTGTGTGTGGCAATTACACACCCTTAATTACACATTTTGTGTGTGTGGCAATTACACACCCTTAATTTCACATTTTGTGAGTGTGGCAATTACACCCTTAATTACACATTTTGTGTGAGTGTGGCAATAGCATGGTGACTATTGACACACATTGTGTGGCAATAGTGACCGTGCTATTGCCACACATACTCCCTTACACATTTTGTGTGTGTGTGGCAATAGCACAGTGACTATTGCCACACAATGCCTCACCCTTAATTATAAAGAGTAACCTTTTTTTTTCGGTTAGGATGTCCCCCAACTGCTGAAGCCCTTCTTTATGGAGTTTTGCAATTACAAAAGAAAATAAAGCGAATGAACGCTGTTCAAATGTGGTACCGCAAATAAAATAATCTTCACTCTTGTATATAGCTTAAAAAAATGTAGAGAAATGATAAATAAACTATTCATTGGAGTAATTTAAATTTTTTCGACTAGTTCAAATCAAATTTAATTCGTTTTTATAATATCAATTTATCGGCAACAAGAACAAAAATATACAAAACAGCATTGCATTGCATTTTATTTTATTTAAGCTTCGATTTTACTAAGTAGTTGAGCGCTCAAGCTCGTTGGTTTATTGAACAATCTTTCAAAATGTTTCGAATAAAGTTCGCAATGATCACCCGGTAGGAACATTGGGTTTCCCCTCAGCCTTAAATTTCGAAGTTCGAAAAATTTGTAAGTGGCGAAGTATACGTCGTCATCGTCGCAATTTTGAGCCGCTTCTAGAAATTTACGGGCTGACACGTTATCCACTAATCCCGCGCTACGAACAAAACGTAAAGCGGGTAAAACTTGCCGTTGAGAAAGTAAAACTTCTATAATTTCGTCGTTAGCTTTTCCTAAACGTTTCAACATATCTAACGCTAACTGATTAGCGGCTGGGTACAAGCTTTGCAGGCTAAGCATTAAACAAGCTAAAGGCTTTGAATCATTGAAAATATGGTATTGCAGAAATTGGTGCAATTGATAAAAACTTCGATGTTGCACCATGATATTGATGATTAATTCGTACAAGTAATGTTCAACTTGAATCTGGTGTTGCGATAAAGACCGGATATATTCTAACATAACCACTACGATAAATTTATAGCTAACATTCTTATTCTCTTCGAATGTCGAAAAGACGTGAGTATATATATCAGATTGATCTATGACAACGCATCGTTTTCCGCCACTTGAAGTAACGGCTGTATTTAATTCCGGTGCCTTTAACGAACAATGTTGTTTCAAAACTTCATTAAGTTTATCAAATATTTTTGAGATTGTCATCAAGGGTAATTTGTCCTCTGACATAAGGGCACTTCGGCACACTCGTTTAATCGATTCTTTAGAATTCTCTCGAAGCAACAGGAAACCAACTAGCATGTACTTGTCGGTGATCAATTCTTCTAAGGGGTCCAAATGTAGTTTTATATGCCATAAGCAACCCAATTTCGCATCAATTATGATATCAGGTTGAAATATGACCCAATTTGGTGAATAAAGTTCGCAATCGTATTCCCCCGTATCACTAGTACAACTCGTTGATGGTACACTGGCGAGTTTTAGCGTGAATGGCTTGATTGGATGAGGATTTATAATTGGTTTGTGGTAAGTAACAAATCCATCCGTTTCCCCGGGAAGTTTAATGTCAAAAATTAAGGACGTTTTGGAGAACTGATGATGCACTATTATTAAATCTTCAACTATGTTTATGGCGAATCTGCCACTAGCATCCAGTCTTAATATATTGGTTTTTCGGGGTGGACCTTCCTTTTGCAAAGTATATAAGACAATTTCGGCTCCCGCCGATGGTCCAGATCGAACCTGATGCCGTAAAACGATTATTCGTTCTTTGCGGTAAATTGTTCCCAAAACAACGTCCCTTTCGAAAAGTGATAATTTAACCGGTTTGGGAACTACAGGGAGGTCTACTTCAAATTTAGGTAAACTATACATGGTGCCAGGTCTAAATTGAAAAGAATGCAATATATTGCCAAGGGCACCGGACGATACGACTAAGAGTGACGATTCAGGGTGGTACGTAAACCAATTCGTGGAAACCTTGTGAGTTTTGAGAGACTTAAAATTTCGCCTCTCTGGAAAAACTTGGTACAGTTCCACGCCATGATCAGTTACAAATACCACTTCATTGACGGAAGGCCACACAAAACCAAGTATTTGGGTATTTCTACCTTTGCAACATTGCGAGTACTCGATGGGATCAATTGTCTCCGAAAAATTAACGAATTCAACGGATTTTTGACACCTTTGTATCGCTAAGATTTTTTGATCAGGTGAAAATTTCATGGAGATTACATCCCCCTTGTCTTCCATACGGAAGTCTATGGTTGTTTTTTCGCTTTTAACAACCACACCTGTCGCCCCTCCAGAACGAACCACAAATACTTGCCGATTAACTTCGTCGAAAAATACATTGGTAATTTTACTGACAGGCTCGAAAGTAATTGGACTTGGATCTAATTCTAAAAAGTAATCTCCACCTCCACTTGCCTCCATTTTGAATGGACAACTGACTCAACTCCAACGCCGATTTGGCTGAATGAGAGGGGGAGTTGAATTTTGCGAACTCACAGTCTCACGCAAAGAAAATAGCTATAACCTGATTTCAGACCTAACTAACCATTGTTTTTTAAACCGATTTTAAGCTTTAATTCCCGGTAATAATAAACAAGTTTTTTTCGTCTCCTTTGAAACCAATAAACTACTAAAGTGTACATAAATAATTGGTTTATTTATGATTATTTTATGTCTTCGGAGCTGCTAAGAGGCTACATTGAACGTGTTATTTATTTAGTTATTGAAATGAATGATTGCCCGTAAAGTCAACAATGTGACGGGTAAATGCTAAATGGACATCGTACATAGATACAACTGTCAAGGAGAAAAGAAAATTGGGTGTAAATATAAAAATAAGAAAAAAGTAACATGTTTAGTAGATTATTTTTTTTAAAACTTAAATGAAAATTCACCCCAAAACCGCATATCCGCGAAACCAATATATTTATAGAAAGAATATTCATGGGTTTATTTCACCTTCTTCCTAGCACCAAAAATATATAATATTTCATAGGCCTACATGAAATATATTATATATTTTTGCTAGCACATTTTCACCATAAGATTTCCATTTCAGGGATGTGAAACCAAAGAGAATATAGGGGAGGAGTTGAAGCTCCCCCGCTCCACAAGGCTAAATTACATTGTTGCCCCTAAATTATACTAGTGGTACGAGGGAGTTTCCGGATACCGTTTAATGTCTAAAACGGAAATGCCTCGGTACGGCGCATTGAAGATGCGCGGTAGAAAAGAGCAACAAGATTTTCCCCTCTTTCCACTCCTCCCCTATATTCTCTTTGGTGAAACCTCCAACTTGGGGTAGCGCGTGATCGAGTGGGCTATGTAAATAGGAACAAACAGCCCATAAACAGCCGTCCCGGTGACGGACAGTGACAGACTGATGGAAGATAATAATTATTCCGAAAATATACCAGAAATTACGGAATTTTGGTTGAAAAAACACGTTAAATACTTAAGCAGATGTTTAGACGTTTTACCAGAAAGTCTAGCATCATTAGAAGTTAGCAGGTAAAAATTTTAAAACAACTTGTATTTATTTAAGCCAAGGCTTAGAGTATCACACCGAATGAAATTGGTGAAAACTGAAAAACCCTCTCTCATAAATTTGTTTTGGTTTCATTTTATAAAATGAAGGCTGACAATTGCGTTCTTTGCGATATCTGGCTTGGATCTTCTAGACGCTCTTAGCACTATTGAACCTATAAAAGAAAGGATCCTAGAATGGATTTATTCCTTACAAGTACTTCCTGATCCTGGTAAAGTTTCATGAACCTAACATGCTCTTAAACTAAAATTAAACAATTGTTCAAGTCCAGCATTAGTTTAAAATCAGATATCTTAGCCCTTAACCTAAGATTTAACTATCAGGGTTCATACAAACCTGGAAAACAGGGAAAACCTGGAATAATCAGGGAAATAAATAGTTGACAAAAACCTCAGGGAAATTTAGAATTTTAGTAAAATTCAGGGAAATCAGGGAAATTTACGTCAAACGGGGGCCGAGTAATTAAGCAAGATGTTCATAAACATACCCCCCTCCATAGGATTAACATTACATTATACTTTAGAGGCTCGTAACTCTGGTTCTACTAGAGATACGGGGATGTCCTTTGAGTATGTAATAGTCCTATTTGCCCCCCATCCAACCATACTAAAAACGTAGGGCTACGTCAAACAGGGACCGAGTAATTAAGCAAAATGTTTCTAAACATTCCCTCCATAGGATTAACATTACACTATACTTTGGAGGCTCATAACTCTGGTTCAATTAGAGATACGGGGATGTCCTTTGATTATGTAATAGTCATATTTGCCCCCTCCTTCGTTAACATTTGCACCATAGGATACTCCATACCTGGAAAACTCAGGGAAGTATATGTTGAAAAAACCTGGAAATCTCAGGGAAATTTGTTTTCCAAAAGTTGTATAAACCCTGACTATATCGAAACAATAAACAATATAGGAATGAATAAAAAAAATTTCTTGCCCTCAAATCCAATCTATAGATAACCAAATAGCCAAAAAAAGTGGGTTCAGGGGTTCAACGGCAAATGGTTTTGTTACTAGGTATAATAATGAGGTAGGATTAAAATAGAACATAGCCAATGATCATGCTTATTATATCATAAACAATAAACATCTATGTTTTTAAGCCCAAATCACAAATTCACAACTATGACGGTTCGCACATAGCCATGACGTACACAGGTCTGGCCACTTTAATCATATTGGGAGATGATTTGACTAAAGTTAACAGACAAGCCATTCTGCAAAGTCTACGAGAATTACAACATCCAAATGGCAGGTGATAATAAGAATATCATCGGTTATGCGTAATGTTATAAGAGCTGCAATGTTTAATTTTAGTTTTCAGCCTTTATCAGATGATAGCGAAAGTGATATGAGGTTTGTTTACTGCGCATCCTTGATTTGCTATATCTTGAATGATTGGTCAGGAATGGATGTCGATAAAACTGTAGATTATATAAGGGAAAGTTTTGTGAGTTTTTCACAGATGTTAAACATTTTGTTAAAGTTTTCAGCCTAATTATTTTTTTCATAGACGTATGAAGGGGGAATAGGTCAAGGACCTGGTTTAGAAGCACATGGAGGTTCAACGTACTGCGCTATTGCCTCTTTAGTACTCTTAAATCGTTTAAACTCTACCTTCTCTAACGATCAACTTGATAAGTTAAGGCGCTGGTGCCTTTTCAAGCAAGAAAGTGGCTTTCAAGGACGACCTAATAAACCTCCAGATACTTGCTACTCCTTTTGGGTGGGAGCTACGCTCAAGGTATTTTGTTCTAGACTAAAGGAAGTGGGTAAAAGGGTGAAAATCCCCCCTACTTAGGCAATCAGGCGCATTCCCCTAGTAGTCTTCCACTTTGTAAGGGTCGCCGCCATTTTCGTGGTAAGGGGAGGAGCCATCTTAAGCCACACCCCTTTAGCCTTTCAATATCACACCCCTCTGGCATTCTTTGAAAATCTCCCCTGCTAAACGTCAAGTTTCTCAGGTTCCTGCTTAGCATTCCCCTCACTAGGCTTCCATTCTGTCAAGTTCATGTAAAGGGGCGGAGCCATCTTAAGCCACACCCCTTTAGCCTTTCAATATCACACCCCTCTGGCATCCTTTGAAAATCTCCCCTGCTAAACATCATGTTCCTCAGGGTCCTGCTTAGCATTCCCCTCACTAGGCTTCCATTCTGTCAAGTTCATGTGAAGGGGCGGAGCCATCTTAAGCCACACCCCTTTAGCCTTTCAATATTCACCGTTTCCCATAGTGTAAACAAGATTAGTTTACAACATCTTAGTTTGCCCATTTGAAACATGTAAATAATGTTTCCAAGTTTATAAAAGTATATATTTTGATTGTAGTTAATAGACACATATGGTAAGGGGAGGAGCCATCTTAAGCCACACCCCTCTGGCATCCCGTGAAATCTCCCCTGCTAAACATGAAGTTCCTCAGGTTCCTGCTTAGCATTCGCCCACTAGCCTTCCTTTCTGTCAAATTCATGTAAAGGGGCGGAGCCTTCTTAAGCCACACCCCTTTAGCCTTTCTATAGGGACTTGGCAGTACTACGTCATGCAACATCAGGCTACTTTCCACTAGTGCTAAAAAACATACCAGGAGGAGGGGTTTATATAGCTTTCCTTCTGTTAAAAAAACATACCATAATGGCGCTGGGGGCGGAGTTAAGCCCAAATTGCCAAGTCCCTATACTCTTATGTTTTCCATAGTGTAAAAAAGAATAGTTTACAACTTCTGGTTGACAATTTAGTTTGCCCATTTGAAACATGTAAATAATGTTTCCATGTTTATAAAAGTAGTATATATTTTGACCGTAGTTATTGGACACATATCATTTGGTTGATTTCCATTCCAACACAAATTTCCTACTCTCTACGCAAGATCCTATAACTGGAGGACTTAGTAAATATCCTGATAATATGCCAGGTATATTGAGCTTCGCCACCACCACATTAAGTCTCTTTTTAAAATTTAAATATCTTTAATTGACAATTGACTTTTAATGTAATTAGATCCTCTTCACACGTATTTTGGAATTGCTGGTTTATCGTTAATGGATTTTCCAGAAATTCAAAAAATTAATCCCGCATTAAACATGAGTACCAAAGCTGCTCAGCATTTGCACAACTTGCACCAAAAAATTCTTGTTACTTCTGTCTGAAGTTAAAATTATATATTTACTATTTAGGAAAGAAATTTGTTTATCAGACAGTTGTTTATTGTTTATTAAAAAAAATTATGAAGAAACAAAACAAAAAAGAAGTCAAAAAACCCCATAAATTTATGAATAAAGAGATGCGAGAATCAATTTTATATAATTTTGAAAATAACTTATTTTTTTGGTAAGTAATACGGTCATTTAATTGCAATCCCACATCTGGTGGACACAAGTTGGTAATTTATTCATGACGTCAAAAACGAGCGAAAATCAATTGGGGGGGGGGGCGGAACATTAATTTCAATAGAAAAAGGTGCGAAATGTGAATGGTAGCTATAAGGGAAAAGTAGTGCACCTAACATAACATTATACCTTAAGGAACGGCCAGGCAAATCTTTTTGAAGTGTAACTTATATTAAAAATCCCTGGTAACTAGCACCACGTTTAGGTAGAAGTAATTAGTTGAACCACCAAAACGTATGTTGATAGCTGAAGTGAGATAAGGGACTAGAAGTACTGAGCTAACCAAATTCATCACTTGGCGAAAGTGAATATTCTTGATAACACAATAACGGTTGGCCCTCTAGTGGCAGTTTCTGAATTTCCCCTCCAAAAAGGTGAGACGCTCGCGGCGGTAGACGGCCGAACTAGATTCAAGCACCCGCGTCCGTGTTTCGCGGCTTTAGGTTGAGGGGAAGGGGGTAGGAAATGTTTTTGGAACTCGACCAATTTTTTTCTCAGTCTAGCGTAGGCGCGATGGAAGTGGCGGCATAAAATCCTCAAATTTGTTCACTAGTGCCAGGATCTACTATCAATGCTAGAGCTCTTTACTTCTAGTCTCATCTCACTTCTGTTGATAGTTATACCCTGTTTAAAACGGATGTCGGCTTAGACACGAGGGTGGAGCTAAAATAAGCCTTTTCAAAGTTCATAGTGCCATTTAACTCCACCCCTCGATTATGTGAGCATATAGTGGCATTTGTTTAAACTAAATCGAGGGTGAAACTAAATAAAATTAATTTTCCCTTAATTTAGAATTTACAAAATATACTTTTTATTTATTCATATACATAAGTTCATTTTACATAAAAATATAATTTTATTTCAGTTTTTTAATATTAATTGGTTATAAATGCGAATTATGGTTATTTTTCAGAAAGAACTTTAAGTAGGCCTCTATGAGTTCATTGGGTCGATCTAGTTGAACTTGATGACTAGCTCCCATAATATACTGAAACGTAACTTTAGGGAAAAGTTTTTGAATCTCAGCTTCATGTTCCACCCTTAAAAAAAAAAACCAATTAAAATTAGTACCCACTATAGTTATAATTAGTTAAGTCGTTATTTTTACTTCAAATAAGTTGGCTTTTCGCCTCGAATAAATATAGTTGGAAGATTGTTCGATACGTTAAATTTTGGGTAAATATGCATGTCTGGCGCAAAGCGTACGTCCAGAATATCAAAGTCGCACAAAGAAATGAAGTTGTCACCAACTTTACGAAGGTTTGACGTTAAAACGGGTCTCATAGATGAATGCTAATTTACATACAAATAAATTAGACAAAAAGCTGTAATCGAGGGGTCGGACGTTCGGTATTTTAGTGTACGGGATTTTGACAAAGATTTTGAGATTTTGCCCCAGATTTTGAGATTCTGACTCAGATTTTAGAAATCTGGAAATCTAGTCCAAGATTTTAAGATTTCGGGATTTTAAAGGAGATTTTCGGATTTTGAAGAAGATTTCGGAATTTATTTGTTTAGGATTTTCAGATTTTGAAGGAGATTTCGGGCTTTGGAATAAGATTTTCAGATTTTGAAGGAGATTTTCAGATTTTGAGTAGATTTTCAGATTTCGAGGAGATTTTCGGATTTCGAGAAAATTTTCTGATTTTGATATTTTAGGATGAGATTTCGGGATTTTACGTTAAGATTTCGGGATTTCTAGATTTTAATGTGAGATTTCGGGATTTTAGGTGAAGATTTCGGGATTTTCAGATTTTAAAATAGGGATTTCGGGATTTTCAGATTTTAAGGTAGGGATTTTGGGATTTTTAGATTTTGACGTGAGATTTTAAAATTTTCAGATTTTGACGTGAGATTTTAAGATTTTTAGATTTTGACGTGAGATTTCGGGATTTTCGAGAGAGATTTTAAACAGATTTCAAACGAAGTGTACGGGATTTTGACAAACGTCCGACCCCTGGGCTGTAATGTCATGGTTCGTATGAAAGAATTGCTTGTTGCTTTACGAACAATTTGAAGTCTTTCAAGTTCGTTATTGCAAATAGTCTGCGCCATTTCCAGGCTTAATCCTGCGTGTAGTTTCTTCATAACCTTTCTCATTGCATTTACAAATGACGAATTTGCTTCTAGCATTGATTTAGGGGCTGCAATCGGGGAAACATCAACTACTGCTAAGGTTTTTACTCTAGATGGCTATAAAGGTGTAGTAATGTTAATTTGCGATATATATTTGAATTAAGCGCGATTGTAAGGAAGTACTTGTAATAGGGAAAGAGCTATCGATGTCAAACCACCCATACTATGTCCAAATAAATTACACTGTTTTATCGAATGATCGTCCAGAAATTTTAGCATATCTTCAGCCATGTCAATAAAATTGCAGTTTATGACGCGCGGACTCTCGCCGTGATTTCTGGCGTCAACAGTGTAAACCTTCATAACGTAACGATTTAAGGTTTTTTTTTCTCTATAGTAAGTTTAATAGAAATCACCTCGCATTGAGTTTTATCGGCCAGTGTTTGGCCAACATGATTCCAATTACCTCGATGACCAAAAAGGGCATGAGTGACTATAACAGGGATTGTTGATTTTATTTTATCAACAGGGCGATAAAGAGTGTAAGCTAATTTGACAGCCATTATGTTTTAAATTATTTTGGGGGTTTTATAAGAAATAATATCGGGATTTAATGGTGAAAAGTATAAGACCTAGTATGCTTTGATACCATGTACCATGTGATACCATAAATTTAAAATATACCGCACTTGATTTTCGTGGCTTTTAAGTAAAAAGCCAAAGGAAATAATTAATAACGGATTCCGATTCGCTTATGTCTACGACAGTACGACTCTACGTTTCTATGTCATCAAAGACAATACAAGAATGGAATAAGATCCCCTAGCTTGTGAAGTTTAACAGAGTGGTACTGAGAGGGGAGGAGCACCGGGGACGTGACGTCAATAATGGTAGTGTAAATTGTATGATCTGAGCCAACGACTTCCAAGTTCCAATATGGTCGCCAAAAGCGAGGTAAGAGATGGAAGGGTGTGACGTCACGAGAAAGTTCATGGTAGCAGCATGGACGAACCAATACTGAAGGACCGATGGCAGCCCATAGAGCCCCATACTAAGCGACTAAACAACCAATGCTAAGCTTACTTCCCCCTTTTCAGCCCCAAAATGGAGGGGGGGGGGGTTATGAAAAATACCGAGTCAAATCCCGGAAGAAGCTAGCGCCATCTAGATAAAATAAGACGTTAGATGCTTCCGTCTTTAGAACGTTGATTCCCCCATATGTCCCCCACTATCCGGTTTGCTACTATCTGCCGCTAGAAGGCGAATTAACAAGTATTTTTCAACTTTCTCCCTCTGCCATCCGTCCTTCAGTAATCAGTATTGGTTCGTCCATGGTAGCAGACTAAAGACGCGTACAAATTAGAGATTAGAGCCACGCCTCTAAGAAAGAAAAATCCAAAAAAACATACACATAATGTTTGATGCTATTGCTATACACCTTGAATTTAGAGACATTTATTCACATTTTCACTTATTTAAAAGGATCTGCCGCCTTTTTTTCCCATGGCGTGTTTTACACGCTATTTCTATTCCTTGTCCTATTTTCTTGGTGCCCTGTTTGTTGCGCCATCTGTCATCATCTTGTTACGTCTCCGGTCTCTGAGAGACCGTCTCCAAAGAGAATATAGGGAAGGAGTGGAAAGAGGGGAAAATCTTGTTGCTCTTTTCTACCGCGCATCTTCAATGCGCAGTACCGAGGCATTTCCGTTTGAGACATTAAATGATATCGTAGGTGGCGCGACTGAGCCGGAAACTCCCTCGTACCACTAGTATAATTTAGGGGCAACATTGTAATTTAGCCTTGTGGAGCGGGGGAGCTTCAACTCCTCCCCTATATTCTCTTTGCTCTTACCCCGAGAACGAGTTGACGAGTCGTCTGCTATCCGTGGGCTCGTGGACTCGACGCGTCCGTGAACGTCGAAAAACCCCATTGTAGACATGGCTGCTTCTATGGCGCTTTCCATAAGAAAATGTTTAATTTTCGGCG
Source organism: Phalangium opilio (assembly GCF_054372755.1). Taxonomy (NCBI): domain Eukaryota; kingdom Metazoa; phylum Arthropoda; class Arachnida; order Opiliones; family Phalangiidae; genus Phalangium; species Phalangium opilio. The sequence continues at coordinate 4,790,720 of NW_028324146.1, read as the reverse complement.
AAAAATCGCGCTATTTGAGTCCGTTATTCTACAATCAAGAACGATTTGCATCTCGTAAAGGAAAACGTGCCCAAAAATTGGCAGAACACAAGGAACAGAAGCAACGTAAAATGGAAGAGATGTCCAAGAAAACCAGTAAAGTGCCTGGATTCTTGAAAATGGATAAAGGCAACTTGGACCAGACGCTTAAAAACCGCAGAATTGACCTCAGTTTTTGGCTAAAATCTCCGCCATCTGATGACGTATGGTTTGAAAAATTTCATAAAAAGCACGCTTGGACATTTGAGCAAGCTGTGGCAAACCATCGGGAAACTCATCACCCTACTACTTTAAATAAGCCCAATGCGTTGTTACACGCAACTATCGAATTGAGCCTGAAGACCAACAAGAAAACGAAATTTATTCCCAGGTTCAACAGCACCATTTGTTACCCAAATCAATTTGAGTATGGAGAAGAAAAGAGAGTAGTCGCCATTGTTAGGGACAGAGATGAACAGAAGAAGGCTCTCGATGCTGGAGCTGCTATGGCTGGAGGAATAGATATCATTAAAGGTTACCAGTCCGGAGATATTAAAGTCAGTGACTATGACCATATCATAGCACACCCTGATATCATTACCGAACTGGCCACTATCCGCGGATTACTAAGAAAACGATTTCCCACAAAACAATCCGGAAATTTTGGAATAAACACAGTTGATTTAGTCAATAAATTTAAATCAGGGATAGAGTACGTCATGAATAAGGATTCTTTGGATGAGAGTTTTGGATTTGTCGATACTGTCGTTGGTAGATTGTCTCAGACAGACGAAGAATTAAAGGAAAATTTGATTCATCTTTTAAAGAGTATAGAATCATTTCGCCTCGCTAATGTTAAAAGTAACTTTATTCTGGATGTTGTTTTGTGGTCCCCACCATCGACAGAAAAGTTCTATTTGCGGTATTGGGAATTGTTGAAAAATTATGAAGATAATGAACTGATGTCAAAGTATACCATCATTGGACCTGATCATTACCCTGTAAAAATAGAGGAGCTTAAAAGATAGATTGTAATGTGTTATCACTTGTCAATGTTATGTAGAAATAAAATAGATTTGAAGAAAAACGACATGAATTTTTATGTTTATAACCATATTCCCATTCACAGAGCTATAAAATTCACCTACATTTTTGAATACCGGAAATTCTGATTTTCTTCGTCTCTTGTCAGCGCACACAAGGCTACGTTACATAGAGACCTAGGTTTGCACGTGCTGACAACCAAAGCTGGTACAGAGTATATACAGAATAAGCTGTCGTTCGAGATAGCGAGCTGCCTATCCTATAGAGTGGCTTGCTGTCAGTTTTGACGTCAGATCCAAGGTTAAACGTCACGAGTCTGCCTTTAGCAATGGGCGGCCATGACAGTTACCGTTTTTTCTTTATGGGAAAACAGCATGGGTGACGTCACACCGGCGCTTTTGACAGCACTCTATAGCGTGAAAACAATTTCCTCACGCCCTTTCTTTATCCATGCCCCTACTGAGGCCAAGTTGAGACTTGAGAGTTCATTTGATACATTAAATCAAAAGCAAGCATTTATTTGAATCGATAGTAAATAATTAAATGCACTTAAAAGTTAATCTGTCACAAAAAATAAAGATGAAAAATACTATTTCAAAATTTATCGTTTTTCTTTCTGCCTCTGCATTTGTTTTAAACGAGAGAGTTTTGTACGATCTAATTCAGTTCACGATAAAACTGGGTTATTATTTCCAGCATTTCTTTTGGTCTTTGGAGGTTAATATGGTGTCCACATTCAACCTCCAGATTAACGATGTCAATTGATGGGAAAGTCTTGTACAATTTCAAATAATCTTGAGGTCTGAAACAAAATAAGTTTTTGGTTGTGGTTCAATGTTATTTTATAGCTATTATGGTGCGTTAATCTTACTTGACGTATTCTGAATTTTGAACATAAACAAATTTTGCTGGACCCTGATAGCCTTTGTCAATAATAGGGTAGATGAAATGATCAATTTCAAAGCGGGCGTGTAAGAAGTCCAAATTAGCCAGAATTCGAAATGAACCGTCCTCGTTTTTAACCAAATTAGAGGTTAGAACTTCCCTCATGTACCTTTCCTGTAAAGATAGAAACCAAATTCATGTTACCAAATACAAACTTATGGTATTTCTATTTCGTTAACTATGTATAAAGTTGTGTGATAAGTTCATAAGATATGTTCCATAAGTTTGTCACTGGTTACTGAGAGCTTATCATGAAGTGACGGAAATGGAACGTCATAGATTCTCGTAAAGCGACGTCTGGTGAGGCGCTGTCAAAGGCTTAGTACAGATTAAATAGGAACATGGACTGCAAAACCGAGTGTAGACAATTCTCGCGTGGTTCTCGAGCTGGCTATCAGAAAGTCTCTAACATTACGAAGAGTAGGAAGTAACATACTCAGGGCCGGATTAAGCAATTTTGCACCCGGGGTCGAAATAATGTGCGCCCCCTTAAGTCTAAAAAAAGGAACATCAAATGTTGCTAAGGGGGAATAGTTTAAAACTCAATGTGCCCCCAACAAGCGTTGCGCCCGTGGACCAGTACCCCCTCGCCCCCCCCCTTTAATCCGGCTCTGACTATAACATACTCAAAGGGCATCTTCCTATCTCGAGTAGAACCAGAGTTATGAACCTCCAAAGTTGGGTGTAATGCTATTCCTATGGAGGGTCTGTTTATGAACATTTTCCTCAATTACTTGGCAACTGTTTTGCTCAATCCCCAAGTTTTTAGTATGGTTGGATGGGGGCAAATAGAACTATAACGTACTCAAAGGAGATCCCCAGATCTCTAGTAGAACCAGAGTTATGAGCCTCCAAATTTGGGTGTAATGCTATTCCTATGGAGGGGGTATGTTTGTGAATATTTTCATCAATTACTTGGCCCCTTTTTACCCGATCCCCAAGTTTTTAGTATGGTTGGAGAATAACACTGAGGTATGACGTTGTCATACATAAGACTGAAATTACTCTATATTATTTGGATGGTTAGCATATCTGTAATAATTGGTATAGTGATTGACTATTATAAATTTTAATGCACATTATGTGTAATTAAGATTTAAGTTCTCCTGTAATTTCCTTATTACCACAAATAAAGTTCAAATATAAGGTACTTTACCGCGTAAAACGGGATAAGTTTATTAATTTTGCTATTTATCTAATTGTAAGATTATTAGATAGCTTTGATAGTGGTGCTAAAGAATTTCGTTTCGATTGGGATTTCAAAACCATAAGTTCTACAGCTGTTCACGGACTTGCTTCAAAGTTCTTATTAGTTTAATGCATAAAACTATCCATGATTTGAATGTGATTTTGGGAAACTAGCGATGAGATAGACTATTTCTCTCTTTGAAAGGTTTTCTGCATGCGAGACAGAAACTATTAAAGCTGTCCGAGTGAAAGTTTTTATCCCGAAAATGAACTATAACCCAACCCATATTTAGTATAAGCCCGGTTAAACTGGTTTTAAAGCAAAACATATAAGATTATATAATTACGGCTGCCCAGTTAAAAAGAAAATCTTTGAAGGTTTTCAACCCCTAGGAGAAAATGATGAAAATGGTTATTGAACCCCAAACATGCTTCGGATAATTTTAAAAATTTGGTCTCATGGGGTTTTTTTGCAAGTTTGTAAGATATAGTAAACGCCGCGGTAAGCGCCCTTCACAGTTGTTAACCATACAATTAGGGGCTACATCCGATGGGAATTCTAAGAAAGAAAATCTTTGATCCGTTACGAGAAAAATAGTGTAATTTTTCCACATTTTTTTTTTCAAAAAATTCAACTAAACGCAAAGACTTTTATGTAGAGTAAACAACCGCCAATTTTCAACGGAATGACACACACAATGATACATTTCTAAACACGAATAACTATAACTTATTATTTTCTTTGAATTTAAATAGAGGCGTGGCTTCCGTTGATTAAAATTCCAAGATTAGAAAGTTACTGTCACATGATACGACCATTCCTGCTTCTAAAATTACATCTATCCCTGGTATTATTTATTTTTGCATTTTCTCTTATATTTAGCTGCTTTTTAAAAATTAAAAGTAAAATATATACAAGATTTCGTTTAACTTCTATTATGCTTTAAAAATAAGGCATACTTATTTAGATACTTTCCTCAAAAAAACCAAATTTTTTAAGGAAACGCGGACTGTATTTGTTGTTATTTATTCACTTAGAACTTCAATTATTTTTTACTGGAATTGTTGTTATTTATCATAAACGACTATTTCCTGTAGTACTATTATTAGAGTTAAAACGTAGTGATAATCACCAAAAAAATATTAAATGAGATATGTCAATTATATTTTGCATATATTGTATCAGAAGTAAGATGAGACTAGAAGTGAAGGGCTCTAGCATTGGTAATAGATCCTGGCATTAGTGAACAAATTTGAGGATTTTACGCCGCTTCAATCGCGCCTACGCTAGAGAGAAAAAATTGGCCGAGTTCCAAAAACATTTCTTACCCCCTTCCCCTCAACCTAAAGCGGCGGAACACGGACGCGGGTGCTTGAATCTAGTTCGGCCGTCTACCACCGCGAGCGTGTCACGTTTTGGATGGGAAATTCAGAAACCGGTACCAGAGGGCCAACCGTTGGTGTCTTATCAAGAATATTCACTTTCGCCAAGTGAAGAATTTGGTTAGCTCAGTACTTCTAGTCTCATCTCACTTCTGATTGTATGGATATTTCAATTTTAAGAGAAAACCTTCGTGTCCATCTGCCATTTGATAATAAAACCTTTCAGGTGTTTCATTTAGATTATGCTCCCACAAGATTATATACTTAAAAAACTTTAACGTCATGTTTAAAAACAATTCATTGCAGTTATTTCAGCATGACTGACACTAAACGAGAGCTAAAGATTTTGTTCCGTCTCTTCAACCGAGACTGTTTTTGGTTCAATTTTATTTTTGCTCAAACTTTCCTCATAGCTTATGTTGTACAATAATAACAGGAATACATGCGGCTAATAGGAATCTTTGTGTAACCATTTTCTCAACGTATCTTGGCTGATTTCGTGGGAGTATGACGAATTTTACCTAGCGAATAATCTATCTCGTTGCGCGTTGCACCTTCAAAATTATGAGGCGTGACGGATTGTACCAAAAGGGAATATTAGAAGAAGGATGACACTCTTTATCCTCTTAATGTTTCAGTTATGAAACATGATTCTTCCCAGGTTCACCCCTATTCGTTGGCTCTCCTGCTCATCAAATTTCAGATGGGCATCGCACCCTGGGGTGAATTCTACAACCGTTTGGTACTAAATCCTCAGCAATCAACCCTCAAACCTTGATTGTCTTGACGTGGGACAAAAATCCACAAGCGCATGCGCCATGGCAAAGAGTTGAGCGCTAATAGAGTAATGATGAGGGAACTATTTATCGCGTATGTGATTTGGTTTAGTAACCTTGATCCAAATGTAAAATGATGTTGGGAAGAATCATGTTACAATTTCCCCGATTTGTGGTACACTTCTCTCGAAGAGAAGTATTATATACTTCTGATAGTACCCGGGCCACAAAAACCGCGTTTGAAAATAAATGTTGGGAATATAGTGACACAATTATTCCTATCAACTGCATGTATTCCTGTTAGTAATAATAATTATAATCCACATCCTAAGTTCACTATGTACCTTTTTGCAGGAAGACCGCCCACGATTTTGTTTCATTATCTTATTTATGAAGGTAAGGTGTCGCATATAATTTTACGAAAAATATATAGAAATTGTTTTTTCTGAATTTAATTTTCATATTATCCTAATTCCAAAATAACCTTTGACGAGGAAACTTCCTATAATATGTAAAAATAAGTTTAAAAAAATTTCCTTACTCAGAAATAAGGTCAAAATGACCATCTACGTATGATACACGTTGAACGTGTTACGGTGTTACTAAATATTCATAACCTGAAGTAAAACGTTTTCATGTTGGAAACGTGATAATGTCAGGTTGTATTGGTGAGACTCTTGGCTTTGAAAAACTATCGTAACATTTTAGTCTCGGAGATTTGATAAGGTTTGTTAAATATTAGCCATGAATAATGTGATTCAGTCAATAATGTTTGGACAAGGACAAGGTTCTACGGCTGACCCAACCCTGTAGGAATGTACCCAAGCAAGCAAATACATCTTGACCTATGATCCATGTTGACCAGATAGATACCTATATTTCTTTCTACATTTTCAAACCCTTACCCAGTTTCGTAAATTTTCCCTATAATTTCACGTTTAATTCTATCCAAATACCCTTTGTCTATTCAATTATAGATGCTCACTCAGAAAAGAAATTGATACCTTATCATGTTTTTTAACTCGAAAATAAATTGGTGCGTTTGAAAACTACAAACACCAAAATATAAAAGGTTTTCCAACTTACCACATTCAGAGTTTTAAGTTCCCGCGAGGTCTTATCCTTGGCATTGTCCAATGACATTCCCTTGGGTAATCGTGAAACGATGTCCTTTAAATTGTCGCAGAAAAATCGGACAATCTGTGGCATTGCGGGTGGTTCTGAGAAGGGACTGATGTCCAAGCACACCAAGGATTTAACGAAAGATGGCTACAAAATTTAAAAGTTTATACATCTTCTGCCAGGCTAGTTTTCACGTCAGTAGAATTTCGAGTGACTCTTTTTTTACTGTTTAGTATATTTTCGATTTAAATTTAATTAATTAAGACGGAGCCCGAGTTCACTACACGGGTGAGGCTAGCCAACTTGCACAGCCTCTAGCGGTGTTTCTTGGCAAGAGGAAAAACCCCAATGGGCACATCACCCCTGTAAGTTGGTTTCTCTGTTTGTAGTTTCAGAAATGGTCTATAGACCCTTTCGACTTAAAAAAGTGATCCAAAGCGCCTACAGTGCAGGCCCGAAAATCTAGATAGAACGCATAATTTTACCCCCGTGCCTTTCCCTCTTAGATTCATCGAAATGTTGTATTGAACTCTGACCTCTCACTTATTAACTTAGCACATTAACTAGTTTTCTTGCTATGAGAGTATTTTCGAGGGGTTGGACAAAAATGTATTCTAGTGGCATGGGCACTCCATAAATTGTCTTTGGACTTCTAGTTATTAACTTTTTATTTTCCCCATACTATATACTGGTCGATATTCTTAGTATTGAATTTGAATTTGGGAAAATAAAATGACTATTTTTATTTACCCTTGTGAAGGCAATAGTCATGGCTGTTCTTCCTCCCATACTGTGACCAAGTAAATGACATTTGGTTATCCCTTGTTCCTCGAAAAAATGAATAATGTCCGCGACCATGTCATAATAGTCGCCATTATTGCTGTGAGCGCTTTCACCATGGTTACGTGGGTCCACTACGAAGACCTGTAAAGAGAGCAATATTTGCAACAGCTGGGATTCCTTGGTGTCGCGAATTGTTCAATTGAGTTTCGTTCGATAACCAAACCCACAGGGTTTTATTGGGGTTTTAATATTTAGCGGTTGCGTGAATTGTAGTAATTGTCATTCAAAAGTTGAAGTTGAAAAAATAAGAATCTTAAACTGTCTTTAAAGTCATACTATGTAAACCAACGCGAAAGAATGTTAGCTTACCTCGAATGAAGTATTGTCAGCCAATTCCTGAGCGACGTGCTTCCAGTTGTCCCTCCATCCGAAAACGCACGGGATTATGACGATTGGACACGAATCAATTAACACTGGTGTTTTGGGCTTGTAGTGCGTAAATGCGCAAGGCAAATGATCGCGTTCCCTGCACAATTAATACACCGCAATTAAAATTAAAGAATGATTTTTTGCTCCACCAACAACTTCATGCCCAGACTAATGTCACAGAACATTTTCGACTCAAATCGCTCAAAGAACATCTCCCTTCATTTATGCCATACGTATCAGAAACACCATGCTTGTATTGTACGTTTAATTCGCGAATGTTTCCCTTCAAACTCATGCACATAAGAAAATGGACAATTGCACTAATCAAGTGCATGGCACATGACACATGTAACCAATTAATATTTTTTTTAATGGGCATGCTATTATTAAAGTAATTTCAAGTTAATTATCATTAATAGAATCGATTAGTCATAATTAAATCCCGAACAAATAATTTTTACTAGAATAATATTTTAAATACCATGAGTAATTCAAGCGTTGGTTCCTGAGCTTAGCGTGGTTCATATCGTCCGAGGGCTTGTGTGTAAATACCTGCACGGTCCTCTGATCGAGGCGACTCTTCCGTAGCATCGAGTTTTAAGTTTTACTTTCATGGGGGAAAACGGAGATGTTTCTCTTTAAAAATACGCAAAAAAAACCTACCTAACACCGCCCAAAAGTCAAAGACCGCTGGCACAGCAGCGATGATGATTTTCTTATGGTTTATTCAGAAAGGAATATCCATACCCTAAAGCAATGTTTTGGAATCTGTGCTAGGATTATTTATCTTACGGTCACGAATCTGACATCGGTTTCCCAGAATCCCAGTGAGGGTGGTAAAATTTCTCAGAATGAAACGAGGAGACAAGAGCCGAAAGATTTATCAATTTTCCATTTCAATAATTAACTGAGAAATATGGAAAAAATAATAATATGTGAAGGTTTTAGTTTGCATTTTTATCAAGGTTTCAGTATATTTTTTATCACTATTTCAGCATATTTTTATAATGCTAGAGAATGAGAGCTAGTTCAAGAACGACAAGCGAGAATTGTCTACACTCGGTTTTGTACTTTGTAGTCCATCTTCCTATTTATTCTACACTAAGGCTTTGACAGCGCCTCACCAGGCGTCGCTTTACGAGAGTCTATGACGTTCAGCCTACGTCACTTCATGACAAGTTCCAGTTTGTAACCAGTGACAAACTTATGGAACATATCTTACGAAATTATGGTTATACTAGTACTAACATTAATAACACTGATACTCATCATGTTTTACAGGTTAAACGCGACGAGAGCGTTACTATCAGACAGATTTTCAGGTTAACTTAGGTTTTTCTTAAAATAATGGCGTAATTGAAGATAATATGATTTACCTTTAACACACTTTTAAATGCGATTAAGACAAATACATGGGTATAGATATTTGAAAATGATTTATTTAAATTAGTAACTTTAAAAGACTAGTAGTTCTAATCGCTTAAAGAAACACAGAACCCAAATGATAGCACATCACATTCCACCTGGAAACAATTGATGCTGGTCCATGAGATAAATTATCTTAGGATTAAATTTTTATTAATATAGGATCTTGGATACACCCCCTGCCATGTCTTCCCTCCTGGAAACGAGTTGTTTCTCTACTTGATGTTGCCACGCATCACGGTTCACCAACTTCAGCATGGTAAATGATCTTGAAAGAACTAAACTCCGCGTGCTAAATAGTCTAACAAGGGTTTTGAATTGAAGAAATAATAGCATATTTTAATTGGCTCATAATCATAAATTAATACTTTTAATCTAAATGAGAAGCCACTTTTCCAGTTCACTAAATATTTGACACACCATCTAGAATAGTACGTAGTTCAGTATTTGCAATAAATATTATCAACTACGAATAATTGGCTTCTGAAATTTCGTCGTGCCTTCAATGTAGTTAGTTAATTGGATATTTACAGCTTTAGAAATCACCTAACATTAGTTCTTTCGCACTTAGGAACTCAGCATGTAACCGACGAAAATTTTTCTCTACAACCTTATAAAGCAAATATATATATATGTAAATCACCCCCTCCAAATAGGATAATATGGTGTTATACTGAATATCAACCGTAACTAGTTAATTCGGCGTTATATCACACACCCTCCGTCGAATTTTAAGAGGGGATATTATTAATTTACTTGAATTTTCATATTCCTCTAAAAACTGGTTTACATGAGAATACCATTTTTAAAAATTCGTTAAATCTTTAAATTGAAAGATATACAAGTTGGGAAAACCAAAATATTACCTCTCCGAGTCAAGAGAAGAACTACTTACAAACTTATTTACCCAGATATGGAAATGTTTCTTCTTTTTTTATGAACAAATACTGAAGTTAAAATTTATGAAATATTAAAGCAGTATACAAAGCATAGCAAATATACTGTAAATCAGACGACATTTTACATCCAATAAGGATATACTTGTACACATTAAAATCATCCGATGGGGGAAAAACGGGAAATGAAGAGATAAAACTTTGGAGGGATATTACCTTTACGTGTTTGTAAAGGCCCAATTTGCTACTCCTCAACTGTATACCCTCTATGTTCAAAGCCATATTCACAACAGGGTTGCCATGTAAACACTATCCTCTCGTTTCACCTCAACAATTTTCTTAGTTTGTCAACATGACGATTAACGTTACATAACACCAAAGCTTATTTGTGGCTACACACACTGAAAGTAAACGTGCACCATTAAAATCATGATAACACGAAGCTATAATCCGATAACGATCAGACCTTCACTGATCTGGGCTGCGTTCAGCAGAGCTCACCAAAAAAGACAGCGGATTTTGGAAAACGTTTACCGGTGAGATCTGTCGTCATAGCTTTTCTCCGGTCATCGGTGTTTTAAAAATAAGCTAGCGCAATAAAGCGTGCAAGGTACAAAGGCTTAACAAAAATTGTATGATAACATATTTATGGAGATAGATAAGAACAACTTTTATAATTAAACATAGAAACTAACATATCTCTTAAAATTCTCGCGTGATCAACTGGTTTCACGTCAAATAAATAGCTATAGCCCCATCAGAATCAGCAAGAGCTATTTGTATTAATTCCTCCATTTTTTTTTTCGCCAAGCTGGGAACTATGCGTTTTACGACACGTTATCCAACAACCCGACTAATGTCTTTGGTGACCGTGCTGGCTCAGCGCTGAGCACCGTGACGTCAAAATTCAAAACCAAAATCCCGTTCTGTAGGACACTGCTAACAGCGCTGAGCTCTGCTTAACGCGGCCCAGACTTCCACCATGATTATAAAATCTAAGCCTGATTATTTAAAAGTGTAATTAACTTTCGGCTCACTCTGAACCGTTAATGTCTCTGCATTACAGAAACGAAAACCAAGCGTTTACTTATTGGTTCACTAGGCCTATTGACAAATGATAGTTCATTTGACCATTATAGTGGCGTTCTTCTTGAAATCACTTTAGAAAGGATTATGCTATAAACAGATGTAGTATAGCTTACGTAATATATAAACATCGATTTCAAATAATAATATTAAAAAATATTCTTGGGATATGAAAATGAAACAGAGCTTTATAGCTACAAAACCACCAAAGGCATCGAAATTACGAAAAATATTTCCATATATTAATTATACATTATGAGAAAACCAAACTTTAAGGTTTTGTAGGATTTCTTTCCACAAAACAAAGCGAACTGCTAACGCGATGCCCCTCGCGCGATGCACTAACGGACGGACATACACAGACTAAAACATAGACTGCTTTTTAACTCTTTCCGTATTAATTTTGAATTGAGAAACAAGATTATCTTAAATATTAAAATAAATATAATTAATATTTAATATTTTCTTCGTTAGTTGTTCGCCTTATTGAACGTTACATCGTTTTAAAAAAGAACAATTAAACATTCTTGAGAGACTTGACTAATATTGGCGTTTGAAATGAAGCATACGCCGGTTGCTTCCCCTTACTCAAATAGGTAGTATATAAGGGTTTCGAATCGCAGCTATGGATAAGAACAGCGCAATTGCGTGAACCTTTGGTGGAAGCCCCACCTTAGGGAGGCCGGACGTTTCTCGTAACCCTGGCCGATCGCCGCGTATGTCTTAACATTAAGGATGATGATGGAGTAGAAGCCAGGTGTACAGACTGGCGTCCATGTGGGATGGACAAAAACTAAGACCAGAAGATGGTGGTGTAGAAGCCAGGTGTACAGACTGGCGTCCATGTGGGATGGACAAAAACTAAGACCAGAAGATGGTGGTGTAGAAGCCAGGTGTACAGACTGGTGTCCATGTGGGATGGATAATAAGAACAGCGCAATTGCGTGAACCTTTGGTGGAAGCCCCACCATTGGGAGGCCGGACGTTTCTCGTAACCCTGGCCGATCGCCGCGTATGTCTTAACCTTAAGGATGATGATGGAGTTGAAGCCAGTGTGTACAGACTGGTGTCCATGTGGGATGGACAAAACAAAGACCAGAAGATGGTGGTGTTAGAAGCCAGTAAGTACAGACTGGTGTCCATGTGGGATGGACAAAGAGCAGATGACGGTGGTGATTAGAAACCAGTGTGTACAGACTGGTGTCCATGTGGGATGGACAAAGACCCATGCTGGTGGTGTTAGACAGGCAATGGAGTAATAGCCTGCAAGTGTAATACAATTTCCGAAATTTCCGGAAATTGAGAACACGTTTGCTCCGATTTTCAAACTGCGAACGCGGTCCCCTGGGGTGTAAGTCAATAACAACAGACAGACAGACAGACACACACGCAGACACGTCGAAATTAGAACCTCTCCGTGACATACGTCACTCGGAGAGGTAAAAAATAAAAGAGTAGACCTAGCTCCGTCGTTCAGATTTGTGCTTGGTCTTGGCCTGGTTTGGCTAATAAGACCATGGCGTAGCATTTATTAGGGGTAACTTTAGGATAGGGGCAAAAGCTACCCACGTATTAATTTCATCCCGATGTTGAAGGTGAAATCCTATGTCATAAGTAGTGATTAAATAGTAGGATACACTGTCTTCTAATATTAGTGTAATGCATTTGAACATAGTTATTTATGTCAATTGCACGGTAGGCCTAATAAATATTCACTAAATGCGTATTTATATTTCACCAAAGTAATTATAGCTTGGTACTATAATGTGGCCTGAAACTTAGATCCGCTTATCGTATGAATGGTTGAATAAACCGCAATTGTTAAAAGTAAAAAATGTTTTTAAAGCAAATAAAATTTTAATTCAATTTCAAATAGATATTTACACAGTGAAAATTGAATAATTTTTACTTAAAATTGGTCTAAGTTTACTCCCACACTGAACTTTGGTCTTCATCATACTCGTCGGGTTCTTCGAAGTCTTCATTCGTTTCCTCATCAGGCACGATATTTTCGAGGTCGTCTACTCCTTCCGGGTTACCAACCCACGGGTAGGCCTTGGGACAACTGGCGCACGTTTGAATGTATCTAGTTTCTTCTTCGCCCTCAAAGATGAACCTGGCGACGCAGCTATTTGGACTGTCACAAGGGGTGGGCTTGGGTTCGTCGCAGGCGAAGGCAGGATGGGTGCCGGTAGATGGGTTCTTCACCCAATCGAGGGCTCTCTTGATGCTAACAAAATACACATCCTTCAATGTTTGAGCAGTCTTGACGAATTTCAACAGGGCTTGGATTTTGGCGTCGCTTTGGAACCAGTTGGAAGTCATGTAGATACCGAAGGGAGCCATCGACTTGCGGCCGTGACGTTCGAAATTTTCCATCAAGAATTGGTAGATTTGGTCCGCCTCTTCCTCGAAAACGCACTGATCGGCTAAGGCGCAGCTGCCTCCGATACCATCTTTGCTGTACATCATGTTCATGGGATATTCCCAGATACCGGGAAAGGAGTGAGTTGGGCACGTTTTGGAACCGATACAACTGTGAGGCATCCTGAAGTCGAAGGTGTACGGCCAAACAGGACTGGCGGTGTTGACGGCCAATGATGAGTCGTAGGTGAGACCCAACCCCTTGGCGACAGTCAACACGGCGTTTCCACCGTTCTTTAGGAAAGGAGCCCGCATACCAACGATGGCTTTCTCACTGATGTTTCCATACTTGGCAATGATGTTTCTCAGTCCACCGATCTGGTCTTTCCATTCCTCCTCGGTCGCGGTTGTCCACCATTCCTCGGGTTCTCTGCCGCTATTCAAAAGAAGAGACAGCACCTAACCTAACGTCGGAAATATGGTGTAATGGTATTTTCACTACTCACTATATGGATCCAAGAGCGATTTCGTGTCCACGAGCAGCCATGTTTTGTACCAAGGCATAGTTGGTATAGCTGTGAGTGATGAAGAAGGTGAAACTAGAGGGACAACCGTTGGGGTTGGTGGTGGTGAAGTTCAAAACTTTGTTGTAAGTTTCCATGTTATAATCGTTGAGTGCTCCGTCGAAAGACAACGTGATTATTCTTGGGACTTGCGACTTTTCAATTTTCTTGGGGATTTGAATGCCTCTTTTGGTGCAGAAGCATTTCGGGAGAGTACAAGCCATTTCATCGCATCTGGACGCCACCAAAGAATCGGGAGTGGTAGTCACGATTTCGGCTGAAAATGAAACGCAATATTAAGACCACATTCTCACACTTTTGTTTCGTTGGAAATATTTAAGGGCTCCTGTCTGAGGCCCTAGAATTTTACCAACTGTCTATAAGTTAACACGACTAATTAACATTAAACTTACGAAGAGGTACTGGCCCGCACTTGAGGTCATTTGTTTTTCTCATGCAATGCTTCTTGACGTCATCAAAATGAAGTCCAGGTGGACAGTTTTGCAAATAAGGATGGTTTTCGGAGCATAGGTAAAAGACTTTGCAATTTCCCGCTTTCCCGAACATGCCCTCGGGCCGGGGACATTTGTAATTATCAACGTCATCCTTCACCGGCGGCCTTGTCAATGCTAGCAATAATTAAAGAGACAAATACTATTCACGTTACTTGTTATTACATGGAATCTGGAAGAAATTGGTGTCGCGCAACTGAGTTTGTTAGATTACATTTGAAATACACAATTAAGTTTGCCCAAAGTTTAATACGAGACAACACACTGAAAGGACACTTGTGTTCTTAGTTCCTAAATAACAAATCCAAACAGTTTCAAAAAACTTGCCTGTTTTCCAAATTTAATAAAAAGTAAACATAACTTACCATAATGGATTGCTCCAATGCAAAAGACGATGGAGAGAAGTAGCCGGAGTGAAATCATTTTGAATCTTGAAAACCCTGTTAGGAAGATTATGCTTCGAATGATAATAATAAAGCTCTGAGGTTTGGTATTTATAGTATTGGCGGCCTGGTCACGTGACGTAATCTTTGTACCTACCAAACCAAAGAGGGTAAAAGCACGAGGAGTAGAAGCTTAAAGCTTTAACAGGTGTTTAGGGAATTTCCCTTTTATTTTTAATTTCTTTGTTCAATTTATCATATTTCAAACCACTAAGAGGGCAGGGAAAGAAGCGAGTGCAAACCGGAAGTTGAGAGCAAAACGATCCAACGAGAAAACTCTACAGAGCAGCGTTCAACTCCTGTCTCATTTATACCCTCTTTAATCAATCTAAAATTTGATGCTTCTGCAGGGACCTTGTATGTGTAGAGGGATAAGAAACCTTTATCTTTCTGTCTACATTCAAAATCTTCTGTCGAAGAGGGTCATTTTATCTTGGAGAAGAGAGAGAATTTGCTTCTATTTTCAAAACACGCTACGAGGCTGCACTTAAAGGTAATCTGGGAGACTTTCATTGCTGTATATGGAACACGAAAATTGCTACACCAACTTTTGATTAAAATCGGTAACTGAAGGCTATTATCTATATTTAAAGTCACGTTTTTGTACAGTGGGCATCCATGTAGCGGCGCCCTACTACAAAGTGATTTTTATGCAAAAGAAAACACAATTGCGGACATATTAAAGCTTTTAAGGGAATGCGTGAAAACTTGAAAAGAAATAAATGTTATGGAAATTAATGTATTCTTCACACGATTTCTCAAAAGGTCACATCTGAAGGATAAATACAGGAAAAATCGAACATAGGTGAAAATAAACTTAAATAAATTTCCTATCGAAATTTTGCCGTTTGCATACATTAAGTTGCAGCCATCGCGCCTAGAAATTGAAAGCAGTAATTCCAACACGAGTGTACGGACTAATTTAATCTAAAGAAAGCAAAGACATAATGAACGCCCAAATTACAAAATACTACACTGCAGTCTTTCGTAACGTGAGTTTCAAGTATTTATAGTTTTAAAACTCTTCCCACTCTCCGAACGATTGTATGCCAATCCCATGATCTTTGAAATTGTTAAGAAGGTTTTGGGTAAACTCCTTCCTTTTATAATCTACTTTGACCATGTCCTGGCAGAAATTCACCGCATTCTCTTTGTTATCAGTTTTCACCATATGTTATTGTGAATGACCAAGGAGATACAGTTGGCTATATGATAAAATTCCTCCGTGTTCTAAATAGCTGTGACAATATCAAGTAATAAAAGTCAGTTTTCAAGTTATTTTTTCAATCCAATAACCACATTCCTCAAACTATTTTGGCAGCGTTACTATAATTCCGAGTACGGAACAAGTTTGGGGTGTGAAAGTTGGCAATTCGTGGAATGGGGTTCTTGGAATGCTCCAGAGAAATGTCAGTCGTTGTGTAATTCGAATTACGCGACCAGATTTTTCTTATTTTAATGAAATATTTCTTATTTTAATGCAATGAACACTTCCTAACGCAGGAAGGAGAATTTACTTTAAACCCATTGACCCTGTCCCAGAATCGTTACAATGCCTTCCCTACCTCGCACCCGTTTTTGGTTGAGAGGACGCAAATATTATTCGGGACAAATCAATCAAACGGAAATGATATTTACTCTGTTGTTGACAAGTTGGTAAATTAACTTTATTAATTTCTAAATAAAATTGAAAAAAAAAAATATATATATATATTGCCTTGAAATTTGTGACCATAACAAAAAAGTATCGAAAAATTATAATTGATCTTTGATTAATGTAGATAGTTGTGGTTCTTTGTGGACTGGCTCTGCTGTTTTACGTGGCGGGGAAACTGAGCTCCAAATACGGAAAAGTGAAATCAGAACTTCCTCCCATTTTTTTGTTGCAATGCCTTCTGGGAACGAGTAAAACCTTTTCTAAGAAACTCTTTCGTTCGTTTTAAAATTTTAACCGTGTCTTCTTTTAAGGTCCCCAAAGTTTCAAGTGCAAGGGAATCACTCGGTTTCTGTCTGTCGTGTGGAGTCTGGGTTCTTTCGTAGTATGGGTGTTCGTATCTTCGGAAATAACATCGCAGTTTTCGTACAAATCGGAAGCCCTTCCCTTCGGCAACATTGACGATATATTTCACTTTCCGGATGCAGATCCTTTTTTGGTAGAAGGATCCGCAACCTGCAGTTTTATTCAGGTAATTTTAGAAAGCAATGGGGTATATAAATGTAAACTACTCGGATGGAGCCTTTTACTGAAGTGGTCTGTTTACCTGGATAAATGAACGAAAGAACCAAAATTTTCATCTTCCACAATATTTACTTCAATGATTTTCAAATCAAACGTAAAACACCATAAATACAAGGCAACTTACTAAACCCATAGTAGGGACACTGCTAGCCTGCTAGATATTGCTGGGGAACTAGGAATTTGGTAGTGCAGCAATTGCGAAAATAGGTTTGTGAAGACAGGTCTCCTTCAATGCCCTTAAAAGAATTTGAGATAAGATAAAAATATTGACTTGTTTTTAAATTTTCGTTTCAGAAAAACGCATTGACTAGCTCCGCTTTCGCGGAAGTAACAAAGCGAGCTGACGCTAACCCTCATTTGTGTTACCAAAAAATAAGCAACTTAATAAAAAATACCAATATTCATGGGGGAATCGAAAATCGAGAGAAATTCATCATCTCGTCTGACGCTCTTCTGTGGAATTTAATCAAAGCCAGATACGCCAAGACAGGAAAGTGTAAAATGAGATTAAGCAAACCTTTAATGACAACCTATAGGGCGATGCATTTCAACAGAAACATTTCGAAAACCCTGATTGAGACAGTCAACAAAAGGTTAGTTTCTACATTATAGCTTCGCGTTAATTACGAAACAGTTAAATTTTTCTTTTGTCAGATTGCGCCAGCTGACTGAGGGTGGTTGCTACGAGGACTTGAACCCATCTCTCAAAGTGGAATCGCATCCTTGTCAGACAGTCGAAGCACCAGAAGATTTCGTTGTAATCAATGTCAAAGCTTTTAAGGCCATTTTTCGCGTCTGTATCCTGGGCTTCTCCGCCTCCTTCATCGTTCTCTTCGTGGAAATATACGTGAACACATTGAAGGTCAACATGTGTCCACCTAAGGAGTGAAACCTTGAGACATCTGCCTTACTGCACATCAGTGCGTCTTAAAGCGTTCCGTAGCGTACGCGTTTGAAATCACGCCGAAGCTTTTATAATTATAGTAAATAGTAATTAGTAAGCTTTAATAGTAAATGTAAAGAAATATATTTCCACATGTTGAAAGCTAACGTGTTTGCAAATTAATACATAACCATTTATCGTGCGTTTAACAACCAATGCTATTGTAACACTCGCAACGATTCAGGAGGAAATCTTTAAGACTTTTACCGTAACTTTAAATAGTAAATGCAAAGAAAAGATACATTGCCTTTAAGAAACGTTCGGAATAGATTTGAAAATTTCCCAATTCAAGTCACACCGAAAATCTGAAAGATTTCATAATCTTGGATGAGCTGGCGGTTGACGTAAAAATTTGTTTGTTTTCAACGTTCTTGGATTTGTTAGTTGCACTACTTTAGGAAAAAATTTCCATTCCGAAGAAAAAAAAAAAGAGTTAAAACTATATTAATTGTGAAACTTCTATAGAACTTTGATAAAACTTATTTCGACACGCCACAATATTCACTTATGCCAAAATTAAAAAGTGTAACGCTCTAATGCAAAAGCTCGGAAAATGAAGTCCAAAAATGGTTATGGTTTTTTTACTTATAGTTTGCGTTCGTATGAGAGGATAGATCCCTTCGAACGAAATTGAACCCATGCCAAGTAAACATTATCATGACGGAGGGGGTTCTAGTCTGGTGTGCCGGTTCGGGTGTTTCTTGGGTCCGCCCTTGGTTATGTTTGTTCCTTGCCCCGTACCGTGAAAGTTATGCTCGGAGGCCTCGCTTTCACCCATGCGTCTTTCCGCTACTGTCAACCCTCTGAGCGTGGCCATTGATTTGCGTCTGTGAACGTCGAAATTTTCCATCAAGAATAGATTTGGTCCGGCTCTTCATCGAAAACACACTGATCGGCTAAGGCGCAGCTTTCTTCGAGACCATCTTTGCATGTTCATGGGATGTTCCCAGATGCCGAGGAAGGAGTGAGTTGGGCACGTTTTGGAACGTTATGCACGACCGCCTGGCCCTCGCCCAGGTGTTGCCTTGGCAACCCTCTGGGGGTCGCGTATACACGTCTGGACCGTATGGCACTGCTGTGCTCGGAGAGAACACACCGTCCTTTCGGGCCTAATGCTTCCATACTCCTTCCCTGTAACCGACCTCCACCTGGCTGGACTCGACACCGACGGTGGTTTTTTGCGAGCGAAGGCAGGTCTTTGGGCTCTTTCCTCTTTGTATATCAATATTTTTTTTTTCATTTTTAAGTCTCAATAATTAGGGAAGCTGTTCTCTCTCGTGTTCCGCAACCACCTTAAAAAAGAGGTTATGATCCTAATTTCTACGCCAGTAATTTTAAATTTGAAACTCGTGGATCAGGTGGGCCATTGCCTGGTTCGTATATTATGGCTAGTGCATAGCTATTTTTAGAATGGCGCAAAACATGCCCACGTATCGATTTCATAAGTTGTTGAAACAGTAGGATAAAATATTTTCTAATTTAAGTTCACTGCATTTAAACATCGTGATCTCTGTCAGTTGCAAAATTATGGTTGTTAGTATTTAAATTTACGTAAGTAAATATTATAAGTTTGGTAGTGTAATTTGGGCTGAGACTAAAGTTATCGTACGCAAGGTTAAATGAACAAATTCAACCGAAATTTTTGAAAAACATAGAAAGTATTCTTAAAACCAATAAAATTTTAATTCAATTTCTATTAAATATTTACACACTATATGGAAATTATGCCCGGCAAAATTAAATAAATGTTTATTAAAATAGGTCTAAATTCACTTGATCTATTATGAATATTGGTCTTCATCATACTCGACGGATTCCTCGAAGTCTTCCATCAGTTCTCCATCAGGCACGGTATTTTCGGACTCGACCACTCCTTCCGGTTTACCAACCCACGGGTACGCCTCGGGACAACTGGCGCACGTTTGAATGTATCTAGTTTCTTCTTCGCCCTCAAAGATGAACCTGGCGACGCAGCTGTTTGGACTGTCACAAGGGGTCGGCTTGGGTTCGTCGCAGGCGAAGGCAGGATGGGTGCCGGTAGATGGGTTCTTAACCCAATCGAGAGCTTTCTTGATGCTAACAAAATACACGTCCTTCAATGTTTGCGCTGTCTTGACGAATCTCAACAGGGCTTCGATTTTGGCGTCGCTTTGGAACCAGTTAGAAGTCATGTAGATACCGAAGGGAGCCATTGACTTGCGTCCATGACGTTCGAAATTTTCCATCAAGAATTTGTAGATTTGCTCCGACTCTTCCTCGAAAACGCACTGATCGGCTAAGGCGCAGCTTCCCCCGATACCATCTTCGCTGTACATCATGTTCAAGGGATATTCCCAGATGCCGGGAAAGGAGTGAGTTGGGCACGTTTTGGAACCTATACAACGGTGAGGCATCCTGAAGTCGAAGGTGTACGGCCAAACGGGACTAGCGGTGTTGACGGCCAATGATGAGTCGTAGGTGAGACCCAATTCCTTGGCGACAGTCAACATGGCGTTTCCACCATTCTTAAGGAAAGGAGCCCGCATACCAACGATGGCTTTCTCACTGATGTTTCCATACTGAGCAATGATTTTCCTCAGCCCACCGATATGGTCTTTCCATTCCTCCACGGTCGCGGTTGTCCACCATTCTTCGGATTCTCTGCCGCTATTCAAAGGAAAAAACAAATATTAGGCTAACGTCAAAAAAATGGTGTAACGGTATTTTCACTACTCACTATACGGATCCGAGAGCGATTTCGTGTCCACGAGCAGCCATGTTTTGTACCAAGGCGTAGTTGGTATAGCTGTGAGTGATGAAAAACGTGTAACTTGCGGGACAACCGTTGGGGTTGGTCGTGGTAAAGTTCAAAACTTTGTTGTAAGTTTCCATGTTATAATCGTTAAGTGCTCCGTCGAAAGACAACGTGATTATTCTTGGAACTTGCGACCTTTCAAAGCTCTTGGGGATTTGAATGCCTCTTTTGGTGCAGAAACAATTCGGGAGAGAACAAGTCATTTCATCGCATCTGGACGCCACCAAAGGATCGGGAGTGGTAGTCACAATTTCGGCTGAAAATGGAACACAATATCAAGACCACATTCTCACACTTTGCTTCGTTGTAAATATTGAAGGGCTCATGACTGAGGCCCTAGAATTTTCCCAACTGTCTACAGGTTAACACGACTAATTAAGATCGAACTTACGAAGAGGTACTGGTCCGCACTTAAGGTCATTTGTTTTACTCATGCAATGCTTCTTGACGTCATCAAAATAAAGTCCAGGTGGACAGTTTCGCAAATAAGGATGGTTTTTGGAGCATACGTAAAAGACTTTGCAATTATCCGCTTTCCCGAACATGCCCTCGGGCAGGGGACATTTGTAATTATCAACGGCATCCTTTACCGGCGGCCTTGCTAGGAATAATTTAAGAGACAAGTTGCAATTGTTATTACAAGGAATCAGGAAGAAACTGGTGTCACGCAACCGACTTATCTAAGAAATTGAGTTTCTTAAGATACATTTGAAATATGCAATTTAGTAACAACGCACACAAATCCTAAAAGATTCAAGAGACTTGCCTGTTGTCCAAATTTAAAACAAGTAAATATAACTTACCATAATGGATTGCTCCAATGCAAAAGACGATGAAGAGAACTAGACGGAGTGAAATCATCTTGTAACTTGGAAAACCGTTTAGAAAGATTATACTTCGAATGATGATAATGAAGTTTGAAGATTTTGTATTTATAGTAATTGGCGGCCTAGTCACGTGACGTAATCTTTGTACCTACCAAACCAAAGAGGGTAAAAGCAAGAGGAGTAGAAGCTTAAAGCTTTGACGGGTATTAGGGAATTTCGCTTTTATTTTTAATTTCTTTGTTCAATTACCCTCCCGATATCACATTTACCATATTTCAAAAAAAAACTAAGAGGGCAGGGAAAGAAGCGGGTGCAAACCGGAAGTTGAGAGCAAAACGATCCAATGAGAAAACTGTACAGAGCAGCGTTCAACTCCTGTCTCATTTACCTTTTTAATCAAACTAAAATTTGACAATTTAACTCTGCAGGGACCTTGTATGTGTAGAGGGATAAGAAACCCCATATGTTTCTATCTACTTTCAAAATCTCCTGTCGAAGATGGTCGTTTTATCGAGAGAGACAAATACCTTCTATTTTCAAAACGCGCTACGAGGCAGCTTTTTACGTTTGGGAATGATCTTATATGAAAGGTACAACTTCAGGGTAGTGCAGTTGCATTGTTTCATTAAGAACAGTTAAATTTAAGTATTCATTTTTATGATTATAAATGCATACTCCGACTTACGATCTTTTATCCTGAATATAATACTGTTGGACTTACGACGTTTTAGCGTGATTTCAGCCATGAAGAACGCCATGGACTTACGTTGTTTTACCGCGGATAGAGGGAATTCAATACAAAATAATTTAAAGGCGGGATTTAGCCGGAATTTATAACTGTATCTAACGTCATATTTTAGTCTTATTTAAAACTTTGAAAATGATTCTATGATTTTTTTATTTTTCCATTAAGTACCTTCAGAAATAAAAGGAACAGTGTAATTAATTACTAGGAAAGGCGTGACTTTCATTGGGTTTATATTCCTAATCTATAAATTTCCTTGTACTTGTCAGAAATACAAGAAAGAAAAAAATCCATAAAGCCCCATGAACCAAGGCTCTAATATATTTATCTCAAACACATGGATTTTTCTCTTGGGCGCCTGCGTCAGTGAATATATACAAGAACACGCAATCAACGATCATGCACTCGATCTTGTTGTATATAATGAAATTCTCGCATTATACGTAGATTTTACCATCCAATTCAACATGAAAGCTCCTTCAAGATTGCTTGTGATTTTAATTAAATCTTGGATTATATGTTGCGTAGTAATTGCGGATTACTTTTTTTTAGTTTTTGCAAGAGCGGTTTTCGTCGATTATGGTACTTATGGCCGTTGCGTTGGTTACTTGCTGGTGGGATTTGAAGTAAATTTCGCTGTATATACTTTCGTCACAAAGTGGAAAAATATGATGCAGGTACATATATATTTTTTGAATATTTATTCAAAATTATTTATTTTCTATTTTTCGGGCCTCGCAAACAAATTAGCTTATAGTTTTAGTTTTAGTTTTAAAACATTTGTATACCCGGGCTACAAACACACAATCGGACAAAACACCGTCGCAAAACTAGGTCTGGTTATGTAACCAGACCTAGCTAAAAATGAGTGTATAGTGTTGGAGCAGGTCCCAGAAGAGCAGTTCCCGAAATAGCAACCGCGATGCCATAAAAGCCGCGGCGTTTGTTCAAAACTGCTGTTTTGGGAATTAGCCGATTTTTGAACAATTCTTAACTCTACAGTTTACCTTACCGATTAAGTACAGCCTAACCTAACATTACCTGACCTATATTCGGGTTATCTAAACTGACCCTAATACTACTGGGGTTCAAGTAACCAAATTCAATCTATCCAAACCTAACCTCATCTAAGACCTATTTGATACAAGCAACCAAGTTTTGGCCTAACCAAACTTAATTAAGTTCAGCTTACCAAACCTACACGGTTACACCATCTTAAAAGACTACCGTTTATCACTTCTTTGTTGCACTGCTCTTTTGCATGGGAACTGCTGTAACGGTACGTCGCGTTTACGAGAACCACTGTATACAGAACTACCGTAACGGTTTAGCTGCGTTTTTGGGAAACGGCTATTAGGGCAACCGCGGTTATGAGGACCTCTATTATGAGATCTGCTCATACAGGAAGTTCAGGAACTGCTTATATGAGGGCTTCCCTATAAAAACAGTGTACTTTAGTCCTACCACCCTTTTAGAACACCCTTGATTTTGAACGTTTACCACAAGTTTAACAATTATTGTCGTCAGCTCAAGATGTTTTAAAACATTGGTGAGCCCAAAAATTTGTTTAAAATATTTTACATGAATTTCTGAGAGTGCACTAGACTAAATACGGCAAATACAGAGAGACGAGGCGCATGAATATAATGATAAATCTCCATTACCAGAATAAGCTAATAACGTTTACCGTGTGTGTTCATCTCTTTTCTGTTTCATGTTATTTTAAAGATATTCAAGAAACTGAGGACAACAGTTTTGTCAGTAAACGAAAAAGCCTACTTTACACTGAAGAAAAGATTGCGGAAATTTCTTATTGTAATTTTATGTTTCTATGCCCTAGAAATTATAACCGGTTCCATTGAAGCTACCAATTTTACCATCACGACCTTCAACTCGTCTACTTTTATTAATACATCTGATTTTACTTTCTATTGCTTGGGCTGCAAAGTTAAACCTTCGAAGTCTGTTATGGTTTTTGAAAACTTTCTAAAATTTTCGTATTTTATCGTATTTCCTATCTCTTTTCAATCTATTTTGTTATTAATAACAATACCATTCATCACCATAGTGAAACTCACTGAACAAACCATAAAAAACCTTAAATCTAACATAAAAGAAATAAATTTAACTCAAGACCCTTCATCCCAGTTTATGTCAGTTAGAGAAAAGATTCTTAAGCTCTCCAAGTTACTGGAGAACATCAACACTAATTTCAACATTGTCATTTTCGTCTACTTTGTCTGCACACTGATTTCCATATCAATGAATGTCACGATGACAATTGAATACTTTGATTACGTCAGTTATCGGTTTTCGGCAATTGCGTACTTTATGGAGTTGTTAATCTGGGATGCAACACACGTGTGTTTGATAGTATTAATAGGAGGAAAAATCAAGGAACAATTTGATACGTGTGGAATATGTGTTTCCGATATTTTAAACAAAGGATTGGAGAGGAGATTGACAGAAGAAATTCTGATGTTGTATTTGCAACTTCAAGCTCAAAGAATTGAACTTAAAGCTGGGTCATGTTTTGTGATTACTAATAAGTTGATTGTGTCTTTCTTTGGCGTCATTGGGACATATACCGTGGTCTATTTACAGCTAAACCCCAGGATTTTAAAAATTGTTCAAGGGAGTTAGATTGAAAGTGCTATAAAGCACGATTAATCGAATATCATTATTAACTCAGCGTTTCTTTTTTCCCAGATGTAGTATAAGATACAAAAGCATTAATAAAAGTTTTGCACTTTAGTTGTAACCAATAAATAATAATTATTCTTAACTTGAGGTTCATTTAAAGTTTCTTAAGCTATAGTTGAAGATTGTAGTTTTCATTTCATTAGTTGAACAAATTTGTTTTAATTGTCAACAGATAAAAACAAGTCGACCAATTAACTCCAAAAATAAAGTTTTAAGTGACATGTTATATACGTATCTTTTTCACAATAAAATTCTTAGGCTTAATTAATTTGAGTGCATTGTCGCAAATATTGTACAGAAGAATACTAAATACAAATTACCGTCAAAATATACAGAAAAGTACTGACGCGAAACACAAACCTAATAGAAATGCAACATAATTTTTTTTTAATTTAGCTTAAATAATTTTACCAAATTTTAAATTTCTGAAGGTTCTTGTATTTTACATGATTAAGGGATATTTTATTTTAACCTGACAAAAGGGTCTTGTACATAAATTGCAAAAAATTTTGTATTTTTCTAATCATTTGTTTCTATATAGCTATTTTTAAAACAGTACGTCTGATTCTAAAATCCATTCAGACATCAAAATATTGTAATATTGGAGAAAATAGTTATGGTTATTTCCTATTCTTTATTAGTCGAAAAGATAAGTTAAAAAACATTAGACACAACTGCCATCAGTTTTCACAATTGTGTTTTGCAAAAAAATGAGGTTAACGGTAATAGTTAGTATAGGGCGCTGTAGGTTAGCTGTGGCATAGGGGCTAGCCACCACCCCTCTATGCATTGTAAAGGGACCCACCTGTAAATAAGCCACAGGCTTAGTGTCGATATCCCTTCATATACAAAAGCTTAGAAAGCTTAAATGATACATTAGATAAGCAACTATAAACAGTTGTAACAAAAAGTCAGTTTTCAGCCTTCAAAATTATTAATTGGCGCTAAGCTACAGAGAGCATGACAAGATAATATTTATGCTACAAAAACAAATTTTATCAGAATTCCTATTTGAAAGAAGTGAGAGTGTGGTTCACTTTCTGAAAAAAATATAAAATCTGATTATGTGAAATCCATCGAGAATTAGTGTAGTTAAGGATCGTCCAATATCAAAATTCAAAACACTGCATAAATAATTTTTCTAATTTATATGCTAGCGCGTGAGATATTTGCGCACGCAAATTCCCACTTTATGGAAAGATACATTGAAATAAGGTTTCTTTTTGATGGAAGTTAATAAGCCTTAGTAAAGAAACAGTGCCTTTAATTTCAAGGACCCGTGGCTTTCATATTGGCTGGATTGCAAATCGTGTTGTTAATTAATTCATATCCTTGTCAGGTGTACAAGAAAAAGCATAATAATTATAAGTTCATGATGGAGCAAAATAGATATTCTATATAGAAATAATTACCTAAGTTGGAACCAATGTCACCCCCCCCACCCTTTTCTTCGGTGGCCCTCTTTCAGAGACCTGCACGGCCCGAATTTTTCAGGCCCGATCCGAGCCCGGCCCGTGATTAAGCATTTAAAAAAGTCCGAAAACCCGGCACTGGTCCAAGTATGTGTATAGATGTTTTTCCGACGACTATAAGCTCGGCCCGGCCCGTTACATGACGTGTAGTGCAGTTGATATTTTTATTTATTATTTTTTTTTAAAACATCAATGAATTGCATTCATCTTTGCTTTTGCGTCGTGTATTATTAATTCTATTAATAATGGTCCGTCACAACGTCACATTTGTTCTTACATTCATTTAAATTATCTTTCATTTGAATTATGAATTAAAGGAAAACCAAGTCAGGCTCGGCCCGAATTTTGAAAAATAAACGAAAGCCCGGCCCGGCCCCTTAATTAATTTCCAAAATTGGAAAAGCTCGACCCGACCCGGCCCGGCCCCTTAATTTCCAAAATTGGAAAAGCTCGACCCGACCCGGCCCGATAAAATTTCCAAATTTGGAAAGCTCCGCTCGGCCCCACCCGATTGACCTCTTTCTCCCACTGTGGGAGGTTAGTTTCGGGACTCCTTTTCTACTCCTCACTGATCCATTTCAAATGAGACTTTTACCGCGGTTAAAAGTTAGAATCAGGGATAGATTTAATTTTAGAAGTAGGAATGGAGAGGGGTTAGTATTTACTTCGGTCCGACTCATAGCCCAGTATAGAGCCCCCCCCCCAACACGTAACGAAAAGTTTAAATCATCCTATTGGCTCACTTAAACTACGTTTTCATGACGTTGCTCACGGGATGGCGAAAAATACGTAATTCCTTTTTACCTCTGTAGCTATGACCCGCCTCTTCTTTCATACCCCCCACCTAGTCCCGGGGAAGAGGGTCCTGGACTTTGACGTGCGCCCACATTACTCTGTTCTCCATTCCTACTTCTATAATTAAATCTATCCCTGACGAATCCTAATTTATTTATCAATTCTGTTTCACTGGATTAATCGTGATTTAACAAAAGTGTAATATTATACCATCATTATAATTAGAAACCCCAGCTTAATCTGTCTGTTAGTAACACTCTGAAATCGTTCAGCAGTAGGGGGGTCAGTTTTCGGTCAGATCTACTCAAATTTGAATTGACAGGCGTTTTCAGCATATTTAGATCAAGGTGCCTATTAAAATAATTCATCGTAAGAAAAATTCTCAGTAAGTATGGAGCGGGCGACATCTATAGGGGAACTTCATTGAAAAGATGCTATTTGAGTTGGAATAATAATTTCTAAAGGCATTTGAAGCACCAGTTACCAAAACCAGAGAGAGAGCGGAAGCCTTGAGCCGCCGGGGTTACCATAGCGACGCCTTTTCCTTCGCTCCCAGAACTAAGCCCCTGGTTCTCCAGGCTCAGGCTGGCGCGAGGCAGAGCTGTCGGATCGATTTGCCTGATATCGAAGAGAGGGAGGGAGGAGGGTGTTCGGGAGATCGTCCGTGCACCTTTACCTGCGTCTCGTGTGGCTGATGGCTACACTTGCCTGCTCAAGCTCAGTCGTCCTTCTACATTAGACCGTTCAAGGTCGAATATCAAATCTGGCTGCAATTTCAGCGCAAAACACTTCTTCATCTATTGGGTAAGTCCGAGATTTTTAGTACTTCCGTACGGTACGGTCTAAAATCTGTTTGTACGGCTGTGATACATTGTTACTTACTGGAAAAAGGGGGAGGAGCAACTTGAAGATGTTTATCAACATCTCTTCTAAGTAACAACTCTGGTTAGACCAACTGAAAGTCGAATTAATTTATAAATTTTAGATATGTTACTTTGACTGCATTTTGTTGTCGACTTTGAGCTATGCTGTAGGGTTAAGGTCACAACCACACGGAACTATAATTATAATAATATCTAGTTTTTTAGAGGGGGGGGTAAATAGATGAGCTAAGGATATTTACTGCTTTTTTTCTGTAAAACCGGCTTTATTTACTAGTTTGACAGTACAGTGTACTTACTACCTTGTTATGTCGTTCAAAATCATTCACTACATCACTTTTCGACATAATCTTTGAACCAGTTCGATTTGGGTTGAAAATTTCTTAACCTAATTTGATGTACAATTTTTCGGGTTCCTGTAGCTTGAAAATGATGAATCTAATTTACGTGAAAACTTATTTATTTCATTACCTATAGCGCAAGTCGGGTAGAAGTACCTAAACATATCTCTAAACCTTTCATATAAAAACTGTTAGAATCACAAAGTCTATCTCATTTTTGCTTGGAACGGAACCACAATTTGGTGTAGCAGCGCATGAACTCGGGAATTTCAAAAATGTCAAGTCTCTAGAATAGTTGGAAAACCTTCATATTTTCCTATAGACAATACTATTTCAATTCGGCTTTCTAAGGGCTGATCACCATTGTCTCTTTGCTGACTTCACAATCTTTCAGACTTTGCGGATTATTATAGAGTAAAATATAACCCTGTGATTGCAATTTTTAGAGATTCCAGTCTTTGAACATCACACCTAGATATAAAATATTTGGTAACTGTCACCAAGATGTTGGTCACTCCAGAGATGACGGTGTTCAATACCTAGGTCTAATTTCTACTTTTAAATTAAATAAGATATACCAAAGTTAAATCTATAGACATAGCTGACATATATCTCCTTTCCATCAAAACTTGCAGAGGTTAACGGTAATAGTTAGTATAGTACGCTGTCGGTTAGCTGTGGCAAAGGGGCTAGCCACCACCCCTCAATGCATTGTAAAGGCGTTAGATAAGTGGCAATAAGTCGCAAGATGACTTGGTCCAATTAGCTAGCTTGAACTATATCAGGGAAAAATGTAAAATCTTGTACCAAAAATACGCCCAACAAATATTAGTAGAAAATAAGTGGATTTAAAATAAGCCTAAAAAATTATGCAAAGCTATAAATTTAATGATATTTTGTTTTATGGTATTTAAAACTAACAAATTGGAAATTATCTTAGTCATAATTTAACAGTGAGATATGATATTCAATTTGGTTTTATTGGTTTATAGCCACACTATTTCTGTAAATGACGTCACCATCCTGGAAAATGATATCGTTAAAATTAAATTCAAAGTTCTCTTCTATTTATATTACTTTATATATTAGTGGTGAAAATTTCATAGGGAGATATAAACTTTACAAGAGGCACAATTTTGCCTGAAAAATCAATAGATATCAGCTGTAATATGATCCACTTATGATATCAATCACAGCACAAATGATTTTTATTTTTTTATTTTTTATTACCTAAAGTTATGTAGGATGTTTTCAACAAAGTTTAGGAATAGAATCTGAATTTTTTTGGGCAACAGTTTGGGCAAATAAACATTAAGGGGGCTCTCACTGATCAAAAAGGTTCATTATATTGAAATTTAAAATACTGTAAGATTTTGGCAAACCCTTACAGGGATTCTGGCATTTGGTTGTCAATGTACGTGAGCTGCACCTAGGGACTTAACGAATTAAGGGGCAAAAGGAATTAGCTCAGCATTGGGATTGGTAGCGAGACCTTGAAGTTCCAGCATCCTCTCTCATCTTCCTATACTTCATCTCGGATCCCGAGTTGTACGCGATGGAGAACTTGCTTCGGCGTTTTTAAATGGGATGTGAAGTGGAAGATGCTGGGAATGAGATGGATTGAAACGCGAATCCGGGGATCGGGAAGGTGTGAAAATCTAACCTTTACCCTTGCTTTTACAGTGATCTAGAAACTAGAATGTTAAAATCGTTTTTAGAATGATTTTCAAAGGTTTTTTTATGGGCTATCGGGAACTGTTACGAATGTCGCGCCGGAAATTTTAAGTTTTAAACTGTTTTTAGAAATTCTATGTGAAATAAAAATCAAATATCCTAAAAAATAAATTTATTGTATAGGTCTAAAAGTAACAAAATATACCAATGTAAAAAAATATATGCCACTTAAAATAGATAACAGCTAAAAAATCTTTGCTGTTTTAAGATAAATCAGATAATGGAAATTTACAAAAAATGGACCCGTGACCAAAAGGGTATCGCGTCTCTTCCTAATATGGGCTTTCAGTGCTCACTCTCGACGACAATACCTCCAACGCGAGAAGTTCGATAAAATTAACCTTGCTAAAATAAACTATTACCTGCCAATAAAGTTGCAGAGTTTATTGTACCGTAAGCAATCCTTATTTTACCAAAATTACCAAAAATATATATTAAGACTAGTTAATTTTTCAGTCGCTAAATTAGTTCTTTCAAAAAATATTAGTTCTCCCCAAGGGGGGCCCATACGCGCTTTTCGCGCGTCGAGTTTTCGATTTTCCAGACAACCAGCGCGTTGGTTTACAAAGCTAGCACGGAGGGGCTTATAAAATATCTTACATATGTCTGTCAGCCATCCAGTCTTTTCAGAAACAGCGTTATAGTGCAAATGTTGTACAAATAATTTTTGTGCGAGTATTTTTTAATTATGAATTTTAGTTGATCGGTTAATGTGTTTATAAGAGTAAAAATAAATATAAATATAGGCACAGTAAATTTAATAAAATCCATTTATTTCACAGACTGTTTAATTACTTTGGAAGTTGGAATAAAGTTTTATTTCAGGTGCCTGCACATGGTACAAAATAACAATTACTATTCTAGTATAATAATTAGTGCAAACTATTGATTATAATAATTATAATTGATTATTATTAATATTATAATTATTCTATCTCGTGAAACATGACAAGCTGAATCGACCGGTGCCCAAGCCGAAACCGAGGCTTACCGGATATTTTAATACGTGACAAATTATAGTCAAAACAAAATCACTGGCCGTTAGCTTCAAAGCCAAAAATAATATTAATGGTAGTCTTATATAACTATTAGGCATATATTATTTACTTGAGATTCTCGTGTATATTTACCCGGAACAACTTTTACCGACCAGGGCCGTGAGCCCGTGATTCACTCGCCCGACTCCCGAAGAATGTTGTCGGAGCCTCGGAGTCTAGATCTCGCGGAGGATATTTGCCGTTTCGCGCCCAAACCCCAAAAGTATCGGCCAGGAACCGTTAACCGTTTAGCGAAAGATTTCTCTCTCCCCACTTTCATCACACGTGACACTTCGCCCTCTCAATTCACAAGCGGTACGCGTCGCCTTGTTTCGTATGTTTTGAGATATTTCTACCTCTCGCGCCTAGCTCCGAAAAACCGAGATTTTTTCGGTCTGTACGAGCCAACCTAATAGTGCAATTTTTTGCGCATATACAGACCTTGAGTTCTCCCTACAACCCAAATTCAACGAACGAAGCTATTCGCAACATGGTGCCGAAACCCGGGACAAAATTTAAAAGGAGGACCAACTAAAGACCAACCAATTCAACAGTGCATATACTGAAGTAAACATTAAACAAATTTCAAGCCCATTTACCAAGAACCCAAGGTCTGTATATGCGCAAAAAATTGCACTATTAGGTTGGCTCGTACAGACCGAAAAAATCTCGGTTTTTCGGAGCTAGGCGCGAGAGGTAGAAATATCTCAAAACATACGAAACAAGGCGACGCGTACCGCTTGTGAATTGAGAGGGCGAAGTGTCACGTGTGATGAAAGTGGGGAGAGAGAAATCTTTCGCTAAACGGTTAACGGTTCCTGGCCGATACTTTTGGGGTTTGGGCGCGAAACGGCAAATATCCTCCGCGAGATCTAGAGTCCGAGGCTCCGACAACATTCTTCGGGAGTCGGGCGAGTGAATCACGGGCTCACGGCCCTGGTCGGTAAAAGTTGTTCCGGGTAAATATACACGAGAATCTCAAGTAAATAATATATGCCTAATAGTTATTTAAGACTACCATTAATATTATTTTTGGCTTTGAAGCTAACGGCCAGTGATTTTGTTTTGACTATAATTTGTCACGTATTAAAATATCCGGTAAGCCTCGGTTTCGGCTTGGGCACCGGTCGATTCAGCTTGTCATGTTTCACGAGATAGAATAATTATAATATTAATAATAATCAATTATAATTATTATAATCAATAGTTTGCACTAATTATTATACTAGAATAGTAATTGTTATTTTGTACCATGTGCAGGCACCTGAAATAAAACTTTATTCCAACTTCCAAAGTAATTAAACAGTCTGTGAAATAAATGGATTTTATTAAATTTACTGTGCCTATATTTATATTTATTTTTACTCTTATAAACACATTAACCGATCAACTAAAATTCATAATTAAAAAATACTCGCACAAAAATTATTTGTACAACATTTGCACTATAACGCTGTTTCTGAAAAGACTGGATGGCTGACAGACATATGTAAGATATTTTATAAGCCCCTCCGTGCTAGCTTTGTAAACCAACGCGCTGGTTGTCTGGAAAATCGAAAACTCGACGCGCGAAAAGCGCGTATGGGCCCCCCTTGCCAAGAACCAAGATGTCTCTAACTGCCGCGCAACAAGAAGATGAAAATATGCGCCTAGATGAATTAGCAAAAGCCAAATCGCGTAGAACCACAACGGGATCCAGTGTTTCGCGATTAATGAACACTTTGAATGTCTTATCAAAGGGTCCCAATTCCAATGAAGATTATGTGGAGGACCAGCTCGCGCTTCTTTTAAATAAAGAGGAAATCTTAATTAAATTAGATTCGGAAGTAGTGCGCTATTCGCTCGCGGGAAAAGACATGGCAAAAAGAAACCGAGACCGCGATGGACTATCAAGACCGTATACCTATGAGTCGTAGATCTGCGGAAAGGTGGCTCAGGAAATACCGAACTCAGAGTGGAGCCTCTTCGTCACCGTTAACAATAGTGGAGTCGACCTGCAAGGTTCAGGAGTCCAAACTACCGGAACTTGCACTACCGAAGTTTGCTGCATGGTGACATAACCGAATGGGACGGATTCTGGTCACAGTTTCGAACCTCCGTGGATGAGAAGACTACCCTAACTCAGGTCCAAAAATTTAATTATTTAATTAGTTACGTGGAAGGGGACGCGAAAAAATTTACGGCACGACATTCGTAACAGGAACTCACGAATAGTTTAAATCAGATGATTAGGAATGTATCGCAATTAACATAAACACATTTAAATTTACTATCTTTAAATTCATACGAGCAAGTAAAAGCCCTGACTGACTTACTGATAATCAACGCCCTGCCCAAACCGCTTTACCTGGGTAGTTGAAATTTTGCAAGGACGTACTGTCATTTCAACTAGGTACACATTAAAGAATAGTTTGTATTCCGAGGTCACCTTGAAAAATGGCGAACAAAAAACGTTTTACGGAATAACGCCTAATTTTACTAGTATCAAAAGGGGATAATGGAAGGGTGACATTCTGTATCCGCTTGAGGTTGAGGTTATGTAACATGATTCTTCCCTGAATCACCCTAATTGTTTGCTTTCCTTATTATAATCAAACTACAGATGGGCATCGCACCGTCGGTTGAATTCTTTAACTGTTTGGTACTACTAAACCTCTAGCATTCAACCCACAAACCTCGTCTTAACGTGGGACAAAATATGCACAAGCGCATGCGCCTTGGCAAGTAGTTAAGCCACGAAGCGTTACTATAGAGTAATAAAGAGGGAAATTTCTATTCGCTTTAGTAACCTTGCTCCAAATGTAAAATTATGTTGGGAGGAATCATGTGACAATTACCCAGCTTTGCGGTACACTTCTCTCAAAGATAAGCATTATATACTTCTGCTAGTATTGGGGTAAACACGTCGCCATCTGTTAAAATCGGTAGTAACAAAAACCTCCAATGGACTGACGAACAACTCCGGGTTATTTTGCTCTTGGTATCTTCTAAAATTTATTGAGTATAAAAGGAAAGCATCCAACTTCATTTTCATATTGTTTTCAATGAAAAACACAAGAAGGTTGAAGTTGCAATATTTCTACATCGTATTGCGAAAAGTTTTATTTTATGCTTTTATCGCCACACTTTCCTTCGCTAATTATAAACCTAAATCCATGCAATGTTTATATTTGAGATTCTGGAATTAAAACTTCACAAAATAGCTTCTCTCTTTATGCCTAGAATTCATTCTGGTTGACCTTAAGTCTTGAAGATGAGTGTTACAAAGAATATCCAAATATGCTATAACCACAAAGTCATAAAGCGCATCGTACGCGTTAAGAATTCATAAGATATTGGATGGAGGCTACCCTTCTAAAGTGTTTTCGATGGATCCCCGTTGCCCACAGGAAGGCTGAAATGGTGACATTGAACTGGAAGGCCGCTGATGTTATAGTCGACGACAGAATGGAAGACAGTTATTAAAATATGGGCTAACACACCATAGATAAATGAAATATAAAAATGAATCAAACAAAACTGATTTTCCAACATGTACTCCGAAATATTTTGCTTTTGTTTCTTATATCTATGGTTTAAGTCGAACCCATCGCGAGGATATATAAATGGGAATGAAAGATTTAGTAGGAAGCCCCTGCCTTATTAAGGATTTCGGATCCGCGAGGTCGAGGCCTTAATCCCATTCAATCCTTGGCTGCTTCCACGAATTTTTCTTTCTTTCTGCTCAGTTTTGGTATTTCATTTATTGTTTTTAACAAAATCCCCAATTCTAAACCATTAGCACCTTGGAAAACACCCAAATGTTTTTTGTCTTGTAGATAATACGGATTTCTGAAAGAATTCCAGATATATAGATCAAGTCAAAATGTGTGTTAACATAGTAGGTTACTACCCATTTTCGCAAACTTGGTCTGTCAAGGCTGCCAAGCGCAATACAAATTTATGAAATATCAGCTAGCCACTGTCATAGGGGTGCCGATAACCTATGGTGGATTGGTGGATTCCATGTAATTGCATCTGGTAAATCACTTATACGGCCCATGTTCAAAAATACAATCTTTTTTCCCAATATACGACGCTATGGCAGCTGGAAATGTTCGAAATATTGTTTCTCTCTACTCTCTAGACTCTCAGTAGTCGTCACGTGTTTTGAAATTTTAGGGTTAGCTTTGCTAGGACCTAGAATGCCCAATGAAAACCAATCTAAAGATGAAACACATTTCATGTAATACCAAGGTGCTACGTGACTATTGAACCCATTGAATAGAAATGTCAAATTATGACATCCCTTTGAGATTCAGTTTTCCAGTTGAATCGCGAGCTCTTTATGGTGAAAGGTTTTGAAGGGCATGAAACTGCAATTGCACGGCCTTTCCAACTCTATATTAACTCATATTAATTTTTTATATTCTAAAGTAGGGGTATATGAATCCATTATTTAAGAAAACGTTAATAACTTTCATTATTTAGGTTATTAGATTTATGGAAATTAGTTTTCAAAATCAATTGGAGCGTTTTATCTGCATAGGGTTTTTAAGTGAGTCAAAAACTCAAAATGTTTTCGTACATTTGCGTTAAACGCCATTTATTACAAATAACTGTGTGTGCTAAAAACATAAACATTTGACGTTTTGTACAACAGAACTTTGTTTATGACGCTATTCATATATTTCAATAAAACATAAAAATTATCGTATATAAACTTAGGTAAACATAAATGAAGTCATAAAATACTTAAAGAAATCTAGCATAGCTAAATTACTGTTATAAATCACTTGATTACGGAAATATGCCCTTACTCTTGTCAGGAATTTTGGGTCATTATTGAAACGTGTCTCTAGTATAGGCAAAGTGGTCCACGCGTCGTAAAAATACTGTAGGCGAGTTCTGCATAATAATGTTTTAGTATATTTTTAATTTCGTGCATAAGCGTAGAGTGGCACTTCCTGTCAGATGACTTTTAGTTCTATCAGGGATAGATGTAATTTTAGAAGTAGGAATGGAGAACAGAGTAATCTGGGCGCGCGTCAAAGTCCCGGACCCCCTTCCACGGGACGGAGGGGTATGAAAGAAGAGGCGGGTAATAGTGACAGAAGTATAAAGTCCCTTAAATAAATTTTTGCATTATTAAAAAAAATTAAAATTCAAAATATTTTTTTAAGGCAGCTAATTTTCGTTAACCCCTTCATACAAGATCCCAATTAAGGACCAAATGATTATGCTACCTTTGCACAGTATTTTTCGCCGTCGCCGTCAGCAACGTCATCAAAACGTACTTTAAGTGAGCCAATCAGAAAATTTAAACTTTTCGTTACGTGTTGGAGGGAGGGACTCCATACTGGGCTATGAGTCGGACTGAAGTAAATACTAACCGCTCTCCATTCCTACTTCTAAAATTAAATCTATCCCTGGTTCTATTGTGTATGTCGGTTGAATAACTAAGCATAGGTATTCAAGTTATACCAGAAGTGAGATGAGACTAGAAGAGAAGGGCTCTAGCATTGATAGTAGATCCTGGCACTAGTGAACAAATTTGAGGATTTTATACCGCTTCCCACGCGCCTACACTACTGTGAAAAAAATTGGTGGAGTTCCAAAAACATTTCCTACCCCCTTTCCCTCAACCTAAAGCGGCTCCTTGAATCTAGTTCGGCCGTCTACCACCGCGAGCGTCTCACGTTTTGTAGGGAAAATTCAGAAACCGCTACTAGAGGGCCAACCGTTCTTGTGTTATCAAGAATATTCACTTTCGCCGAGTGAAGAATTTGGTTAGCTCAGTACTTCTGGTCTCATCTCACTTCTGGTTATACCAATATAATTAAATACTTTATTAGCTAAAATCCATTAAAGCATTAATACTCAAACTATCTAGCCCACGTCAGTTACATCAGTGTTCTCTCTCAGATCTCTGTAGAGATCACCTTACACGCCCCTATCGGTCAAATCGTGCACTAAGGTCTAAGAATCTGTAGGTGTAATTACGTTTTACAACAAGTTCCAACATATTTTTCAGAGAAATTCTCAAACCATTACCTTTAGGAACTGTTCTATCAAGTTTTTGTTTAATCTTCCCGACCTTCAACTCAAATTTCTAGCTAGTTTACTTAAAATTCAGTTTATTAAATATCGTTTTGCGATTTTTCAGACTAATAACAAAATATATTATAATATTATATCAGATTGAACCCAAAGAAAAGTATACATTTATTCTATAGCTCCGCCTCTTCCGTTTTAATGTTGTAATAAAAAGGGCCTTAAAATCCTTGAAGACATATCGCGTGCAGAAGCATTAAGGCTGACTCGATCGGTTCCGAGAAAAGCATAGAATCTCTCCCTTACCACTTCCTTCACGGGAGACGTATAAGCTACTTCAATGTTACTAAAACCAGGGATATTATATGCTTTATACATGTTTTAAAATCCCTGCTAATAGGTAAACACACGGAGTTTCATCTCGCGTTTTGGCGCCTGCGCTGTAGGCTTGGCGGATCGTGAGCAGACATGGACGAACAATATACTAATCAGAGACCTACACGGGCCGAGTTTTTCAGGCCCGATGCGAGCCCGGCCCGGGATTGAGCATTTTGAAAAAGTCCGAAACACGCCACGGGTCCGAGTACATAGTTGGTTTTCCGGCCCGGCCCGTTACACGCATTAACCAAGCCCGTCCCGACGCATTAACCAAGCCCGTCCCGACGCATTGCATGTACTGACAGCTGGTTTTAAGACTTGGTCAACCGCATAAACAAAAAATCTCAGAGTTTTGAAACAGTTACAGTTTCACAACCTCAACGTGGATACAAACTTAAGCTATTAGGTCCTTTCTCTTACTGAAATTGTATTATAACTTCGCTGCTCATCGAATTTCCTTTAAAGCGTATTGAGACTGAAGGCAGGAACAATATCATTACTTCCACGTTCTACTAGCCTTTGATACCATTAGATTTTCAAGGTGAAATATTTTTTTTTTGCGGAACTTTTTCATTGGTTCTTCCGCTAAAAGCAGACTACTTGATGGTTTTCCCCCGGGGTATATGTACATTTATTTCGGAAATGGTTAGATGCCCTCCTAAGCAAGCCACGTAATAGATCAGTAGTACTTCTACGGTTTTTTTCCGAAATCGGGTCTGGGACCACCACCGCCCCTTTATTGCATGCTGTAAGTTTATATAGAAGGTTAGCACGCTCTCCGAGAGAAATCAAGATTTCTAAGAAGAAATACGGGCCCATTTTTGCCAATGCGGCTGCGATATCGCTATTTTATAGGTATTCCTATTTGGAACCGAAGTAGCGCTACACCACTTTAGAGTAGTACATGAAAAAACAACAGCCTCAGATGAAAATAAAAGGGATAGACACAAGCAATCCTCAGTATCGAGACGTACAAATGGGTTGACCCATAGCCGTCTCCGCGCAGCCTCTGGACCCAAAACAGCTACACCGCAGGCGCCGAGAACGAGTTTTTCACCCTTATCTTTCCCTCTTAGCTACATCGAAGAGGCTTTATACGAAAGACGCGCACGATTTCAAAAAAAAAAAACATCGGCATGTATCGCACTCGGGCGGTAAAAATTAGAACTTCGTGTTTTTATGCTGGTTAGCAATTTTAATTGCAGTTTAAAATTTGTAAATATAATGAATTATATTAAACTTGTTTTAATAGCCATAATTTTTCAGTTTGCGAAATATTTGTATAGATGGCACTGTAGCTCTGAAAATATGCCGCGTTATTTCAATTCGTTAGCTGTTTTTAAACGCTAAATGGAAGTGAATCTTTGGGATGACATAAAACATTTTCTTTTAACTTTCTTTCTTTTTCTTCGGGACTAGAGAAACCGGAGGTATTTTGTTTGTTACGTCAGCACCTAGGCCAAACTTCATGGACATGTAACATGGTAACATACACACTAACTCGTCTCAAATAGCTCTATTAACATCGCTAATTCAATAATAAAGTCTATATTTCAAATAAAGTAAGGAGATCTGAGAGTGTGATTTAAATCTCTGTCATTACACGAAAGACCTTTAATATCATAGCTTTATTGCGGACTGCAGATAAAAACTCCAGCTTCGTCGCGGTACGATACTAATAACCTTCTAGAAGTAATTTGATTTTTAATTATCTAGAAAAACAGTTTTTAACGAAGATTTGCGTGAATACAGGTGTTATACTTCAATTAAAAATAATTCTTGTTTAGGGGTATAAAAAGTAACCTTCTCGCTTGGGCTACTTCGGAACCGAATATAAAACCCTAAATGCTTAATAGGTGTACGTACTCTTTATCGAAAGATGAACTGTATTTTAGGCAAATGTAGAAAATAGGCTAAAACCTATTCGAAAATCTCGTTCGCAGAAAATATTCAAACCGTTTACCACCTGTGTAAATTGCATTAAGGGGTAAAACGATTTCAAAGGGGAAACTCGATAATATCTTCAAATATATATCTGAGAAAGTTGTTTGTTTGTATGTTTGTATGCTGAGTCATAATTCGTTAGTAAATTTGACCAAACTTCATGGTTGCCATCAGTAACACCAGGTGAGGTCTTTTAGTGGCTTGGTTTAGTTTTCTAGATTGGGTCCGCGGACCCATGCGCATTTTAAGAACGCCCTATTCCAGACCAGTAACATTTTATTTTTATGATTGATACCTAAATAAGCATTGTTTTATTGAATTTAAAAGTTGCAAAAAATAAGTTTCTTAAACTGCATCATGCAGATATTTCATACGGGTATGGGGCAAAGACTATTTATTATTTATTGTCTACCATAAGTTTATAATATCTAAATTAAGTATGACACTACACATACTTCGTAATGTTAGAGACTTGCAGCTCGAGCTAGTTCGAGAACGACAAGCGAGAATTGACTACACTCGGTTAATTTTGCAGTCCATCTTCCTATTTAGTCTGTACTAAGCCTTTGACAGCGCCTCGTATATGAAATTTTAATTTACATTTAACTGAACATTAGAAACATTTAAAACAAACGTTGTTTCACATTAATATACCCTTATATTTTGAATACGTTAAATTTTAACTTTTGTTAGTTGAGAAAAACTTTTGTAGATGGAGCCAGGCACTCCGCTTTAAAGATAGGGGCTGCGTTCAGTAACACTCATCAGAAAAAACATCGATGTTTGGGAAAATGAAATCGATGTTCTTTTGACGTCATGATGACGTTGCAGTTGCTGAACGGCGCAATTTTGTGTAATCGATGCTTTTCTTAATGGCGACGATATTATGATAACGTTACGACAGAGGTTTAAATAATAAATGCAAACTATTTACAAAGATATTGTACTTCAATTTATCAATTAGATCAAAATTCTGTCAGATTCCATTTTTTTACCGAAATAATTAGTATTATTATCCATAAGGATAATATTTGTCAATTCTTTATTATTTTCAATTGGTGGAGATTGGGATGTAGTTCCCCCCATGTTTTTTTCGCGGCGCAAAATGACGAAATTTACGTCATGAATCCGATGCTCATCAAAAAAACCTCCTCTCACAGCCGATTTTTCTGATGGGCATCCGATGAGCATCATGACGTCACGCCCAAAGACGCGAAAAACCGTTCAGTAAAACATCGATGTCATCTTTTAGTCATCGATGTTTTTGATGCCGGTTACTGAACGCAGCCAGGGGCTGTTAATTTCTAGGGGACTGTCTCTAATCATTTTATGCCGTGCGAAATTTGAAATAATTGGAAAATCTTATTGGTAAATATTCGCTATGGCTGATCTTGTGAACACACTGCCAGTGGCGTGTATTATAGATCTTGAAAAGAATATCGAAATGGTGACCTCGTTATTTCGATATATCCCAATTTTCAAATTATCGCAATAGTAATTCGTTATATTGTTAAAAAATATTGATATACCGTTAACCGAAATATTCCTGATTTCGCCCTTTTTGAAGTCACCTGACCACAAAAGTAAATAACCTGATTTTAGGGTATAAGAAGCTACAAAACAAGTGTAATTATGAATTATAACGGCAAACAATGGAGACCCCATGGAAAGTCCCGAAAATATTTTCAAAGAAATTTTGATAGTCATTGGTGTGATATCATTTTAAACACTGTAAAAACTGGTTTCGATACTCGATAAAAGTCGACATCGCGATATATCATTGCGAAAACATCAATGTTTTCGACACATCATCACCATCCGTGAATTCCTATGTAACCTTTCTGCAACAGAACTGACATTTTTCGAACCCTGTTGTTGTATTATGGGACCTTCACTTTCAGAACGTTTTCTATCCTTTAACTATATTTTTAAACCCTGAAGTCTGAACTGGATGAACTCAGAACTCTTCGATCCTTCAGAATATTTTTCATCTCGAAAGTTTGAACTGGATGACCTTTCAACTATCATTTGAATCCATGGTGTTTGCTTCTCTTCCAACTTTAACATTTTTCATCTTCTCAACGAATAAAATTTTTTTTAGTCACCAGGGATATATTTAATTTTAGAAGTAGGAATGGAGAACGGTTAGCATTTACTTCAGTCGCAGGATAGAGCCCCCTCCCTCCCTTCAACACGTAACGAAAAGTCTAAATTATCTTAATGGCTCACTTAAACTACGTTTTGATGATGTTGCTGAAGGGGAGGGCCAAAAATACGTAAGTCCTTTTTACCTCTGTCGTTATGACCCGCCTCTTCTTTCATACCCCACCCACCGTCCCGGGGAAGGGGGTCCGGGACTTTGACGCGCACCCACATTACTCTGTTCTCCATTCATACTTCTAAAATTAAATCTATCCCTGGTCACCGAGTAGCATAAGGTGACCTCTCAATTTTATTCAAGATCAGTTTGCGAAGATGCCACAAAAACACGTTTTTTATGCGTAATATTTTTATAGCCTAACTTAAAACATGAAAAAATTTATAATTGTGATTACTGCGTACGCATAATTTGGTGTTTAAAAAATTGATATTCATAACTAGTTTGATCAAATTAAATTATAAATCAAAGCGAAATCATAGGATAGATATACTGTATCCCTTGATTCTGTGTAATTATAAGTCTTTAGGCCATTGACGTCACGTACTTTTGGGGTGATAGTTGAACGTCAAACGAGCGATAGAGGGGGGAGGAAGGAAGGGTGTTACGTTAAATTGAAATAGTTCGAATTTCGATTCAACTACCTCTTAATTACTTTCGATCTAATTATTAAAAGAAGCCATAAAGAAGCTATCGAGCATATTAAGGCTTGTAGTTAATAAAATCGTACCGGGGGGGGGGTGAAACGTGAGAGGAGTACCCGATGATCATTTAGGCCTGGTAGGTGCGCTAGCTTCTAGCCTAATATCGTTGATATAGAACGCTACTCAACGCTCGCCAACGCAAGGCGCGAATGCACAGCCTGTACGGATAGCCAACTCTGACTCTGCTTATTCATTTTGCAAAATGCTCTCTCGGCGATTGAATTTCCTTCGGAACCTCCTTCTTGGATGAATTAATAACGGACCTGTGGTCTGTGGTCAGTTTTGATAAAGGTTGAAATGGGTTTACGCAAATAAATTTTGCCATATTTATTTTTCAGTGAAAGTTAAAGAGCAGCTTGCAATTTGATCCTCATTTTTCATTAGAGTAGAAATTTCAAAGATAGTATATTCCCAATTTTGGTTAGTTGAAACTGTTTAGTGTCTATTTTGAAATTTGGTCTATTTTCGTGCTGTTTCTGTGTGAGAAGGTTTTTTTTGTGCAGGTTCAGTGTGATTAGGCCTATTTTCATGCAGTTTTAGTGTGATATGGTCTATTTTCGTGCATTTTTAGTCTCTATAAGGTCTATTTTTTAGCAGTTTTAGTGTAACAAGGTCAACTTTTATCAGTTAAATACAGTTTCAGTGTGATAACGTCAATTTTCGTGAAGATTTTTGTGATTTGGTCTATTTTGGTGCAGTTTTAGTGTGATTTGGTCTATTTTCGTGCAGTTTTAGTGTTACTTTCAAATATAATAAATTGTAACTAAGATCAAAGAAATTGCAAAAATGTTACTGTAAAATTACCAACGAATCTCCTGAAGTTACTTTTTCCAATTCACCCCCGTCCCTCTCACCCTTGAACTTTGTCAGTTTTGCCGTCCAGGGTCCCTAGGCTTAGTAACTCGA
This sequence comes from Phalangium opilio, assembly GCF_054372755.1. Lineage (NCBI taxonomy): Eukaryota > Metazoa > Arthropoda > Arachnida > Opiliones > Phalangiidae > Phalangium > Phalangium opilio. The sequence goes on along the minus strand of NW_028324146.1, from coordinate 4,747,109 downwards.
TTTCGAACCCCTTTTACATCTTTCATCGTCGCCCTGCTATGACTCGCGTTGTACATACGTGCGCTAGGGGGTCTTTGCCAAATGGGCACTGGGAAAATGCGAGGATCCGAAAACCTATTTAGCAGGGAGGGTTAGAAGAATGCCTTAATTGAAATTAGTGATTCCAAAGGCGATTTCTCTTAAACGCCACGCGCATTTCTACCTTATCCTAGCTTGGCCTGTACTGGACAATGGCCAGCAGCTTCGGATCAGCTTTCTTTTTCCATATGCTCTGCGAATACAAAACGAGGCTTCCACCCTAAAGTTCATGCCTTGTTCTCGGAAATATGTACGATTAGATATTGTATTGCACCGTAATTTTGCTTTTTATGGTGGTTGTTAAACTTAGTACTGGCAATTGCATCCGAAATACGAGGAAAAAAATTGAAATAAGCTGCGGTGTTCACAAGAAATTCAACATAGGGTCAGCCAGATAATGGTTATTTTTTTTAAATGGTTCTGCAGAAATGCTCCAGCAAGCTATCATGCCAAAGCCAACATAGGCGTCTAAGTTCATATGCCAATGATAGGCCTTTCCAAAAGTCGGGGGTAAAAATGGAGTCTGGTGTTTTGAGCACCTTGTTTTTTAAGAGATCTTTGTTATTTCTACATGAACGGTCTAAATTCGTTAACGAATTTGACCAAACTACATTGTTGCTATCAGTAACACCAGAAGGGGATAATGGAAGAAGGATGCCACTCTGTATCCTCTTAATACTTTAGTTATGTAACGTCATTCTTCCAAGGCTCACCCTTTTTGTTTGCTTTCCCGCTCATCAAACTTCAAATTGGCATCGCACCGTAAGGAGAATTCTGCAATTGTATGGCACTAAATCCCCAGCAATCAACCCACAAACCTCGTCTTTTGGTGGGACAAAAATCCACAAGCCTGTCTTGCCAAATAGTTAAACGCTAATAGAGTAATAATGAGGGAACTATTTATCGCGTATGTGATTCGGTTTAGTAACCTTGCCCCAAATGTTCTGATGTTGGGAAGAATGACGTTACACTTACCACGCTTTGTGGTACAATTCTCTCGATGAGAAGTATTATATACTTCTGGTAACACTAGGGGAAGGTTTTAGAACTTACATCCGGTTTAATTCCAAAGGAAGGGGCTTTTATTGGACAGATTGCCAGTTTGAAAATTTTGTCTAAAACTGGCACCCATATTCATATTTGGAAACTTTGACCCCATCCTCGTTTACCCTCGTGATTGAAGTAGTTGAGACTAATTTTAAGTTCAAAACATACATTTCAAGCAGAATGTTGCTTTAATATTTCAATAATATGTATGTCATTATTTATCTTTATGAAATTATCTCTTAGTTTTGCAATGCTGTAAAAAAATTCATGATTATTTCAATTTTCTAATCTTTAACCCTTCGATAATATTTGAACCCGGTTCTCTGATCGTTCCATTATACACAGCTGAACTGAAATTCAACTCCCTCTGACGTCATGTATATTCCTGACACTCCCACTCAATTAAGCGACGAACTTGTGAGAGTCATTCTATCGTTATCTGTAATGTTTTGGCGGCAAACCTTCGGAACTAATTTCGTACAAAACTAAGTTATTTAGCAAAGTCAAGTGCATTATTGTATATGATGAAATTAGAGTAATTGTTAATTTGTAACTTTGTTAAAATTTTGGGATCCCGTAACATATAAATTAATAAGTTACGCAAGATATATGATTGTCTCAAAATGGTACCAAAGATGTTCTACAACAATGACCTTAAAAATTAAATTACTGTTTTATTCTGATAAAACAGTAATTTAAATTTATATTATTATCAGGGATAGATAGACTTTTTTAAGACGGAATAAACAATGTTTGGCCTTTACTTCAGTCCGACTCATAGACGAGTATATAGTCCCTTCCTTCAACACGTAACCAAAAAAATTAAATTATCTTATTGGCTCACAAAAACTACGTATTGGTGACGTTGCTGACAGGGAGGGCCAAAAATACGTAATTCCTGTTTACCTCTGTCGCCATGACTACGACCCCTCTTGCGTTGTACCATAGCCCACTCGATCACGCGCGTCACGACGCAAGCTGCTCGCGCTATAGCTATAGAGCGCGGATCGAGTGGGCTATGGTTGTACAGATAAGCGTCTTCACAGGGGTTCAAAATGGAGCCGTCTAAATGCGAGGGTCCGGTAATTATTCGGGAATTGTTTTTAATAGCAATTAAGAAGGTAGTTAGTGAATTTGGTGCCGGTGTTTTGGATTTGGAGTACATCTGTAAAGGTGAAAAGTGTTCGCTAATTCTTTCTTAAGCCAATCATTTCTACTATCCTCATGATTTTGTAAACGAATTTGATGAAGTTAACCAAGGCTTAGTGAATGGTCAGGAGTTTTGTGAGCTTAGTGTTTGGTTAAAACCTGTTCGTGCTGTAATATCTATGAAGACATTTACTCAATTCTAACTCACTTTTAATTTTCTTGGGTCTTCCCCGTTTTTTTTTCAGTTGCAAGCCCTATGTCTTGTGTAACTTCCACTTTTAAACAATGTTATTTCAAAAATTACAATCCGAGCCCATTTCAACTTGGCAGACGAAGGGGCAGACGACGTTTATTTGACCCGGATATACATACAACGCCATAACAAAAATAAGACCCGCCTCTTCTTTCATACCCCTCCGTCACGGGTAAGGGGGTCGTGGACTAGGACGCGCACCCGAATAACCCTGTTACCCATTCCGTCTTAAAAAAGTCTATCTATCCCTGTTATTATTAAAATAATTTAAAACACACTCTTACTTCTCTCAAATGCATTTTAACATGAACATTTAAAGACTAATTGCTTTGGTTGCCTCATCAAAATCTAGATCATCCTTGATTGTGTATGTCTAAAATCATAAGATATGTTCCATAAGTATGACTTCGTAATGCTAGAGACTTACAGCTCGAGCTCGGAGCTATAGTTCGAGAACGACAAGCAATAAGCGGTTTTGCAGTCCATCTTCCTATTTAGTCTGTACTAAGGCTTTGACAGCGCCTCACCAGGCGTCGCTTTACGAGAATGTATTATTCGTTTCGCCTTCGTCACTTCATGACAAACTCCAGTTTGTAAAGAGTGCCAAACTTATAGAACATATCTTATGAACTTATGATAAAATATATTTCAATATTGTATCGTTGGCAACTCTTTTAGCTTGAAGAGACGAAAACTAGAATTGCAAGCGTCCTTGAACGTGTTACGGCGGTTCCCGTTCCCAAGGTTTTTTTCCTCTTGTTGTAAACAGATAAAAACAAAAAAGAATCATACCATCAAGAGAGAAGATTAAGAAGTCTTCCGATAGGAACTGACGAGCCTCTTTTTATCAATATACTGTCCACCCCCACCCAATACCCTTGTTTTAATGCGCGCTTCTCAATCCAATGGAAACTCTACAGATAATGTGAAGATAAAGCCTTGGTATTGAAGCATCTACCACGAATCTTTAACCCGCCTTTAAAGGGATGGTGAAAAGAAAAAATCATAAAAGTGATTTATATTTGATCCTACTCCAAGTATATAATATTTCCGTACACATTTAAAGATTCGAAAAATGACTTTTCTCGTAACGGCGGCACTCAAATGCGAAGCGACATGAGTATAGACCGTTTTCAAAAGTCTTGGATAAAATAGTCCAGATGGCGTTTGACCACCTTGTTTATCATAAAATAAAAATAGCTTCATTTACGATTTCGCCCTCACTTTAAAGATGTTTTCCACGTGCGACACCATACTAGTGATTTAGCGAAAGCTGAACTTAAGCAAAACTCTGCACTTCGACGTACCATGAAGCAATTATAAGTCCTAAATTACACCTCTGGATTTTCAACAAATTTATGGATAATTGGGTTAATTATCCCTAAATTTGTGCATAATTGTTTATTTATTCATAAATTTGTTTATAGTTCAAATACGGAGCACCACCTAATCTTCTGTTGGCTAATAACTATTGAACGTTTTCTTTCCAAAATTCATTTGGAAGGCTAAAGTAGAATATCCATGCTGGTGTGTCCATTTCAGGACGCTAGCGAAAATTCTTCTTTTATTACACTCAAAAACTAAATGCAAAAACTTTGCTTTATAAAGTTCAATTGCAATGTTTGTATACCCTAAAATGTCTGTGGTATGACCGATATTAATTCGAATTTTTCAAACTGTTTGATGTCAAAGGTGACACCTTAGAAGAAATTTAGAATGTGAACCGACGCAAATTTTCTCTAAATAAGACTTCAAACATCAGAATCAAACTCCTGTTCTGCTACAATGTTTTCTATAGTCTAAAATGTTACTTGTCTATGATATAACCAAGAATGATACAAAATTTCAAATTGTCTCATGATAAATGCAAAAACACCTTAAATGAAACGTATCAGGTGAACAGAAGCAATGTTTTCTCAATATTTAGACTTCAAACTCCAATCTCTAAACGTTCTCATTTCATTATGATTCTCTTGCGATTTGGAACAGAAGGAGGTAATATAAGAGTTTTTTAAACCCTTGAACAATTGCACTATGCCAATGAAAGCTGTTTGAAATACGAGTGTGGAATGCAACCGTAGGACGAGAGTCCACTTTTCGGGGCCCCAAAATGAAGTACTCCGCCCCTTCTATTAATTTTATTCCAACGAACGAAATTCTAGCTAGCTATGGAAGCTTCAAATGTGCCCATGGGGGTCTGGAAGGCTAGAAGGCTGATTATAAATTGGTAACGTCAAGCGATTTGCATTAACTCTAATTGCTAAAGTGTCCGCGAAAAGGGTTACCGCAACCGACACGCGTTACGTATAAAGAACAACATTTTTGCAAAAACATTTTTAAGCAACGTCTATACCTTATTACGCGAAATGTTTGGTTTGACATATCCTGGGTGGCTGGCGGGATAAATTCTTTGCTTGGGGCACGCCTTCATCAACTTCTCTTGTCACTAATTTTTTAATATTCAAGACTGCGGTCTGCTAATATAGTTTTTCTTAAAACCTTACTGCTGACCAGTAAGTGATTTAGATAAAATCCTAGGGAGAAGGTATAAATTGGCCACATTCCTAGCTTTATCTCCAGTCCTAATGTAGGTCCGTAGTTAATCCCCGCCTCTAAATTACAACCAGCATCTCATTGGTTCTTGAAAACTCACGTCGGCGCGACGCTGATGACGAAAACTACGTATTTTCCTACTGAGGAGAGACGAAATAGCCTGGCCTCCTTTTACGTCCCCCCCCCCTTGTATTTTGAAAGGGGGACTGGGACTATGGCGCGCGAATGCTTAGGAATCTTAATCTTCTCCCTAGTGAACTAGATATCGCTTCTCGATCAAATAAAATAAGCGATAGCTATGGAATACAGTGTCATCCTTTCGAAACTAGTGTAACTTAATAACTTTTTATAGAACCAAAGTCTGTATAATTTAGGTAGCCTAAATAGTCAAAATATTTTGAAAAAAAACAAAATACATTTTAATATTATCATGATAAATTTCTTATTAAATTTTGCAAATTTCCGAATCAAATCAGGAGCATGACTGCCATATGAGTGTAATAGAATATAGTAATAGTATTGAATTGTTAGAAATCTGAAGTTGAATAATAAGTGAATATATGGACAAAGTTCTTCATTAAGAATTCAGTAGATACTGTAGAGCTGAAAGGCACCAATCGCCTTATCAGTTTCGGTAGCACTGTTGGATTTTACATCTTTTTCAAAAACCCTTAATATGTTTGGCTCATCTTGTTATTATGTCAAACCGACTGGAAGAGTTAAACGCAGGTTTTAAAATTATGGGCCTTTCTCATGTTCAAGCACTCATCAACACTACTTTCTTTCTCATCAGGTTTAACATTGCGTATTCAGGCGCCTAAGCTTTCATTATTTTATCAAATTGCGGTTGCACAAAACGATAGTGGTACGAGGGTGGAGTATTCTATCGCCACTTAGTAACCGGAGATGTTTTCGTAGCCTCCCTCATTTGACCCTATATTGGCTTTGCATAATTCATAAGACCTTTAGCTCTCTCAGCTCCGTGACGTAATGTTAAACAGCAATTGGGTATACGCTTTTTACCCTCAATCGTATTAATTTAGATATTAGCTTTCCCTCGAGATCGCTCGCTGTCTATCAGAGCGTACGGTTTATATGTAGTAGACTCGCGTTATAGAAATTTGTCGCGCAATTGATTTGGGGTGTGTGTGTGTGTGTTTGGTTTTTCGATTGCGTTTCAGATGTAAGCCGTCAGTTAAACAGACACATTTTATTATAGGCGTATAGCTGCTACAATGGGCGTAGTTTATTTGTAGTACATTTATTAAACAGTTGCAATTTAAATATTAAATCTGTTTCTAATAATAAAAAACTTGCAAGGAGTTTCCTGTTTTTGCTGACATTAATCACAAATTAGTGAAAAATATCCATGTTAGATATCATCAAAATCAATAAAATGATGCAAATGTTACAGTTCTAGAATAGGACGTTATTAACTAATAGAGCTATCTCATTTGTGACGTCAGTGCCTTGGTAAAACGTCACGGGCTTAGCTTTGGCAGTGGCCGGCCATGTTTGGTACCACTTTGTTTCTATGGGCAAATAGCATGGTGATCTGAGCCGTTATAAAAATTCAAAAGATTTGTTGGTTGGGTCTATTAATGTCTAGTGGTCCACTGCAGGTCCGGTCCGCAAAGACATCTATCTGAAACTGAACCAAACCTTCTGGTAGTGTTACCAAAAACAGATTTATGTAAGACGAACGTTGAACATAGCAAATTCCCTACCCATCCTCGACTACTTTAATTGGTTTGATGGGAGTGGTTTATAATTTCAAAAGTGGTGCTCGCCATCTATCGGCCTTATTCTCTGATATTTTGGGATTTAAAGATAGATGCTGTATAAGACAAGTAAATAATAATAATAAGTTATAATTGTACTAAAATAATAATTTTAGTACAAAGCCGTCTTTGCCAACTATTTCAAGTTATTATTGTTGTTTTTTACCGATGACCCCATGAATTTAATTATGAAACTAAAGGACAATGATAATTAAGAGGTATCATCCGAAAAAACTCCAATCACAACTTGAAAACGGTTTCCCGGGCAGCAAAATGTCAAAGCACATTTTCGACTTAAACGAGCTAAATTTTTTACGGCCTTTCAAAAGCACCCTGTGTATGAGCTTGTAGTTTTTGAAACGTTTCAACTTTCGTTTCACTATTTTTCATTCGCAATCCCGTTTGGTTATCTGGGTCTAGATCATTTGGTCTTATGTTCGATCGAAACCAATCATTAAGTTCTAGGTTCACCCTCCCTCCTTCTTACATACAATGTATCTATTTTGTAGCCAAAAATAAAATTCTGGAATTACATTCAAGATTCTGGAATTACATTCAAGATTTAACCTTGCCTTGAAAATATCGACATGTTTAGCTTAAAGTAGAAATGTGATACCAACTTTTCATTGACTGAATGAATTACTATTTTCCCATTATAATAAATTTCTTAAGCATTTAATAATTTTAAAATGTAGGTGTACTCCAGCATTTATACAAATAACAAGTTGGGGAAACCAAAATAAACCTCTCCGAGTCGAGACGCAATTCAGAGGTTTTTCTTAAATAATTAGATAAATATAATTGATATTAATTATTTTAATCGTCATTAATTTAGTTTAATTCTAATTAAATCGTTTTAAGAAACTTTGTTCCTAAAATCAATTTAAACATACCTATTGTTGACGTTCGAATTCAAGCCTATGCCTCTTTAACAATTTTTGGAAAATTTAGGCCTCTGTCAATTTAAATCTTTAATATTTAACAAATTTAAATACCAAAAATTGAAAACAAAGATGATTAATTTAGCAATGCTTTACTTTTGCAGTCCTCGATGTTATTGGCCAGTATAGTAATTTTTTGTTACATTTCTACTTTAAGAAAATATTAGATAAGAACTTCATTGACCTTTATTTACCAAAGATTTCCGATTCTTTATGTTTTTCTCAAAATGTGTGATTTTCGACTGTATACTCTTTTATCGTTTCCACCACCTACTTGAGCTCTTGATAGAACTTTTGTCTTGTCCTTTCAAAGGAAACTATTGATTTTTTCTTACTTTCAAAGTCTGGTAGCGGAGTTGACACAAAAAAGGGGGCATTGTATACCGAGATATCTAACAGGCATTTCAATAAATTGCGTAATTTTAGGAGCAAAATCTGGCCAATCGTTATAATCTTTTGTTGAATACTTTTAAAAGGAAGAAACAGATGGGACGTTTGAAAGAACAGTAATACTAAATTATTCCTTAACGCACTCTTTTGTCATTTAATGGGACTTTTCCTTTAACATAAACGTAAAAGTCGGTTTATGCGGAGAGAATATACATAGGGAATAGAAAGTTAGCCTTTGTCAACAGTCAACTTTACCAAAACTTTATTGAAATACACCTTAATAATTTTAATTTTTGGCTTATCCGCGATGCCTTTAATTGGTTTATTGAGTTGTCTGCTTATGTATATTGTATTATCTAAATTAATACATTTTCGAGAAAACAATGGATAGAAAATAAATATTTAATATAACCAGAAGTATATAAAACTTCTCTTCGAGAGAAGTGTACCACAAAGCGTGGTAATAGTAACATGATTCTTCCCAACGTCATTTTACATTTGGAGCAAGGTTACTAAACCGAATCACATATGCGATAAATAGTTCCCTCGCGCTTGTGCATTTGTCATACGTCAAGACGAGGTTTGTAGGTGATTGCTGAGGATTTGGTACCAAACAGTTATAAATTTCACCCCACGGTGCGATGCCCATCTGAAGTTTGATGAGCAGGAGTGCAACGAAAAAGGGTACCTAAGCCTGGGAAGAATCATGTTACATAACTTAAGTATTAAGAGGATACAGAGTGTCATCCTTCTTCCCTTATTCCCTTCTGATAAAACTATTTATGACAAATCGAAACCTTCTCAAACTTAAGCTTCCATTCCTTTTGGTATATTCTCTCTGGTTTATGCCAGAAAATACTGGAACCTGCAAGCTATTGAAGGAATTCGTTCCGATTTGACACGGGCCTTTGTAATTTTATAGGGTAGAGAGGGTGAACGAAATGAAGGTATGTGAAAAAGAGCGTAGAAACAGCCCGAAGGCCTAAAAATGATGTCATAGACAGAATTAGCTTGATCATCTTACGTATATCTTTCGGTATTGTAAACCAGACTAGCTATCTAAGAGTTAAACCCCTATAACTGTACGTAAGAAAAACCGCTTCGGGGGTGCCGCCGTTCCGATCGGCCAAAAAAGTGGATCGCCCACGCCGATACCCTTAAAGCCCGGGACGAAGGATTATGAAATCAGAAGACGTGATACCATAAGTTTATAAGATATGTTCCTTCCATAAGTATGACCAAGAAGCGATATCTAGTTTACTAGGGAGAATGTATAGATTCGCCACATTTCTAGCTTTATCTCCAGTCCAAACGTATAGGTCCGGAGTTAATCCCCGCCTCTAAATTACAACCAGCATCTCATAGGTTCTTGAAAACTCACGTCAGCGCGACACGAATGAAGAAAATTACGTATTTTCCAACTGAGGAGAGGCGAAATAGCCCGGCCTCCTTTTTCGTCCCCCCTTGTATTTTGAAAGGGGATACTTTGGCATCTTAGAACTTCTCCCTAGTAAACTAGATGTCGCTTCTTGGTATAACTCTACCTATACTTCGTAATGCTAGAGACTTACAGCTCCAGCTAGTTCGAGAACGACGCGAGAATTGACTACACTCTATTTTACAGTTCATCTTCCTATTTGGTCTGTACTAAGCCTTTGACAGCGCCTCACCAGGCGTCGCTTTACGAGAATCTATGACCTATGTCACCAGTGACAAACTTATGGAATATATCTTACGAACTTATGGTGATACGCAACTATATAGAATGACTAGCACACTGGTTGCCCTTGGTAAACAACGAAATGTAAATTGGAAATGGATACTTCGGTCTACAAGTTTAATTAAGATGATTCTACTGGATGTTTTTATTTTTAATCAAATATATTGACGAGTCGCGGAGACGGGATCGTTCTGACAATTATATGGTTGCTCCTCAAAACACCCACTACCTCGAGGAAAAGGTATAACTTCTGACGTAATGGTCTTGACAGTTAATACTAAATATTGACCTATATGCTTTTTACTACGCGTTTGTTATTATCGAAAAAAACCAAACTAATTAAATTTTGGTCATTCATTCTGGGAAGGGGACAACCTTATTGTATAACTGGTCTAATTGAGGAAATATTCAAGTTTTTTTAAGAGGAACCTTGTGAAAAATTAATAATAATTATTGGTGTGAAATAAGGCTTATTTCATATCAATCATAATTTTCACCAAGTCCTTTCAATGCTTATTTGCTTATATGTATATTCAGTCTCAACTTTCGGTTTTTATTTAAAAAACAGAAGCCTCTACTTAACCTTTCTAACCTTTCGAAGTTTTCCAATCATTAACCTTTGGAATTCACACTGCTTAACTCTACCACCACAATCAAATTCGCAATGCATATCCCCTACCACCACATCCAATTCGCAATGCATAACCCAACCACCACAATTCAATTCACAAAGCTCGACCATCATGTTACAGAAGATAAATTAATTTTTTTGCATCGTTGAAGTTTTCAAAATATGTATATAGTAAGTTAATTTCAACACAAAAACACTTAATAAACCTATATGAACAAATCATAATGCACTCATAATAAAATGCATATAGTTAAGCAATTTTAATGAGATATATGCAATAACCATAATACGGATCATCTTTAAATTTTCATCTTGCTTAAATATTGCAATTGCAAATTATATAAAGTTTGTTTTGCGAACGCATTTGGAATTTTAATATCGGTATAATCCTTATTTAATATTGACTTAATATAACGATCGGCTTCTGACGTATTTTGAAAAATTTGATCAAATAGTAGACCAACCAATAACTACTGAATAGTTACTTATCGAAAAAAAAAACTACTATTAAACAAGCATGACGTAAATCTACGAATCATTATTTCTTATATTGAAATGCTATTTATAAATCTTTTGTTTCATATACTAACTCCCTTATAGATTTTTTATAGTGTTTTATTCTTAAAATGGAAATTTATTTCGGGCTTTGGAAATTAAATATTCAGGAAGGTTCGAAGGTATAGAGCGCGTCCGGCCACGATAGTAAACAACATTCAGGAAACGTTAAATGTCAGGCATCGTTCCACGACGTCATAGAGGCATTACCGTCCAATAGGGGATGACGATGATGGTTACGTCATAGCTCCCAGGGAAACCTAATTAATGATTAAAGATCAAAGTGGACGGTCGCTCCCCATCGGGGTTCAAGGAAAGTGGAAAACCAGTATTGCTTTTATTAAGACAAAGAGGCTACTGTTGTAATAGCGGAATAAAGGCCCCTAGTTACTGAAAAAGTTTAAAAATCCTGCATTATTACTTTTATTGGATGTTAAAAGCTCCCGTTTTTTTCTTATCAATTTTCAATTTGGTGTGTATTATAAAGAATTGGTTATGTCGAAATATTTCTACGCAAATATTTAAAATTTATTATACGCATGTAAAATGTTAAAATAATGCAATGTCAGCCGCTTTTCTAGGGTTCTTTACTAATGAGTTTCTGGGGCATCGAAACATTATTGGAGGTTGCGACAATCCACAATTAGTACAGTTAATATCGTTTTCTCGTGAAATGTGTTTGCCTCTTCCTGTGGAGTAGGCCTCGTCTCAGCTTTCCGACATGCGTGTTAATACGGGTTAGCTTTCCTATTTGCACAAATCCGTGTTAAGCTATCAACCTAAGTTCATAAGATATGTTCCATAAGTTTGTCACTGGTTACTGAGAGCTTGTCATGAATTGACGTCGGTGAAACATCATAGATTCTCGTAAAGGGACTCTTGGTGAGGCGCTGTCAAAGGCTTAGTACAGACTAAAAGGAAGATGGACTGCAAAATCGAGTGTTGTCAATTCTCGAGTCTTTCTCGAACGAGCTCTCAGTAAGTCTCTAGCATTACGAAGTATACGCATTGTCATACTTATGGAACATATCTTTTAAACTTATGCTATCAATTGTTACAGTATGTCCCACTCCCACCTTGGGGACAGTTTTTCAAAAGAAGAAAGCCGGTACTATAGAGCTATCTCAGAAGCTTTAGTGTGACGTCACCCATTCTTTTTACCCATGGATCCAAAGCGGTACCAAACATGGCTGCCCACTAACAAAGCTAAGCCCATGACGTTTTACCTAGATACTGACGTCACAACTAAGATGGCTCAATTCTAAGAGTCACTGTTTCTTTGGTTGGATTCTAGCCCTATGTTTTCTTCTATACAGAATGAAGATTAAACAAAATTGAAATCATTGCGAAATAATCTTTTTTGGTATAATGCATTTCTGCAACATGACACGACTTTTCCCCCAAAGTTAAAAGGTCATTGTTTTAATCTCCTTCATTAGCGAAATCCCCTTTAAAGGTCCGTTTAATTCGAAGTAGACGTATTATAGTGGCATGATTGACGGCTGCACCCATAGAGCTCGTATAAAAAGGAATAAAAACAGAATCGGAAAAGCGTGAATATCTAGATTTAAAACAATTAATCACAATGGTCTCGGCTCGCCTACCCGAAATTAAGTTTTTATCCGAGTGCTTTGCTGGGTGGCTTGGCATGGTGCTTTCCTAAAAAAAAAATTTACTCTATCCTTAAGAGCTGCAGGGAAAGGTATAGTCGTTATAGTCTGATTGGCGAAGGGTATAAAGGGTGAGTGGGATTTTGATACCAGGGGCGCTGCCAATACGGGTGGGGTCTACGCCTACTATTAATGGGTGTTGGCTGCCAAAATGTAATGGATAATCTAAAGGCAAGCGCCCGTTAAGATCCTTCGATCTCTTTACACCAGAATTCTTCGAAGTATCGCTTTCCCATTGTCGTAACTGTAAATTCCCTCGATTTTGGTATTGCTACATTGGAAGCATGGACACGTGACTAAGCTAGTAAAATATTTCCACCACTGCACTAAATGATGGGCTAACCTTGAAAATCATGCAGCAATTTTCGAACAACCAACTATGAAATATCAAACTTTCCTCCTCTAAGTTTGAAGCGTGAAGTATGCACGCTTCATCATGTGACCTTTGATGTTCCTTGACCTTGTCGTATCTTTATTCCTTTATCAAAAGACTGTAGCTTTGTCGCCTCTTTAAGTGACTGTCGCTTTGATCATGTGACGTCCATTTTGTCATTCTCGCTTTTTCGCTTCATCTTTGAGATCTTCATTGTTTTTTGACTTGGTCGTTGCGTCATCAATTCGTCACGTGTCCGTAGCTTTGTTGTTTCTTGACGTCCCTGTCTTATTTACTTTATCACATGACGGACATTTTGTGGTTGTGTTAGATGGTCGTAAGTTTGATTCTTTAATTCATACTTAATCAATTTCGCTAGCGCCTGTCAGGGATAATACACACTGATATTGGAGATGAAAGATTGAGTTACGACAGGGATAGATTTAATTTTAGAAGTAGGAATGGAGAACAGAGTAGTCTGGGCGCGCGTCAAAGTCCCGGACCCTCTTCCACGGGACGGGGGAGGTGTATGAAAGAAGAAGCGGGCCAAAGCTACAGAGGTAAAAATGAATTGCGTATTTTTCCCCGTCCCCGTCAGCAACATGGTCAAAACGTAATTTAAGTGAGCCAATAAGATAATTTAAAATTTTCGTTACGTGTTGGAGGGCCTCTATACTGGGCTATGAGTCGGACTGAAGTAAATACTAACCGTTCTCCATTCCTACTTCTAAAATTAAATCTACCCTGGTACGACAAAGGTGCTCGAGAGTGTGGGGAGGTATTTTTGTCAGTGCACATTAGTTCGATATTCATTGGTAATCGGAGGATGAATCGGATTTAAAAATTAAATTAATAATACAGTTACTACGTTTTGACACTGTAATTTGTCTTTTCTTTGGACTTCTTGAAATGATTGAAGTCCCACGCTTTGTTACTGGGTGGTCAACCCTCTGTCTATACCATCCTTTCTTGTCCTACTTAAATACCTGGTCGCAAATTACTCTCCAATTATATTTAATGTTTTTGTAAATTGAATCAAAAACCCATCCCCTAAACCTTAGTCGTAGGGTGCGTAGTACTAATATCGCGCGTTTTTCGAAATTACGAAATCATCCGAGATAAGATATGGCGACACTTGTTTCGCGCGCTTCTAGAGGGCCTAATAACTGATACTAAAACAATGCGTATCTTTTAGATTACACAGTCATAAACACCACGCTACTTCCAAGAAATTTTTGTAAATATTTTCAGTTTTTATTTCTTTCAATATACTGATATGTAATTGATAATAATTTTAATCACTTCTCTGGGTACTTTTAATTTATGGTGCATAGAGTCTAGGGATGTGCAACGAATATTACTTTTTCAGTATTCATCGAACATCTATCGGTGCGAATTTTGAAAGTGACCAAATAGTGGTAGGTTTGAAACTTTGGACCAAATACCGGTTCGGACCAAATTATTCTACTAAATACCAAATTATCGGAGTGGAAAGCAACTCCATCTAGTTCATAAAATCGTAAGAATGGACTTAACGGCAGTTCACGCCCACCTACAACGGCAGAACTGGCCAAAAACCAAATAATTTGGTCCTAATTTTCCTATGGAGACCCCCAAAAACGTCCCCAGCCATTAAAATCAAGTCATTATTTGGTATTCTGGAATAATGAAAACATATATTTGAAATTTTGAATTCGTTAGCCCACTATTTGGTTGAAACGAATACTATTAAATACTTTGTACAGACCTAGCATAGACCCCCTTACGCGTGATCAATTAGTAAACGTTGCGGGTAGGGTTGTTTATAAAGAAAGCAAATTTACCATAGAATAGAGGAATTTCCAATGTTAATTTAGGTCCCGATTTAATGTCAAGAATAAATGCATCAAAACTGTCAACCCCCCTTCATTAGGCATTAAGCCAATAGGCTTCTTTTGATTGATTTAGGGAACGTTTTAGGGAGATGTAATAAGTAACTAGCCGGTCGTTTAAATCATGGTTTATTGACTCGTCATAAGAATATCCCAACAAGAAGTGATAAGAGTTTTGTTGTCGTCGCGGTTATATACTTTACATAATGTTTTTTAATTTAACATGTATTGCTTTTTATTAGATATGTTTTACGCTTATCTATATCTAATCTAACATCTTCCTTTTTCCGGCTTTTGGAACTGTTCACCATTCGTTCGGATATCTTGCCGGTGGTTTTATGTTCCTTCTTGAGCGTGTCGTTTGGGTTGGTATTCCGTATACTGTCACGTTCGGATGGGTATTGGCTGGACGTGACTTGGGAGGGTTTGCGCTGGGGGTCCTTTGTTCTATTCCGTCTGGAGACTCCTCGGTTGCTTTTAGACTTCCGCTGTCTTCTCTGTTCGAATATGTGCTGGTTGGACGTACATTTGGTGGGTTTGAGTCGGCCGTGTTTTCCTCCCTTCCGCCTTGTACCTCCTCTGTTGCTTGTCGATCTGCTGCTCTTCGACTCCCGCTAGCTTCTCTGCCTTGCCTGCCTCTGAAGATTCTGGTTTTGTGCCGATGTGTTATCGCTGCCGGCAAGGTTTCTTTGTGTCGGTTGCTAGGGAGGTTTTCCATGTGGATTTGTTCCGGCGGAGTTTTGGCGCGTGATTGTTTATTGAAGTTTATCCTGAGGTGTCGCCTGTTCCGTCGTAGTACTTGTCCTTGTTCCGTCCTTATGTGATAAGAGTGTGGTGTTTGGTCAAGTGCTATTATCGTGGCTCTCTCCCATTGTCGAGGGCCCCTTTCGTGCCAGACTTCTGTACCGGTCTCGAGTATCGGTTGCTTCATCATCCTGGTGTGTCTCTGCCTTTGTATCATCGTTTCCTGTCTTTTCTGTAGCGATGTTTTTATCTCTTGCGTCGGAAAGGTTGGATTCAGGGTCTTTGTGGATGTTGTTAGTGGTGTTCGTATCCGCCGACCCATCAGCATCTCCGTGGGTGAGGGTAGTTCACCGATCGGCGTTGTCCGGTATTCCATCAATACGCGTTGTAGGTCCACTCCTTCTGCCTGCGCCTTGATTAGCATGTTTTTGATCGTTTGAATCGTGCGCTCAGCCATTCCATTCGATTGGGGGTGGTACGGACTCGACGTTACGTGATTAGTTCCCCACTGAATCAAGAATTTCCTGAATTCTGTTGAATTGTAAGGTGGACCGTTGTCCGATACCAGCTTTGTTGGGGCTCCATGTCGGGCAAAGTGTGGGTGCATGAACCTTGTAACGGCTTCCGCATTGGTTGTCTGCAGTTCCGCGGCTTCCACGAATTTTGAAAAGTAGTCGACAAGGATGATCATTGTTTTATTGCCGACGTGGAAGATGTCCGTTCCAACGACTTCCCATGGCCGTTGTGGTATCTGATGCGGATGCAGCGGCATAGATGTGTTTGCTCTTGCCCTTTGTTGGCATGTATCGCACTTCCTCACGTACTCCGTGATGTCACCGGTCATTTGTGGCCAATATACGTGAATTTTAGCCCTTGCAATGCATGCAGAGATCCCTTGATGCGCTACGTGTATTTGTTGAAGGATTTCTCTTCGTAATGTTGGCGGGACGTAAAGGCGTTCCCCCCGGTATATTAGGTCTTCCTTCATATGGAGTTCCTCTTGGACCGGCCAGAAGGGTTTCAATGCCGCGTGCACTTTGTTGATAGCTGTTGGCCATCCTTCTGTTATATAGCGTCGGAGCATTTGACTTGTTTCGTCCTGCCGTGTATGAGTCTTGAAGATATCGTATTTTTCTGCTGGTAGTGCTGTCGTTGCATGTATCACCATGGACTTGCCTTCCAGTTCCCTTGTGTCGATGTCCTGTGCTTGTTGCGGTGCCCTTGACAGGGTATCGGCTACGTATAGTTTCGCTCCTGGCACGTAGACCACCTTCAGGTCATATCTGGTCAGTTTCAGTACCAAACGTTGGAGCCTGGGTGATAACATGTGGAGTGGTTTGCGGACTATGCTGATTAGTGGTCGATGGTCGGTTTCTACTGTGAAGGTTGTCCCTGTCACGTAGTACTGGAAATGGTCGCAGGCGTATACGATTCCCAGGAGCTCTCGTTCTATTGGAGCGTAGTTCCTTTGAGTTGGTGTAAATGAAGTGGATGCATATTCGACGGGGTGACCTTCTTGCATGAGTACTGCGCCCACTCCATTGGCGCTGCTGTCTACTGAGATTGTGGAGGCACGTTGCGGGTCAAAGAATGTGAGAACTGGAGCTGTCGTTATTAATCGTTTCAGGTCGAGGAATGTGCGCTCGGTGTTGGCGTCCCAGCTGAATGTGGCGTCTTTTTTTAATAGTGCTCGGAGGGGTGCGGCTTCTGTGGAGTGTTTTGGGAGGAATTTCGCCACAAAATTAACCATACCCAGAAAGCGTTGTAATGCTGCCCGATCCCTCGGTGCTGGAATTGCTTGAATTGCCGTTGCTCGTGCTGGGTCAATCTCTATTCCCCTTGGTGTAATGATTGTTCCCAGGTACGTGATTCTCTCGACTGCAAGTTGCATTTTTTTCGTGCTGAATGTGAGCCCCGTTTGTCGTGCCCGCTCGAGTACTGCTACAAGCCTCCTGTTGTGGGATTGTTTGGTGGTCGAGATGAGAAAATCGTCCGTAGATATCTTCGTATACGGGAATTCCTCTGGCGGGTATATTTGATGCATCGTTCGTTGGAAGACTGCTGATGATGTACAGATTCCTAGTGCCAGACGTAGGAATCTGAATCGCCCGTACGGTGTCGCAAAGGTACAGAGGTATGAGCTTGGTTCGTCCAACTCTACCTGCCAAAATGCGCTCTGCGCGTCGAGTACCGTAAATACTTCGGCTCCATGTAGGCTTGAAAAGATCTCCTGAGCCGTCGGTGTCGGATAAGGTTCCCTTTTAATCGCTTTGTTTAGGTTTCTTGGGTCCAAGCATATTCTAGTGCCGCCCTCTGCTGCGTTGTCTTCTTTCGCTACCGCCACCATTGGGTGGACCCAGTCGGTTGGTTCTGTTACTGGTGTGATTATTCCCAGGTCTTGTAGCCTTTTCAATTCTTTGATGACGCCTGCTTGTAGAGCCTGAGGTATTTGCCGTGGTGCTGAGATTGTTGGTGTCGCGTTTGGCTTGAGTTTGATCGAGTATTTTCCCGGTAATTTGCCGATTCGGTTAAAGACATCACTATATCGGTGGATGATGTCTGCCGGTGTCATCCTATCGATCTCGTCTAGTGTCGGCCGGTGTCGGTCGTGCTGGGCAACTGGCTGTCGTCTCGCATCTGGCGCTCTTTGCTGTGTGTGGCTTACGGTATCTTCCTGGCCGCCCCTGCTTAGCATGTGTATATCCCGATCTCGTCGTCTATTCATCAGTTGTCTTGGAAGGTGTCGTGTTATGAGGCCTAATTCGACGGATGCCCTTGCTCCCAGTATCGGCATTGTGTTCCGTGGAGTGATGTAGAAATTTTGCACTGTTGATGCGGCGAATGAAGCGCAGACGATCTCAGCCGTGCCAATAATGTCAATGGGGTGACCGGAGTATGCTCGGACCGTGAATGGTGGTCGGTGTATTGTTGGCTTCGCTGGTAGCATGTCAAATATGTCCTGCGAGATGATATTTACTTGTGATCCCGTGTCCAGTTTCATTGTAATCGGGAAGTTGGCAAAGTAAATTGTTTCCAGCCATTCGTCATCTTCCCTGGTCAGTGGCGCTCGCATATCGTGGCAGTGCAGGGTTATTTGATTGCAGTATAGATAACCGTAATCGTGTGCTTGTCCATCATCTTCGTACGTATAACTTGGATCCCGGCCTCTTTGCTCCGAGAGATGTGGGGAAGGCCATTGGTCGCCTCTCTGCTCCCACGTCAGTGCGTGCGTTTGCCTTGATCGGCAACACGCTATCCAGTGGCCGGACCTCTTTCATCCATGGCATGTATCATTTCTGGCGGGGCATTGGCCTTGGATTTTATGATGGGTACCGCAATTACTGCATCTTGGCTGCTGACCTTGATCTCGTGCCCTGCCATCGTTCTGATACCGGTGATTGTGGAACCTAACTGGTGCCCGCACCGGTTGTCTCTGTCTCGGCTGTCTCGTGTGTTCATATGACGAGCGGCGGTCTCTCTTCCGTATCGCGTCTAAATTGACTGTGTTTGCGTCCTCTTTATCCGTTGTCGTGGCAATAGCGTTTGCGTGATTGCTGGAAGATTCATCGGCTTGACATTTGGCAATGGCGTTGTCCAGGGTGAGGTTGCGGATGGACAGAAGTTCTTTTCGCAGCGAGTCTTTCCGGGTTCCGCAAACTATTTGTGTGCAGATGAGCGAAGAGTTGAGTTGACCAAATTCGCAATTACGGGCCTTCGTCTTCAAGTCTGTGATGAATTCGTCGAACGGTTGGTGTGCGCCTTGGTGCGTTGTGAAGAAGGTGTAGCGGAATGCAACGAGGTTTTTGTGCGGCTCATAGTATTGGTCGAAAGCGCTGTAGACCATATCAAGCGTAAGCGTATCTTCGGCAGGGACGTCGATGGTGAATGTGTTGTATATTCTTCTAGCGGCGGGTCCAATAATATGTAGAAAGGTGGCGATTTGAACGGCTGGTGTTTCGTCCGAAAGTTTGGCTGCCAGTGCGTAAATCTTAAAGCTGTCCCGGTATTCCGCCCACAAGGCCGCAGGGTTGTTGCTCCCTGGGTGGAATGGGTCCGGACTCTTGAAGGAGGTTGACGTCATCGTGGATCGAGCTAGGACGACGTTGGGTACGTAATGGAGGTCCGCAGGTTCCGATGTTCTGACACCATGTAATAAGTAACTAGCCGGTCGTTTAAATCATGGTTTATTGACTCGTCATAAGAATATCCCAACAAGAAGTGATAAGAGTTTTGTTGTCGTCGCGGTTATATACTTTACATAATGTTTTTTAATTTAACATGTATTGCTTTTTATTAGATATGTTTTACGCTTATCTATATCTAATCTAACAGGAGAGTTAGGTTCGAGGGGCCAGTCACTCTGCACGTTTGACTGTATTAAAGTGATTATCCGTAATCTTTAAAAGCCCCTAACAATGCTAAAATCATCGCACGTAATCCGTCTATGAGTGATTAACCTCTCGGTTAGGTTATGTAAGTTAGGCCTCGTGAACCCAAGTGTCGTACACCCTGTTTTGTGTATATCGTAGAAGTCACATCTTTAGTTACCTTTTAAGGCAGTGCCACACATTCGCTATTTGCTGCTGTGTATCTCATGATTTTCGCTGTATGGCGAGCGGACATTCTGATAAAAACAATCATACTAACTTTGTAATTCATCGATAAATTGTGAAAATGGCGCCAAAGAGGTTCTGAAACTTTTCTATCGACTAGCTTGTCTTCGATTTTGATAAACGGGAGTTTATAAGATTGTAAATTAATAAAATTCTGTTGCGGAGGATAAATATGAGTTTAATTATGTCAGATTGAATTTTGTTTGTAGATTTGGATTATATTTCTAATATTATAGGAGCCTTGTAAAAGCAGGGCCAAAATGGAGAATGTTTCTAAAACATACGAAGAATTTTATCAGTGAATTCAAATGACATTAATTCAGGCAACAAGTAAAAAGTGGAAAATGAGCCTTACATAATTATATTAATTATTTACTTTGCACTCGAAACCTTTTAATTTCTAATGAATTTACCACAACGTGACCTTTGACATTAAATATCTTGCTAATTGGCTTCATCATGTTCTTCCAAAAGTCAATATTAAAATCAATAACTTCGTGCAATGTTTATTATTCTTAATGACTGGTATTCTATAATCCATTTTTTCGGTCCGAAATCAAAATCAGGTTAAGTCTAGACGAACGGAATTATACCTATGATGGCTTTTGATTTTTGAAGCGGTTTTGGATAGTTATTGAGATTTCAGTGGATTCATTATAGGCCACCATTTATTTTGTAGTTTATAATTATTAATTAATTGCTAAGATCTATTTAATTTTCAAGGCCGATTTTTAATTACCACAATCAGTTTATAAACAATTCAAGCAAACGTATCTCACGTGTCACCTGGTTATCTTTTTATTTTACCCTATCCGTTTAAAATGAAATTAACATTCATTATTTTAAGATTATTATAATTTTATTAATATTTTTGAATAGTTAAGAGCTATTCAATTTTCAAGGTCGATATTTAATTGACAAGTGCTATTATTTTCCAATCCTAGTTATTATGGTAAATATATCTGACCTTTCACTAAAGCAAAAATAATATAACAGAAATATGTATACACTTTACTTTCGAAGTAAAATTAAATTCGAATATTTTATCGAATCTATCCCTTGATAAAATGTTGTGTCATATTTAAGTATGTTTAAAAAAAGTGAATTAATGAACAGCTTTTCGATTAGTTTTTTAGGAAAACATTTTGCTGACAACAGTAATTTTTGTATTGAGTCCCAATTTACTTAAAAATTTACCGCGGTATGTTGTAAATCAGTAATTTATAAAGTAATTTGATAAATTACTGACTGCAGTCTTACATTTTCTACTAATTCCTATAGAGCCAATGGGCCTTTGATAGAAAGCTATATTCTGGCGTTGTGGGGGGATTTTCGCCCCCTTTTATGTCTATTTTTGACTAACAGGATAGGTTAAAAGTAGTTAACTTCTACCTTAAATTGTATGTGCTTAGATAATTCTAAATTCAGCTTTTTCATGAAGTGGGCCTAGCTGCCGATGAAACCGGGCAACAACATTAGCACTAAATTTTTTACCTATCGAAAGAGATCAAAGTATTTAATCTATTTTTATGGTTAAAGAAGAATTCCTAAAGCAGAGCTTCTCAAGGTGGACAGGTATTTTTCTGTAATGTCTTATGGACCAGTTGATAATTGGAATATTCAACTTTTAATAATTTTAAAAGTGCTGATAGGACATTCGCATATACATTAGAACCTAATTTGAAGGATGGCCATGCATATTTTTAAATAATTATTCAATTTGTGGATCAATTAATGAAATTAAGATCTCACTACGGCTCTATCTCCAGCAAGCAAGTGTACTGTCTAAAAAAAAAGTGGCGGATGGGCACTTAATGGAGCTTGTTATAAAATGGCACTCCCACGATGAGGAGAATTTAGAATTTTAACCTGCATCTTGCACCTCCAAATGGGTCCAGTTTCTGCCTATATTGAGGTGTACTTTAAGTAGAGATAGTGAAGAAAGAGAAACTGGTTCAAAAATAATTCGGATTAAAATCTAAGTGATGTAATAATTTATAAGATATCCATTTCTTTGAGCCCGATTAAGTATTGAGATCCACTATGTTAAGAAATGCTGTTCTACAGTACTGGAGCAAATTTATAGTTCAGAGTTTTCCATCCATTATTACGTCATTACCTCTCCGAATGACGATGAGGTCACGGAGAGGTATTACACAGGACGTGTTTGTGTGTGTCTGTCTGTCACCGCGTTCGCAGTTGGCAAATCGGAGCAAACACGTTTGCAGAAACAATTTTTTGGCTTTTACTCCCATCGTTAGGATTAATAAGAAGTACGCGGTGATCGGCTAGGGTTACGAAAAACGTCTAGCCTCCCATTGGCAGGGCTTCCACCAACGGTTCATCCAATTGCTGGTTTTCTCATCACTAATTGTGAATCAATCGCCTTATTTCCAAAAATTGTTAACGAGGAATATGCTTAAATTCAAACGTCAACAATAGCCGTGTTTAATATAAATTTAGGAATAAAGTTTCTTAAAACTATTTAACTAGAATTAAGGTAAATTAATGACGATTAAAATAATTAATATCTCTTATATTTATTTATTTAATTATTTAAGAAAAACCTCTTAATTGCGTCTCGACTCGGAGAGGTTTATTTTCGTTTCACAACTTGTTGTTTATTTATCCGGATTCTAAAATTACCCACAGAAGATGGAATATCTATTTGTATCGTACCTGAACGTTTTCTTATTTGCAGATAATGTATAGCTATTGCAGAGCTATATGAGCAACGCATAGTTTTTAGACTTGGAGGAATCATACCATTTACACAATTAGAGCAGGCTACTACTTTGACTTCCAAGTATAATCTGGCCTCCCTGGGTAAATGTAAATGGTATAGATTCTCCTAGTCTGAAAACTGTGCATATGATGAGATAACTTTGGTTTGTCGTGATACTTATGATTTTAGTCTTCTTTTTTCAAGTTTAAGTAATCAGGAAAGAAGGAAATGAGTAGATTAAATTATATTCATTTAATATAAAACCTTGAAAATTTAGGTATTTGTTTGGCACTGAATATCATATGTGAGATAATTTCTAAATAGCCTCCAGTCACAAGTTAAGTAATTAAGTACTATTAATCTTTTTCAAATTTTCAGTTATGGAAATGTCTTTCGATTCAGAGAATTTTGAAATACTAAAACGGGATTGTGCAAATATACACCTAGCCCATGATTTTGCTTCTTTTTTAAATTACAAGATTAGAACTTTTTTTCCGGATTGAAAAGTATTTACTCTGCTATTCAATACCTAATTAATCAAGGTGGGAGAGGTTTTTCTTAAATAATTAAATAAATATAATTGATATTAATTATTTTAATCGTCAATAATTTACCTTAATTCTACTTAAGTCGTTTTAAGAACCGTTATTCATAAAATCATTTTAAGCATAGCTATTGTTAACGTTAGAATTCTAGCGTAACATTTTTTTGGAAATTTAGGGTATATAAGGCGATTGGTTCACAATGATTGATAAGAAAAGCGGCAATTGCGTGAACCTTTGGTTGGAAGCCCTGCCATTGGGAGGCTAGACGTTTCTCGTAACCCTAGCCGATCACCGCGACACCGCGTACTTCTTAATCCTAACGGTGGGAGTAGAAACCAAAATTTGCTTTATGCGAACGCGTAGACAGACAGACACGTCCAGTGTAATACCTCTCCGTGACGTCATCGTCACTCAGAGAGGTAAAAATGTAAAATCTGAGAATATTTAATTGGAAATGATGGATCCGAGAATCTGTATTTAAAAATGTTGAGTTAAAAATATCGAAACGAAATGTTATAGATGAGTTAGTTTTTTTTGTACTAAAACGATCTACTTATTATGAAACTTAACTTAAAGTTAAAATTATCATAAGCACTGTATGAATTTCTCAGTCAGTGGTAGGTTGTATTCAGTTACCACCAGTTTAATGACAGCGCACAGTCTACAATGAATTGGCGCGATTAACATAAATTTAAAATTAAACTACTCTAAACAGGTTTTATTTTTTCATATCAAAGCTTAATTTATTTTATAATGGTCTGAAGAGTTTTTGTCGGGAGACGAGCCAAAATTGCCAGTTTCAAAAATTTTTTAAAAAAAAATACCTAGACCTATTACCACTTAGTTTACTAGTCTAAACGTTTGTTCACCAATTCATAGCCAGTATAGTGGAAAGGCAACGAAACGGAGATAACCGTAATGAAGTTACAGCTGCTATTCTCTTTCTGTCCACGTTTTTCTCTATTATCGCTGAACCGTGCATGCAGGTAGACAGACTACAGGGTTAAATGTGATGAAAAGAATTCATTTGTATGCTCGGGTAATAGTTTGTACCGCGGGGGGATATATGTTTGATGTTTTTTTATACGTTTTTTCCTATTCGGATTTTTTCTATCTTGGAAATTTATAACGAAATGAAATTCGGTAAGATATCACGAATTCGATTTCTAGAGGATTAAAAGTTCAAATTTGGTTTAAACATCAAAAACTATAACTAGATCTGGTCTGTTAGTTGCAAGGATTTAGGGTACATGTTTTGAAAAATGCATGACTTTATTGTCCAGACTGGCTAATGCCCAACCCAGACAGATTTACCTTGCAAGCTAATAGAGACAGTATTACAGTATAGACCACTCCATTAAATACATAACGTTACGGACTCTTCGCAGAGGTATTACATTGGACGTGTCTGTGTGTCTGTCACCGTGTTCACAGTTGGCAATTGCGGAATTTTACCTCTCCGAGTAACGATGACATCATGGAGAGGTATTACACTGAACGTGTCTGTTTGTGAGTCTGTCGCCGCGTTCGCAGTTGGCAAACCATTTTTTGCTTCGACTCCTATCGTAAGGATTAAGAAGTACGCGGCGATCGGCTAGGGTTACGAGAAACGTCTAACCTCCCAATGGCAGGGCTTCCACCAAAGGTTCACGCAATTGCGGGTTTTCTTATCATTTATTGTGAATCAGTCGCCTTATATACCCTAAATTTCCAAAAATTATTAAAGAAGCGTACGCTTGAATTCAAACGTCAACAATAGCTATGTTCAAAACGATTTTAGGAATAAAGTTTCTCAAAACGATTTAACTAGAATTAAGGTAAATTAATGACGATTAAAATAATTAATATCGATATTATTTATTTAATTATTTAAGAAAAACCTCTTAATTGCGTCTCGACTCGGAGAGGTTTATTTTGGTTTCCCAACTTGTTCAATATCCTATGGACGGGCCATCCGGCTTTTACGCTTAGATTTTATGGCATCTTTAAAAATGGCTACCCAATAAGTAATAACATTGTCCCTATAGGGCAGGCTGACGGGCCCTCGTCTAGGTGCCTTTGCTACTAGTTTTTAATCAAAACATCTACATTATTCCATTAAAAAATTACTCTTCTTCCTTTCTTCTGTCTGAAAGTCGAATAGTAGTTGCTAAATTTGGTCTACATTTTGATTGTTTTCTTTTTTTGTCAAAAGATGTTTTTAATTAAGCTAAATATTTCGCCTTGTAATTTTTCGGTTCAACCCTTATGAGGGTGTTTATTGAAAAGGGTGTATATAGTTTAAGTTTGTTGTAAGAAAGTTGACTGATGGAAGATGAAGACGATTATCATCCTGGGCTGGTCTAAAAACGACTTTTCAATTAACACCAATTGGAATTCACACTAATTACGATCTCGTGTAGACACAGTTGGTATCTGTTTTTGTTTTAAATTCCCAAATGGGCTAAGGTAGTCGTGACTAGGTACTTTTAGTTGGTAATTTTCAAATTCCCAGCGAAATTATTCTCTTTGTCGAAGGTGCATTTTTTAATACTGTACTATTTAGCATAAGTTCATAAGTTATGTTCATCCATAAGTTTGACACTGGTTACAAACTGGAGCTTGTCATGAAGTGACGTAGGTCATAGATTCTGGGTAAAGCGACGCCTGTTGAGGCGCTGTCAAAGGCTTAGTACAGACTAAATAGGAAGATGGAAGTCCTGCAATTTAAACGAGTGTATAGTCAATTCTCGCTTGTCGTTCTCGAACTAGCTCGAGCTGTAAGTCTTCAGCATTACGAAGTGTAGTGTCATACTTATGGAACATATCTAATAAACTTATGATATTAGTAAGAGTCTATCTCTCTCATTCCCGTAATGGTTTGCTTCGAAGGTAGAGCTGGAATGAATACAGCTAATTGGAATCATTGAGTAGGCAATTTCTCAACTTATCTAGGCGAATTTTATGGGAAGAGCTTGACTAATCATTATGCATGACGAATTTTACCTCACGAATTATCTACCTAGCTGCCTCTAGTGCCCCTGAGCACGCGTTGCTACCAACCAATAAAATCACAGTCGTCAGAATTATGAGGCGTGACGGATAGTAAGTTCTCAAGCCCGGCCCAGAGAACCCGCATGGAAATTTATGTTGGATTGATGGGGACACAATGATTCTTTTTAACTGTTTGTATTCTTGATACTAGCCATTGTTTAAAACGGTGTTTTGAAGTTGGAAATTGTTATATCTTATGTAATGTTTTTGAACGTGTATGTCCGTTGCCTGGGGGGTCGAGTATATATTCCGTTGGTATCAGTGTAGGCCTAGTTAGAGAAAATTAGGAAACTGTTTATATCTCATTGATCTTGTTGATCAGTGACATCGTTTTATTTCAAAACGGAGGTATTTGAATTTCAGCCTTCCTTCTTCCTAAATATACAGAAGTTTTTAGTAGATTATGTAATGAACCAAAAATCAAGGCAGTCGTGGGTAAAATTTACATATTGAACATGAATTAAAACTATTTGATGAAGGCGGAAAACGTAATAGTAGATTATGTCATGAACCAAAAATCAAGGCAGTCATGAAGTAAAATTTTAAATTTACATATTGAACATGAATTAAAACTAGTTGATGAAGGCGGAAAACTTAATTATTTCATAATTTAAAGAGATAGTAGCGTATAAATCGTAATTAATTTTGGATTGAAATATTTATTTTCAAATCTTACATGTATTTCAGAAAGTTATTTGTTTATTTGGATGTTTTTTCTTTAAGAACAGTCGAAAGTCTTTGCCGAATTTGACCAAACTGTATTGTTGATATCAGTAACACAAGAGGAAGGTTTTTAAGATCTGGTATGGTTCAGCTCCTCAAGGTCAAGACTGGGTTCGCGAACCCCTAGTCCTTAAACCCGTTAGGGGTTTTGTTGGGTGCCACGTGCGGCCATGGGTCATGGAGCAAACGCCAGTCGTGAACTAGAAATATTTTTCACCGAAAGGGACACAGTTTTGAAGTCATTGTCCAGTCAAAATGTTTATTTCAATTTCCGTTTTCGAAAACGTTTTCTATTTAAATGTATAACAAAAATAACATATTGAGCTTAATTTTAAGATTTTCGAGTATTTAAAACTATCCTAACGGTCCTTTTGCTACTGTCCCTCTAGTATAGCCTAACATGAATGCAAGGATATTATGAAATAAACTATACTCCAAGATTATGAAAACTGTTTAATTCAAAATAACGCAACGTAAATAAATTAACATTTTATTATTTTATAATTTTCCCTATTTTACGGAAACATTTTAACATTTCGGTAACAATTTTCGAATAATAATAATCTTTTAATAAAGATTAGATTAGATTCGAAATTGTGGATCGTGTTATCAAATTTTCAAATTATTATTGATTCATATTTACAGAAGTTAATTAACCAATCCTGAGAAGTATATGTTTGTTATGACTCTGCTGGAGGAAAATCTCTTTTTCACCTTGGCGAGCTTTGAGGGAGGAGCTAAACTAATCATTATATTTATATATTTTGCGTCACGAATAATTTATCTCGATGCACGTTGAACAGTGCGCCCATTTTAGACCTCGCGTTGTTACGTCATAGTCATATGGCGTCGCGATTTTATTGAGCATGCGCTATAAATAGAGTGCTGTCAGTTGTGATGTCAGATCCAAGGTTAAACGTCACGAGTCTGCCTTTAGCAATGGGCGGCCATGACAGTTACCGTTTTTTCTTTATGGGTAAACAGCATGGGTGACGTCACACCGGCGCTTCTGACAGCACTCTATATAATCAGTCGACCAACCAATAAAATCACAGTTAGAATGACGTCAGAACTATGACGCGCGTGGCGGAGACAATTCAAGCCCGCCTAGAAATTAACATGGAAAATATGGGGGCAAAATATATGTTAGGTCAGTTTGACTTGCAGTTCCACTGATATTAGGATTCTCCCAGCAGGGCAGGCCAAATTTTGGTGTGAGAGTCGCGCCTAAACCAAATTAATATCAAAGAAACATTATCACGAGGGGACAAATGGATTTTCACGAATAGTTTCACACATAGGTGGGCTAGACTAGCAGATATACACGTCCTCCTATAGGAAGAGTTAACGCACTTCTGATATTATTATTATTATAAATTAAAGATAAAGTAAATATTAATATACGACCGCATGAATTTCGTTAAACTGATTTAGTATTATTCTCCAGTATCCTAATGGTTTTCCTCTCTCTTTGCATGGTAAATGCAAATTCATGAATATTACCAACAAAACCCATATGTAAAACCTTAGAACGTTTTTAATAAAACTCATCATTATAAAATCTTAAATTTTAATGAATTTAAACGCTAAAATAAGTAGAACAAAGGCCGCAAGGGTCTTTCTTGTAGCAATGCTCCATGAACCCCTTTAAGAATGTCATATTCTGGAAGACGTACATTTTTACCTTTATGATTAAGCCCTAATTAAGGATCGTTTTATTGAATTTGAAAGTTGTAAAACAAATTAGTTTCTTAAAAAAATTCCCGTCTAGATATTCCATAGAGGTGGGTCCAGATACTATATAGACACCAAACTCTTGGCAGTTCCTGGTCCCTTAAAAAACCGTGAGAATGCATACATACAACATTTTTCCTCACGTGGGTCCAATGCATTTTTATAAACCGAAATGAAGCTCAGATAATTCTTAGCTTAATCTTAGTATTCTTTTAGGCTAACTTTATATTCAACTTTCCATACAAAAATTAAATGTTCAATCGCATGATATGAAAATCGATTAACCAGTCAATCTTCGATCTAATTTAAAGCGCCGCAATTTAATTTTTCTCATTAAATTATCCCTGCAGGTGCCATTTAAATATTAAAAATACAAAAGCAAAAAAAAAATTTAGATCAGTTGAGAAGGGTGATCCGTAAGCAATAACGGTTTGTTTCCTTGGCAAGCTTCCAATCATATTAACCTTCCAATCCTAATAATCCTGGCACTTGCTTCGCACTCTCCTCCAACTTATACTCCTCAACTTCCCGTAAAACACCGCGCAATGTGCACGCGAAAAGGGGCTGAAAATAATCCCCACATTCCAAGTGGCGGGAGCGTGAGAGGAGTATGGTGGCTGAGTTCTTGACGTCAGAAAGCTGCTGTGACGCGCGAATGTTCAATGCATCTCATAAACATCTGCCTCAGATCCCTAAATTTGATTTTAACAATCAAATACAGAATTTTCATTAATTTTAATAGTCTATATATTTATTTTTGAATTCTGGAACTTACAAATGGTTTACAAACATTAGGATTATTTCTTGTCTCCCCCCATCACTTTTCCGGCGTTTCACAGCCGCGAATTCTCTTCCTGTTTATACGCGCTGCGCGGACGAGTCGCTCCCAGTCTCTTTCCACCACTAACAGGGCGGAGCTTTTCCCGCTTTCCCCGTCTATGGCAAGCCGCCGCACGGTTAATAGATATCAAAGGGAAGGGTAACGATTTCATTGAGTGATTGTTTCCGAAATGCTCCAAAAGATTTCTAAATATAAAATCTCGGGTTGCCATAAATGTTTGTTGATTTAAAAACGCGAAAGTGTAATAAATTCCCTGTAATTAGACGAGTTCCATAAAAACAGTAAAAATGTGGAAAGTTGCTATCTGACTTCGTCAAAAATCCAAACGCGTTTTTCTCAGAAACTACTAAACAGGTTAAGTAAATGCGGATAATAATACAGTTTAATGGATATAAATATTGATTTTGTAGAATGTCCTGACATCTATTAACTAACTATTGATTGTGGAGTAATTGAGTAAAATTTCGGCGTTCTAACTCAGACTCTAGAACGCCTGAATAATAACAGTAATTCTGAATAGCACTACCCTCCCCATAAACAGTTATTAGCCTTGTCCGTGGTAAGCTGCCGCTATCGCCTTGAAACTACTTTTCCTTCCCATATTTCCGACAAGCGAACGAGTGCAGTGAGAGTTGTCTCGGTATTTGGCGGTAGGCCTAGTCCTTCGTACCAAAAATAGCCCATCGTCACGACGAGCGCTGCCGAAGGTAGGTGCTCGATTTCTATATTTAAACTCGGATAACTAAAAATAGATTTTCCCCTTTTTCGCGTTCGTCGAACTAATTTTCCCCCGTTTAAAGCGGTCTACCAGGCCATCTAAAGGCTTTTTATCCCGATATTACTCGCTAATAAAAATCGTAACAATATTTTCAAGTTTAAACGTTTCAGGGATAAGATTTTTTCGCTGCGTAGAATCTTCTCCCGTCTATAAACGGGGGAGTTTGCTAGCTTTTTCTTCGAGGGCCGCGAGATTTTTTCCGTAGTCCGAGGCCCACTAGCCTAAATCCTGATCGTTTTATTGTGTGTACCGGTAGATCTATATAGCAGCGCTATACACTTGATTATTTACGATAATTTTGCATTCTATATTTTTGATTTATATCCCGCGAAATTTATATTTTTAAATTAAATCATTAAAGTTAAATTCTGTTTGTGGGACTAATCACTTGTTTTAATCTGATTGTTGCGTTCGTTTAATGTGATTTGATTATTAATTAATTAATTAATTAATTAATTGAATACAAGTAATCTGTAAGGTGCATTAATGATTTTTAACAATTCAAATGGATGGTGCGTTTCCTTCCAACTGTCGTAGTGATTTGCCCCACGAATGTTTTGAACGAAATTGTGGTTAGATGATCGTAAACGTACATGTAAAATTTTGTTTTTTTGCATGTTCGCATTATTTATTGTTATTGTTATTATCATTATTATTTAAGTCGCCCACTATGCTCTACATTTTTTTTCTCTCGTAATTTTGAAGTTAGGCTTAGGTATAAAATATGAGTCTCGTTCCCGTACCCCGAGGGAGTAACCACTGTCAATTTAAATGTACACAAAATAATCAAATCAAAGCTACATCTTGAATATACACTAATTAAATTATGGACACAAGTCACAGTGTCCTTTTCTTAATGCTCATTTGAGCTTCGGAGTTGGACATTACATAAATAATTATATTGATATAGAGGTTTCTGCAATTTAAAATTTTAGTTGGCGCGAAAGTTTAGATATTTGAATATTGCAAAAAATATAGCAACAATATTTCTGAAATATTAAGAAAAAGCTGGAAAAAAAGAAAACTGTCTTGTCTTTCAGTATTTTGTTGGTTTCGTACAATTTATTTCGTCTAACACTCGAAAAATATTGGGTGTAAAATTCACCCCTTTGCTCTTGAAAATATACCAAATTATCTACAGCCTGATTCATTGTAAATGCACACTACAGATACAGATTTGTTTCGGTACAATTTCAATCGCATGGCTGACTTGGAAATGACTATAATGATAAAATATTGCTAATTCGTCCGCCACCACTTCGTGCCTCGTGTGTGTTTGGTATAAAACTAAGGAGTCTCCTTTTCCCTTATCAATACTTGACAAAAAACATTGAACCGCATGCATTCTTTGTGGGCTTCTGATATGAGATAGAAATTTAGAGTTTTAGTACTTGTACTCTAGGGGTCGGATACTTTTAAAAATCGCCTAATATAATTCTCAAATGGTTAGTGAATTAGGCCTAAAAATTTGAAGAATTATGTCCTGTGTACCACATTATGTTTGGGTAGGGTTTCCCTAAGTTTTAATTGAAAGTTGTGACACATTTTCTACCCGAATAATTTCAATATTTAGCTTTGCTCTATGTGACCAATATTTTGGTCAAAATATGATTTTATTGCGTATTGTTAAACAGGGCCACTGAGCAATTAAGACTCCTACAGTCATTGACATTTAATTAATTAGAGGTCAATAATGAAGCAATTAAAACTACCCCGTGCTCGTGGCATATCCCTTTTTCTATAAAATATAATAGTCCAATTCGTCTCTGAACTCTGTTTTGAATTTTTAACCCTAAATTTTAAAATAAATCTGAAAATCACGATACTGTAATGAAGTTAGTGTATCTGTACTTTACTTATAGAAAACCTTAACGAACTCTTAAGTACTCAAAGCTCGACATAATCGAACACTATTATTACTAATTATCCAGACACTAAAGTTAAGAAAGCTTCAGATTCGTGTGAAAAACTATTGAGGTCTTTGGGGCCATATGATGTTGTAGTATAGAATATTTGTTGTACACAATAACATATTGTGAAAGGGGTAGTCCCGGGGGTGACGGGCTCCGTCTGTTCCAATAGGGTTGGTGGTACCAGACGCCTAATCGTCTTTTCGCACCTTGGCCTTCCCAGGTAGGGACTAGGGCAGGACGTACATAGCCAAAACCCCTTCTTCTTACCAATAGCCCCTTCCTTGGCTAGAAATAAGGAGATGACCAAAATTGGTCACACAAAGGAAGACCTTGGCCCGTCGTAATGTGGCCTCCATTGTACCCTTGGGAATTGTACCACCAAACCCCCCCAAAAAAGGGACGCTCTCAGAGAGATCCTGGGGTAGATGGTTGCAAGCCCCCATACACTGACTAGAGGTCTACAGTTATAGACCATAGCCAGTAGCCCCCCTGCCCCCATAAACCCTCACAGAAAAAACGCCAAAGGGGGTAGCTTTAGAAAGCTCAGTTTTTTTATGGAAGACATTACAACGTCAGTTTTCAGTGGGTACAGAGCTTACGTTGTAATTGTGTGTTAAGGTCCGGCTAGTGTTAATGCCATATTTTTAGGTTTATTTTGCTGTGCTTCAAAAGTAATTCAGAATGGGGTACCATATTTTGTTTTTATTGCAGTTAATAGTATTTGGAGATATTTTAACGTATTTTTGGGGGGTGTCTGAATGCCAATACGTTTCAGTATGGTTACGTAGTACCATTTGATTCTGGGAAAGTCACTGAGTCAGGGATTTTTGGAAATACGTGGCTCCAAAAGTAATTCAGAGTGGGGTACCATGTTTTGGTTTTGTTATTTATTGCAGTTAATAGTATTTGGAGATATTTTGACCTATTTTTGGTGGGTGTCGGAATGCCCATACGTTTCAGCCTGGTTACGTAGTACCATTTGATTCTGGGGAAAGTCACTAAGTTAGGGATTTTGGAAATAGGTGTCTGGGAAAAGTCAGGGTATTGTAAATTCCCGAGAAATTTATATTGGTGTCGTAATTCTTCTATAGTAGTATTAGCATATTTTTAAGTTGATGGTGCTAATCATTTCTAAATACAAAATTAATTTTTGTTTAAATGAATTATGAAGCTGAGGAACTAGGCCTAGGTCAGGAAAAATTACATCAAAATGTTAGGGAAAAACCAGGGAATTGTAAAATTAAAAATTTGTGATAATCCTTCAATTCTAAGTTAAAAATGACATTAGCGTTGATTGATTGAATGAATTTCACTGTTTACGATAGTTCATTTTCATGACTTCCTTAAGTCTATTGTATATTAAATAATATATTGATAAACCTTTTTAAAATAATTTACAAAATTTTACAATTTTTATAAAATCATCAATGCAACCTGCAACTTCTCAAGATTCCGACATGATTTCTTTTTAGTTTCTCCACTCTCATAAGCTATTAGTTATCTATCGTCAACGATGGCATTATTGCACTGTAAAGTAACATTGAAATTACGCGCTTGTATTCGAGGATTTTACTATTTTGACGGTAAAAAAAACGTACCGCTGTTTAAAAAACCCCAGTTTTAAGCAGGAAGGGTGAGAGCACTTTGAAGTATTTTTTTTTACCATGGGGGGTACCATTGGTAAAAAATAGTTCTTATAGGCAGGTAGACGAGGCGACCGAGTTTTTGAATTTCCTTTCTCGTTCAAGCAGTTCCTTTTATAATGGATTGTAAACTGAATCCTCGTTGGCCTTGCCCCTGAACGAGTCTGAAAAAGCCTTGAAACCATTTTCTACCCCCTTTTTTTTTTCACTAACCCCTATAGCTACCTACCCATTCTTCTTGGAGAGAGGGGGTCTTAGTGGTGGGCCTATTTTTAGAGTCCACAGGATCTGTGGGGTCGATTCTAACCCCACACTGGCCCTCCTTCTGTTATAAAAAAGAGGGTTATGTTGGTGAGAAAGTAAAAGCTGCGACGTTTATGGTATACTGTGATCTATTTTTTTTTTTTTTTTTTATCCAGGGACTATACCCCGAGTTACTTACGTAATAACAGAATTATAACCAAACGACCATATCCTTAGTTACAACGATGTAAAAAACTTTGAGTTATTGGGCTTATTTTTAGTTGGCACCTGGAGCAAAGTTTAGATGAAATTAGGGTTCGCTTCATGAGAATCGTACTGAATTTCTTTTGATGCTAATATAAGTTTTGTGCTTTGATATTGCAGTTTTTAGTTTGAAATAATGTTTCTTCAGTAGTTGTTAAAAATAGGATCGAAAATATGAAACTGATAAAATTTTTACCAATATTGCCCTTAAACTGTACTGAAATCGCCTTTGAGGTGATATTACCATCGAAATCCTCTTAGGATTAGCTCCAAAATCCTCGACGTTTGAGTGAGATTCGACCAAACATTGTTTTAATACGTGAGACTGTGAGTGACAATCAAGTTAAAATCTTCTTGATAATGAACCTATAGTGATATTGCCTTGGTTTGTTATTAAAAAAAGCTTTCTTCAGATTGAAGCTATATAAAAGTGTCTTGATATTGAAGTAATGTTCTAGTTGTTTTCTTCAAACTGAACTGACTGGAAATTGTCTTGATATTGAAGTGATATTTTAGTTGTTTTCTTCAAACTGAACTGACTGGAAATTGTCTTGGATATTGAAGTGATATTTTAGTTGTTTTCTTCAAACTGAACTGACTGGAAATTGTCTTGATATTGAAGTGATATTTTAGTTGTTTTCTTCAAACTGAACTGACTGGAAATTGTCTTGGATATTGAAGTGATATTTTAGTTGTTTTCTTCAAACTGAACTGACTTGAAATTGTCTTGGATGTTGAAGTGATATTTTAGTTGTTTTCTTCAAATTGAACTGACTTGAAATTGTCTTGGACGTTGAAGTGATATTTTAGTTGTTTTCTTCAAATTGAACTGACTTGAAATTGTCTTGGACGTTGAAGTGATATTTTAGTTGTTTTCTTCAAATTGAACTGACTTGAAATTGTCTTGGACGTTGAAGTGATATTTTAGTTGTTTTCTTCAAACTGAACTGACTGGAAATTGTCTTGGATATTGAAGTGATATTTTAGTTGTTTTCTTCAAACTGAACTGACTTGAAATTGTCTTGGATGTTGAAGTGATATTTTAGTTGTTTTCTTCAAATTGAACTGACTTGAAATTGTCTTGGATGTTGAAGTGATATTTTAGTTGTTTTCTTCAAATTGAACTGACTTGAAATTGTCTTGGACGTTGAAGTGATATTTTAGTTGTTTTCTTCAAATTGAACTGACTTGAAATTGTCTTGGACGTTGAAGTGATATTTTAGTTGTTTTCTTCAAATTGAACTGACTTGAAATTGTCTTGGACGTTGAAGTGATATTTTAGTTGTTTTCTTCAAATTGAACTGACTTGAAATTGTCTTGGACGTTGAAGTGATATTTTAGTTGTTTTCTTCAAATTGAACTGACTTGAAATTGTCTTGGACGTTGAAGTGATATTTTAGTTGTTTTCTTCAAATTGAACTGACTTGAAATTGTCTTGGACGTTGAAGTGATATTTTAGTTGCTTTCTTCAAATTGAACTGACTTGAAATTATCTGGACGTTGAAGTGATATTTTAGTTGCTTTCTTCAAATTGAACTGACTTGAAATTATCTTGGATGTTGAAGTGTTATTTTAGTTGCTTTCTTCAAATTGAACTGACTTGAAATTGTCCCAATATTGGAGTGTTATTTTAGTTGCTTTCTTCAAATTGAACTGACTTGAAATTGTCCCAATATTGGAGTACGATATCGATCTGATATTTAGTTGTAAATTTAGTACAACAATCAACCTGTAATAGAAGAAATTTTGGATTTGTAGTTTGCTATATTGAATTTATTGATATTTGAGGTTCGACGACCAACTTGAAATTAACTTGGTATTGAGATGCGAAAATCAACCCGAGATTGACTTGTTGTTGAGATACGGAATACCTGAAAATATCTGGGAAACTATTGCCTAAAGTTACATAGACGTTTCTGGATACTTAATTTAATAATTTTCAATAAAATTCAGGAACATTTTTAGTAAAATTTAGAGAAATCTGGGAAATGTCTATGATGACCCTGTTGACCTGAAATTTTCTTGATATCAGTGCATCAATCAGGTTTCCTTACATCGATATCTGTTTGGATGGAAATCTAGCATCGAATGGAATCTTAAAATCGTGCTGGCGATATCATGAAGTTTTTATATCTTCATTTAGTATGTTAAATGACGCAAGGCTTGAAATCATTTATATTAAAATGGCACGAGACTTGTTTACTCCATTTTTGAAGAAATACGGGAGGAGAAACTCCACAACCCCTTAAGTTTTATCTTGGTTTTCAATCAGTCGAGACCTTCAACTTTGATGAGGGAAGTGGTTAAGTGGATAAGGCGCTACATAGGAAGGGGTCTCGGTCTCCTCAGACGTGTGAAAAAAATCAAAGGTGGGTTCTCCATTTCTGGATCACCACCCGTGACTATTTTAGAGAGACTATGCAGCTATTAATGATGATTAACTAACTCGACAAATCTCTTATCTTCAAAGCTTCACAAACTTGAAATAAGTCGAATCTCTTATCTTCAAAGCTTCACAAACTTGAAATAAGCCGAACTGTTCCACTGAACCTCGTGATTTTCTCGGCATTCACGTATTAACGCAGAATTTCAAATTTCAACTGCCTTTGCGCTCTTAACTATTAAGAAGGATTTAAATTACTTCTGAAAATCCACCCACCTGTAACATTATGATATTTTGCTACTAAAAATGTTTTGCTTTTTTTGTCTAAATTAATTTTCCTTGTAGGCCTAAATTGGTAAAGTCAAAGATAT
Source organism: Phalangium opilio (assembly GCF_054372755.1). Lineage (NCBI taxonomy): Eukaryota > Metazoa > Arthropoda > Arachnida > Opiliones > Phalangiidae > Phalangium > Phalangium opilio. The sequence continues at coordinate 4,709,544 of NW_028324146.1, read as the reverse complement.
TTTTGTGAAAACAAAACTTATCTTCCTTCGTTGTTTACAGATAATTCAGTAAATATTAAGTGTTGGTACTTTGATTTCTTATTAGACAACATTTACGCAAGACGTAGGCATAGTAAGATTGAGTAATTTATCGCAACACTTAAAAATAAATAGTAAACACTTCAGAGAGATTTTGATGAAATTTCGAATTGAACAAAAGCACCACCGTGACAACTCTAATAGGAATTAGAATATGAATTAGACAAACGAATTACTGCCGTTCCAATCCACCTTCTTTATTAACTGATTCTTCAAGTCAAAGCCTAATAATACCTTGAAATCATTAGATTTTGTCAGGAAAGTTGTCGCGATATACTTTTTAAACAGTTCACTCTTTCTTTTTCAACTGTATGGAATTAGCCCAGAATTAAACGCCGTTACAAGAGCCTATATGAAGTGTGCAGACACTTGTTGTCAGTCATTTTTGAGAGCAATTCAACCGCTATCTACAACAGACTGTAATTTTGTTCGATTCAGATCATTAAGGTTCCTAGCCTGAGATGCTCCAACAAATGACTGCCAACCTTGGAGCGCAGTTAAAGTTAAGAAATGAAGGTTGAAATTTCTCCATCCCTTAAGTACACACTATCAGTGCTTTAAGATGTTAACCAGCTTAGGTAAGGTATCGTCGCAGAGACATAAGCCACTTTGAATGCTGTAGTTATTTATTTGCTAATTCGAGGTCGGAGCCAGTATAGCGAGCGGATCGGTCCTGAAGCAGTTCCTAGTGTAACCGATCTTCTTAAACCAACAAACCCACACACACCCTAGATGACCCAAACTCCGTATCAAAGTCGAATTATCAAATTTAGGACTTTGTACTTAATTTTCATTGATTTTACGATTTATGGCAATACAGTGCCCATTGACGATGATTATACCAGCACATAAAGTGATTGCTAACAGTATCTCAGGTTTGTAACTGAATGATCTGAATCGAACAGAACTTCAAGCTTTTCAGTCTGTTGTAGTAGATAGCGGTTGAATTGCTGTGAATTGCACTGGCAATACTTGCTTGCACACTCTTCACATCTACGCAAATAAATCAACATATTCATTTATTAATTATGGTATAATGTTTGCATTAACGAACAATGAATGTTACGCAACTGCTGTATTTAATTATAAAATTATCTTTTGTTTTATACTAACGTTTCATCGTTAGTATAAAAACATTTTCGTTACAAACCTTAATGCAAGATCCCTTGGATAATGCATGTCTAAAAACTCTTATTATACCTATAGAGAGAAAAAAATGTAAGGGGATTATGACGGGGGGATTTCAAAATGATCTTTTATAGAGACTAGCTGGATTTTTTATGTGGAATAAGGAAATTTTTCGTTGCCGAGAGCGCAGTGGGTCACCTGTACACGGATCTCTCCCTTTCTCCTTCGTGAAATCATACCTTCGTGAAACGATGGCCAACTGACAAAAAAAATTTAAAGGATAAGTTTCATGAAATTAGCCTAAATTGTGCTGAAAGATGAAAGTGGAAACTATGCAAATATGCAGTTGTATATGATAGTTAAAAGGTTCAAATGTAGTGATTGGATAATTTTCGATTTCACACGTGTTAAAGGGATAAAAAGGGTAATTTTAAAACGTAATTATTAAAAATTGATGGTGAAAAACGAGATGATTTTAATTTTTTAGAAGTCAAAAAATATTATTTATGGAGCATTTTCACTCAATATTTTCCTGATCAAAAATGAAGTAGTCAAAAGTCGAAGCAAAAAATCTAGGTGTTTTCAAACTCAGCTTTTCGTCTTTTCAGGCTTTAAACCTTCGAGGAGCATAATGAATTTGATATTTGAGTAGGCCTACTTCTCATTTTCTTCAAGCGTTTTCCGCTCAAAGTAAAAGCAATTGAGTTACGTCTTCTTTAGTAAATTTTATTCATTTAAAGCTTCTGTTTTAATTTTTTGGAGCATTTCTTGTCTTCGAAAAAAAAAAACCACAGCCAAAAGCTTGGAAAAAGTTAATTGAAAAGGGGCCTTAAGAATTTAAAGATTTTAAATAAAGTTGAAAACGTTGTGATGAAAAATTAATCCACAAATAAGGAAGTTTATAGACGAAGGAAAAATCTAAAGAAACGTGTGTAAATTGAGAAGATATCCCAAAATTGGAGACGTTGATGAAAAATTGCAGATTTTGAAATATTTTTTGTAACAGTTAAGAAATCAGTATTCATTAAAAATTGGGGCATTTAAAACATTTTCGAAAATGTTCTGTATAAAAGTTGGATAGACTTCTATTGGTACAAACCAATTGGCTTGGTATGAAACTTCTCCTTTAAAATCTCCTCCCTTATACCTCTCAGTAGCGACTCCCCATATGACCAATATATATATATCGGCCCCTTGGTATAAATTTCTCATGGCAATCATTGTTCGGACAAGGCTTCTTACCTTTGGCCATGTGTTCGGACCAAGCTATAGCTAACACTCCAAACATGCACTCTTTGCCAGACCCTCTTTATAAAAAGCAGTATTATAAGAAGAACCCCATCATTTTTGAACCATAGATTTTAAAACGTTCCCATGGCCGTGAAATGATGTAAAGTTATTTTTTATTTTATTATTTTTTTTATCAAATCAAAATTACGTTTAGTAAGGAAAGTAAATGAAAAATAATATTTTAGGTCTGGACCGTAATATGAAAATTATATTTTTATATTTATTTCCTTCTGTTATGTTAAGTTGGGTGTTTTTACTATTATAACCTGTAATTAGATTTTAAAAGCTAATATATATATGGTGCATGATCATTTGCGGGGTTTTAAAATTTATTTTCATTAAATTTTAAATGGTTTCTTGGAATTGAGCCATAGTGTTTAAAGTTTCACGTTATTAAGAAAGTTTTTTTCTTTATTATAACCATTTTGAAGGAAGAATGTTATTGATTATCGTAAAACGTGTCTTGAAGGCATTTAAGATTCAGATCACATGACTAACAACACGCCCCTTTGGTGAAGGCTATATTTTAATTAAGATATTTTACAGCGTTTAATTTTTTTGGTTTTTTGTTTGGGTTTGGGTTTGCAAAAGACGATTTAAGTTGATGAATTGTTGTTGTTTTTAAAGGTGAAGTTCAGGTAAAATAACATTATACCTTAAAAGAACGATTTTTTTCTAAATATAAAAGGAATTAAATATTAAAAAAATAAATGAGCTCTTATTACAAAATAATTAGAATTTAATTAGTGTTGAAATGAGGACTACTGTGCCATCCGCCAATGGTTAAGTGGCGTCTGCTAAATCGAACTTCTTAACCTGTACCTCTCTCAGCCTGTCAGAATTTAACCAATTCCGTAGGTATAAAGCTACTTTTTTAAGACTAATTAAACACTAATTATTTTGTAATAAATGGTCATTTATTTTTTTAAATATTTTATCTTTTAAGGTATAATGTTATGTTACCTGAACTTTTTCTTTAAAGAATTATAATTTAAATCTACATAGCAACTGTGATGAAAGAATGATAAAGTAATTTAATAATTTTCTTTATATAATTTTAAATGAAAAATTTAAATATTTGAAAGAATTAATAATTTTAATGAAAAATTTAAATATTTGAAAGAATTGATAATTTTAATGAAAAATTTAAATATTTGAAAGAATTGATAATTTTAATGAAAAATTTAAATATTTGAAAGAATTGATAATTTTAATGAAAAATTTAAATATTTGAAAGAATTAATAATTTTAATGAAAAATTTATATATTTGAATTATAAAATAATTCATCATACTTAAGAATATATATTGGAATTATTTGGAATTATGCCGAACATGGTTCGAACCATAATAAATAAAACTAAGATATTTTTTTTGAAATAATGATTTAGAATGTAATTTAGAACTTAGAAAAATTCATTTAAAATCCAAAAAAAATGAATTTAATCTTTTTTGTTATGGGGTATATTTAATAACGAATAATTTTAATAAAAGATTTAAACATTTGAATAAGAAAATAATTTGAAATTCGTCGATACTACAGAATATATATTGGAATTTTGTCTAACATGGTCCCAATGATAACAAATAATTCTGAAGATGTTCAAAGAATGATTTAGATCTTTAAAAATTCATTGAAAGTCCAAGGTATTTATTTAATTTAAACCAAATTTAACTAATTTAATATTTTTTTTTTTACAACTTTAAATGAAAAAATTTCATTTTTGAAAGAACGAATAATTTTAAATGAAAAATTGAAACATTTGAATTAGAGAATAACTTGAAATTCATCATACGATCTAGAAAATATGTCGTAATAATGTTGATAAATAATTCTTAAGCAATTTTGGGTGTTCAAAAAATTATTTAGAACGTAATTTAGAACTTAAAAAAAAATTCAATGAAATGCAAGGAATTTAATTCATTTGAAAACCGAAAGATTTTCAAATATTATAGCGAGTCATATCAAAATCTCGGAAAATCGTAAGAGTTTCAAAGAATAAGTTATATCAGGGTGCGGGAGAGTTATAAGATATAGAAATACAACTTAGATAGTTCTCCTCCAAAATAGTTTCCGGAAACCATGCAGGAGGGATGTAGTGAAAAACACTTCTTTTTTTGGTTCGTTTTACTTTTGCTTCGGAAAGAACATATTCATAGGACCACAATAAAATATGATTTTTCATATTTCTGTTGTACAGTCCGTACAAAATTCTGGCCTATACATTGTTAGTTCTCGCCCCTTTTCCATATGGATAATTTTCCGAATGTAATGAAGATAGATGGCCAAGGGAATATTATTGTGAAAGGAGGACATCTAATGCGCGCTGCTAGTCCTCCAAAAATCATAATGCATGCGTCGCGAACATTTTCTCTCGATCCTCGGACACCCATAACAAAGATTTTCTAAACGATCCCAGTGCAACTTTAAATGAAATGTCATAAACAGAAGTTGTGTACCGTTACCGGTTACCGCACGGTTAGAAGTTAATAAATTGGAGTGAAATTTTAAATAGCTCAATCAGTTAAGGATAATGGAACGCAATACAGTTTCATTTCCTTTTGAATTATCTACAGCGGATTGGAATACGTTACTATTTCCGTTTCAGACAAATGTGCAAAATGTGATTTGTAAGGGGATCGAGGGTTGACTGAAACTTAAGAAGTAACAAAAATCGCGCAATATAATCTTTTATTATTGAATTCGTAATAGAAGTTCATCCGCCATCGACTCATGCGTTCATTGAAGTCATTCAAATAGGTTTTGTTACGTTACGAAAATATGTTGCCTATATCTCAATAATACACCATTTTCTAAGTCGGTGATGAAGCAGTCTGGTGCTTAACCGCACTTTGTTGTTTTTAAGACCCAACTTTCATCCGGTATTTTAATCTAATGTCTTTAAAAATTACTTCAAACCAAAGGAATTAGGTGGACTTAGTGCCTGATCAACACCCTCGGGGTTCCCAAGGCACTTGGAGTTTGGGGCCTCACTGTACATCTGAGAGCTTAAGGCTAACCATCGTGGGCCCCCTGAGCTCCAGGGCCCCTAGGCACGTTGTCCCAAGGCACTTGGCGTTCGGGGGCCCGCTGTGATATCACAGCTGAGAGCTTAAGGCTGATCATCGGGGGGCCCCCTGAACTCCAGGATCCCTAGACACGTACCTACAGTGCCAGGTGGATAATCCGGCATTGGGTGGACTGGTAACTTTAAAGCCCCATCTAACGTCTTTGGATGGACCCACATATCAAGCAGACAATTCTGTGCCCCCCCTTTTGATAAAGGGATAAAGGGATATTTTACAATAAATAGAGGAGATGTGACTCTAAAATTACAAATATGTCAGTCAAACATCGCCCACGTCGTTAGCGACCAACTTTATAATATGAACTTCAAATGGCCAATGGCCAATGGCTTTCCATTATAAATTTTTGTTAAGGACGACCTTTTACTTTATAGTCATACCACTTTAATAGTTGTTGTTTTACGCGTTTGAAATTTCTAATTTGGTACCATCCCGTGTTGTTTGAGCATTACAATTGCAACTATAATATACTTTGTATTTAGCATAATAGCGGAATTTAAATGGGCTGGCATCTTTGTTGTGATTTTACTAAGTTTCAACATCATTTGAATATTTCTCTATTTAATTAAATGTAATTGAAGAATAGCTCCCTTTTAAGGTTTAAACTATTTAATGTAAAGTTGTAAACCTTTATACACTTAATCTATTTTGTAATAAGAGCTTCGTGTTACAAAATAAGGCTTGAAAGCTCGTGAAACCCTAGAAGAGTTAATTTTACCCAAATTTTCGTCTTTCATAATACAGCGTGCAGGGAAATTTTAATCGAGCAACTGTGTTTTGTTTTCAATGCAGTTTAAGATTAGGGTTTATACTCCTTCCTTAAGAGGCTTTCAAAGGCTTACGACCGCTGATGGGAAGCCACCAACATAAAATCATGTTTCAAATAAGTAATGACTTTCGAGTTCGTTAATCATTTGTAGTGGAACAAACGTGGTCAAGAATATACGGTGTGTTTCTGATAAGTCAGCATTAAATTAAAGGGTGTGTTCTTTGGGTCAAAGTTTAAAGTGTGGAAGAACACTGAGTCTGCAACATTTAGTTACGGAGACATGGACTCTCAAACATTGATAGGTCCATAAAGCAAGGGGAGTAATTAGCTTTACCAAGAAGTGATATCAAGTTTATTAGGGAGAAGGTATAAGATGCCTAAGTATTCGCGCGACATAGTACCAGTCCCCCTTTCAAAATACAAGAGGGGACGTAAAAGGAGGCCGGGCTATTTCGCCTCTCCTCAGTCGGAAATACGTAATTTTCGTCATTCGCGTCGTGCTGACGTGAGTTTTCAAGAACCAATGAGATGCTGCATGGTTGTAATTTAGAGGCGGGGATTAACTCCGGACCTACGTTTAGACTGGAGATAAAGCTGGAAATGTGGCGAATTTATACCTTCTCCCTAATAAACTAGGTATCGCTTCTTGGCTTTACTTTACCAGCGTACGCACACTTCTACAAATTTAATAATACACTTCCAATAGATAAAGGTTCATTCTTAGATTGAAGACTGTTTGTCTTACACCACATGCGTGACTCTTTCCTTGTGTTAGGCCTTAGGGGCCAATGTTTGAAAGTCCATATATCCGTAACTAAATGTTGTAGACCCCATGTTAGTTGACACTTTCCATTCAGTTTGATACCAGGAACACACCCTTTTATTTGTAGCCGACTTATCAGAAACACCCTGTATAATTCTACAGGGCCGGTAGGCCCTTGTAGATATGACATGACACCCTTCCGTAATGTTAAACAAAAAGTCACACCTTTTAGGGTTAGCGTCCCATAGAAAAAGCATTAAAAAAATTTCGGTTTTTTAAGGAAATTGAGACAGGCCATACGGAAAAACTATAGCGAAGTTAGTTTTAGGAATGCTTCTAAATTAACAAGCATTTCTTAAATGAGAAACTTACGTGTTTCGATTTTTAATTAATGAATTCTAATTTTTGTAATTTAAATAATTAAGATAGTACGTCAAAAATTTACTTTTGGGTCAGAAGTCAGCCTAACCTCCTAGCGCGTTTAAACTTATTTCCCCATTTTCGTTCTCATTGATAACTAGAACGGCCTAGCTTTTTGCGTGCTAACAAGTTACGTTGATAAATTTCAAACGTTTGCTTTTATGTGGAAAATTCCTAATTTCATAACAGACGACAGTAAGGCAACTAAAATTAATTACTTTGGTATTTCATCCGAGCTTGAACACCTTTATTTGGATTTGCTAATTATCTATAACACCCTTAAGAACAAATACTTTGTTATCAGGTCGAATTTTCATCTAAAAAATTAATTCAGGTAAATAATTACAGTTAATAGAGGTTTTTATATCTTTTGAAGTAAGTTTTTCGACGTTCTTTACGGCCAAGGCTTAGGTTGTATTTTAGTTAGTCTATGCAATGCCGACTCAATTTATAAATTGAGTCGGCATTGGTCTATGAAATTATAGTCTTTATAGTGTCTGTCCTCTTCAAAGATTATTAAAAAGGCTTATTTCCAGCTCTCATTTGTTTTGGAATTCTTTATATAGTCTGCTCCGTTTTATGCTAGAAACATTTCCTAACCAGGCTAACCCCAGGTTTTTTTTTACTGTATTTACCATGTGCGCTTCCAATTTGAAGTAAAAAATGGCATATTTATTCAAATTATTAAGGTGTTGAAATAAAGATAGTGCTTTTCACCCTTTGAAAAGATCGAGAACTTCAAAATACTACTGGAAATGACAAAAAGTTCAATGTGTTTTCCTTACGGCAGTTTTAAGAGTCGTCGTGTTTACGTTAGCGCAGTTAATTCAACATTCTCATTTGAGGTATACAAGGTTTCATTATTTGTTAATCTCACTAAAATGCTACTAATTGTGAAGGTGTGTGATATAATTCCTGAAACTCAACCAACGTAGAGGACCAGATCATTCATTAAAACAATTTCTATACTATTGAACCAGTCAGTATGTTTTGTTACGTTAATCATTTTAAAAACCATTTGTTACCAACAGTGGATTTTGTTAATTCATAAATATAACAGTGGTGCTGGTTAATCCAGGAGGACAGTGTCGTTATGTAATTTAATTAGTCAAATAATTTCCATGTTTACATCTGCGCAGATTTTTCAAACGTAACCACGTCAGCAACGGAGGGTTACGTTGTTCGTTATCTCCACAGTTCACATTGCCGTTTGTTTATTTGACTAAATTGCTATGAATTGTTTAGGTATTTAATTTAACTACTGGTATTCAAGTCAAAGTTGCCAAACTATAGAATCACATCATTCATTAACATATGTTATAGATGATCTTTATGTTACCGAAAATTTAGCACGGGGTGTGATAAAAATTGAACGCAATGTGTTGGCAAGAATGAAAAAACTCTTCTGAACTTTGCTATAAAGGTAATTTGAAACTCATTTTATAAGCTAAATCAACACTGCCAAACCTCAATCCTTCATAAATTTAAAGTTAATTAAGTATAATTAGCGTGAATTTAAAGATGAAATGTACATATTTTGGATGAGAACTCGAGTAACTTAAGATTTAAACTGGACAAGCTGTTGGTATAGCCCCATGTTTTCTATTTCACACTTAAGTTAATTTAAATTATCTTTAAAGTACATTAATAGGCGCGAAATTCGAAAGTGTAGGGTAAAATAAGATTCAAAAGCTCCACTAAAAATTGCAATTAACGTGAAGTATATATTGAAAGTCATTTTATAACCTAAATGTACACTGCCGAAGCACAATCCTACGTTAATTGTCACTCAATTAAATATAATTAACGTGAAATTAAACCAAATATATTCATTTTTTGGATAAAAACTCAAATAACTTTTAATCTTATTTAAAACTACCCAAGTCATTGGTAAATCCCAATGTTTTCTATTTCACACTTAAGTTAATTTAAACTATCTTTAAAGTACATTAATTGGCGCGAAATTCAAAAGTTTTGGGTAAAATAATGACTGGCAAAAATGTTAAACTTCACTAAACGTTGCAATTAGGGTAAAAAATGCCAATAAATTATACTTTTAAGCTTAATCCACTCTCCCGAACCGCGCTCAAATTAAGATTAAAACATCACAAGTTTTTCGTACAGCCACAAATGTTTCCTATTTCACTTTCAAATTAATTTAATTCATCATTAAAATACATCGAAAGCTCTTACATATTTTAGGTTAATTGCAATTAAAGTTAATATTTTATCGAAACTTGTATCCACACTAGATAAACCGTTAAATTAAACTTAATCAAGTATAATTAATGTGAAATCAACCCAAAACACGAATGTTTTTGGGAAATTCATGGATACCTTATAATTAATCTAACAAATTATAATTAAAACTACACTTATCTTACACTCAGGCTCCATTTTCCTGTTTAATTCTTACACGTAAATAAATTGTCATTTAAAAGCATTTTTCCCATATTGAAAAGAGAGCCATTGAAAAGGAGCGAAACTTAAAAGTTTGGGGGGGGGGGGGGATGTTACAGTATTTGTGCCTTTTTAACAAGAGTATTGTTACAATTTTAACACTACCAGACTTAGAAATAGCACACGTCCACTGGTCCAAAACCAGTTTATTAATTGCTTGGACCAGTTTTTTAATCGAAAAAATTAATAATTAAGTTTTTTGATGGGAATTGAGGCGGGACCAGTTTAAAAATTCAAGGTTTCTTCCAATTTCTACTCTTAACTTTTCTCTTTCAAACACAACAAACCGTATCACTCTAGAGTTTAGACCCAAATGAAGGGCTTGCCAAGTGGTACCAGGTTTTGGTAGTGGTATTAAGTTAGATTTAAAACTACGCGGCAGTCGGCAGTCTCGGCACGATTGGAATTTTGAAGTCTCGCAGAGTCAATTTAGTCAAACCATAAGTACCATAATTACCCCTGATAAGTAAAACACGGCCGTTGGACTAATGTAACCGGCATTTTCACCCAAAAAACGAAGCAGGCGGCCTCTTGTAGTCATTTGAAACTGTAAATAGTCCGCGGAGGCTCATGTTCAGACCTCCCCTACAGATATCTTGTAGGCCACGGACTAGTGTTGGTGTAATGGCGGCCTTCAAGCGCGCTAGTGTAGGCATGGTTTAGGGTTGTAACTTAAAACACTATTTTTGTTGCCACATATATTAAACAATGATGGATAACGGTACTAATTCATCAATTTATGTAGGTTAAATAACAATAACCATTAACACTTACAACATTTGTAGCTTACGCTTCTGTGGCCTGTGCCCATTAGTGTAGCAGACGAAACCTTAATGTTTACTTACTCAGAATTCTGACTGAGAATCTAAGAATTCTATCCATTTTCCGAGATTCTAAGTCAGACTTCTGGGAAGCTAGAGGCAGCCTTAGAAACGTCTCCCATTGGCTAAAAAAGGTTGGGACAAAAAAGGCCGCACGGCGTCGCATATACCTAACTTGTATAGGACGCAGATGAACATGCTGGTTACATTAGTCCAACGGGCGTGTTTTACTTATCAGGGGTAATTATGGTACTTATGGTCAAACCTATCATTTATGGTCAAACTACCTTGAACCTTCTCGCAAGTGGGCTAGCGCATATATATATCAACAAAAAAACTTTACAATGGGACCAGTAGAAAGAATATTATGGTAAGAGTCACTGGTCCTAAGGACCAGTTTATTTTTTATAGACGTTAGGGGTCACTAATCCTGAGGACCAGTTTATAAGACCACGTATTTCTAAGCCTTAACAATACAGACCTTGTATTTCTAATGGGACCGGCAATACCGCAACACTGAGCCGAAAAACCAGGATGGTAATTGGTTGGGCCTATCGGGAGAGGACATTGAAGCACCAAAAACATACCGCGGTGTCACGTGTCGAAAGTCAAAGCAACCTTCACCACTATAAACCCCATGACCCGCTCAATCCGGCAATCTTTGAAAACTTTGAGGTACTTCCGGTCCCTTTTGATATACAGGGTCTTCAGTGTAGCAGCTAAGTAGAAGAATTATAGTAGTTAGTTTCGTTTCCTAGCAAAATGCCAACCTATTCAAACCAGGACAAATTGGACATGATGTTTATTTTGGGTGAAGGTCGCAGTAACGTTCAACTAAAGGCAGTGCTTTATGCCGAACGGTTTCCACACCGACAACATCCGGTGCGAAGCACCTTTGCCGACATTGGCGAGCACCTTCGTGATTTCGGTAGTGCAAGATCGTGAATGTAGAAGAGACTGTATAGTCTGTAATGAGGATAGAGATTTTGACATCGTAGCACGTTTTGAAGCCAATTCATGCTAATAAGTAATAATAGAGCGGTGGAACAAGAAGTTGCACTAAGCCTTTCTACTGTTTGTGCCAGTTTACAATGGCATCACTACCGGCATTATCATACCCCTTACATCATGCCTTAACGGACGAGGATTACCTAAGACGGCAATACCATTAGTCTTACCAGGCGTCATGAATTTACTGCTTGCAAATGTATTGCAAGACATGGACAGTCGTCTGCCTCAACCACAATGGTAGAAACGTCGAATATTTTCGTTGATGTGTTTACCAAACAGTTAAGAAGTTTTAATTTGAGGCCCACGTTCTAAGACCAATCGTAGGACTGTGCTTTAAAATATTTTGTTGTGTTCAGGCATATTCTCCAGTATTCTTTTTGTAACTTGTCACTAGCATATAATAATCATGAATTCCAGACATTTATTTACACGCTGTATAATTTAGTATGACATCAGCCGTTGGCAGTATTGGGGGTTGTACATAAAGGAAGGTGTTGGTCTGATCTCGACCACACTGTATATGTATAGAGTGTACGATACAAATAAACATTTTTATTCTATATTTTAAATATTGTAATTTTTAAACTTTATCTTAAATAAAGTACAAATTATATGCTTATCGAAATCTATGTTTTTTATATAAGTTAAATGTAATTAACGATACATAAGTTCTTCTTTCAACCCAAAATGTATGACGGTAGAGCTAACATAATTATTCAAAATTTAATTACATTAAGACTGAAGTGACAGATATTATAAAAAAACGTCTTGGTTTGGACCAAGGCCGAAAAAACAAACGATATGTGTGAGGTTTATCAATTGACTGAAGTTTCAGATATTGCAATTTTTTTTAGTTATTTTTATCCATTTAATCCTTAAAAAATATTAAATTCAATCAACTGATTTTACTGTTAATCGATCTATTCCCTCTAAATTAATTGAAAAAATTACATATCTACGCTTTTTCAAGAACAATTACATTTTCCGAAAACATTTTATCATGAAATTAATTATTTTGAAGGGATTTCGTGTAAGCACTTGACGGACATAGATTTAATTGTTGCTGGCTTGACAAATTTTCAAATTTGCACCCAAAAAAGTTTAAATCTGTAAGTTGCTAAGAAGACTGATGTTCAAAAAAACATGATAATTTAAATTTATTTTGTTCAGACTAGTTAATAAACTAAATAACTTATGTCGTCTATTTAAGACAAAGCAACATCGTTTATCCTGTGTGGTTTCATTTAGTAGGTAGCTATCTGTAACACTGGACAAATATGATATCGGTATATAACCAAAGGTAAGGGTAAAGATTGCATAAAAAGAAATACGTTTCAGTTCCAAAGGCTTGTTATATTCATCTCCATTCATTACCAGTTAAACGAAGAAGGTCACACTTAACTTAACCCCCCCCCCCTTCCTCCATTTCCCCAAAATATAAAATTTTACAATCACCAGTTGTTCCAGTGTTTTGGGTTGTCTGAGCCGACGCAATACACCCAGCAAATATTACCATATAGGTCGAAACCTTTTCACGTGACATTAGTGAACGGTACATGACTCTTCGGACTTGCCCGCCAACCTTAATAACCTAAAACTATAAAACGTTCGTGTACAAGAATGATTATTGTTGTGGCTTGACACTCGCTAGCGCCTGAAGGACCGATCACTCAGTCCAATCGGTGTACATTTGTAAGAGAGTAGACCATTTTAGAAATTACATACAGAGAATTAAAACACAGGTGTGATGCCGCCATTAAGGTCCTCTCTCTCGCCTAGAAGCACCGCTATAGGCAGTGAAAGTTGACTAGCCTCCTGCCTGCAGTCAACTTTGTTACCGTCTGGCGGTGACCCTTGGTGCGAGGGAGAATACCCAATGGTGGCCTCGCCACTGTGTGTTTTCCGAAATGGTATTTACGCGTGCTAAAATGATTATGCGTAATACGTTACCGGTGTACAAGTAACGCCAACAATGTAGAAAGGGGTGGTGAGTGACGTTTCAAATTCTAAAGTACGAAGAGGGAAATTGCAGTGCAACCTTTACTTCATAGTCGCGACATTGGAAATGTAGCATTTCGTAGTACGAAATTAAATGTATGAATTCGTGCAACACCCTGCTTTGGAATCCACTTTTAAAAATTTACATTTTCCTTTCGAATTATGTCAAAGTTCGCTTGGTCTTTTTATACAGAGTATTTCAAATATTCATTATTGATCCCTCAGCACGTACTCCCTTCAAAATAATTAATTTCATGATAAAATGTTTTCGGAAAATGTAATTGTTCTTGAAAAAGCGTAGATATGTAATTTTTTCAATTAATTTAGAGGGAATAGATCGATTAACAGTAAAATCAGTTGATTGAATTTAATATTTTTTAAGGATTAAATGGATAAAAATAACTAAAAAAAATTGCAATATCTGAAACTTCAGTCAATTGATAAACCTCACACATATCGTTTGTTTTTTCGGCCTTGGTCCAAACCAAGACGTTTTTTTATAATCTTTACTTGACTTTATTTCCATCGTTTGCTAAGCTTAACCGCAGTGATAGTTGATGGTAAACCAAAGCTAATCGACGGTCGAACTAAGCACTAAGCAGATGACAGATGAAGAGCTCTTTAATTGTAGACTCAGTCTGGAAGCATAAATTAGGTTACGGTTTACCGTTATAGATGTGCTTCAAGAACCCATAAACGTCCTGAGAATGTATGAATCTTAGGCGAAGATTTGAAGGAAACGGGAATAGTGGGGGATAGTATCAACTGAGGTTACGCAGTACAGCCCATTCCGGAGCCTGGATAGGTCATCTCAAAGCTCAGTCTTATTATTTGAGAAAGTAGTTTCTTTATTTGCATGTTTCTTCTTTTTGGACAGTCACAATTCGTTACCGAATTTTAACAAGCTGCATCGTTTATTTTTGTTTGCTTTCCTGCTCATCAAACTAAGTTGAGATGGGAATCGCACCGTGGGGTGAATTCTATAACTGTTTGGTACCAAATCCTCAGCAATCAACCCACAAACCTTGATTGTCTTGACGTGGGACAAAAAGCCAAAAGCACGCATTGGCAAATAGTTAAACACTAATAGAGTAATGATGAGGGAACTATTTATCGCGTATGTGATTCGGTTTAGTAACCTTGTGCACTCCAAATGTAAAATGATGTTAGAAAGAACCATGTTACAACTACCCCACTTTGTGGTACACTTCTCTCGAAGAGAAGTATTATACTTCTGATTAGTAATACCAGGGAAGGTTTTAGAAGTGGTTGAGTTTTTCTCAAGGTTGGAACGGAGGCGAGCCTCTAGCAATTAAGCCTGTTAAAAACGTCCTTTTATTTTTAAAAAGTAACCTTTTAACTTTATGATTAACTCCTAATTAAGCATCTTCTTATTGAACTTTGATGTTCACTTTAAAAACACAACATCATGCAGGTATTTCACACGGGTGTGTCCAAAGACTATTGAGTGTTCACTGCCTACATAGACAGGGAACTCTTCCACGGTTTCCACCCTCTTAAAACACACGGCCAACGCCGTCTAGCTTAGCTGGTACTTGATATTAGTCTATAGGATGAATTACCGAGCCTCTATCGAACTAGGCATTACCATCAAATATCTTTTATGATAGATGCGATAGATAATGTAGAGCAGGGTAGAAAAGGGGTAAGTAACTTTCCGTGTAGTGCATATATGGGGTAGAACCCGTCTCGCCGATGAACAGACGAAGTGCATCACCCTTCGTATATAACAATCTGATTTTTATGTAGACCAACCTGGAAACGAGATAACCATCAAGGCGATTAAAAAATATACGAAAAGTATAGTCTGAAAAATGTGAAACAATTCCACCCGCTGGTTTCGAAACGATTTCGCTTACGTCAATGGGAAGGAGGAACCATCTTTTATTGTCAGTTTCGGAGAGATGCTGTGCTAGCAATACAACATAAAGATAAAATTAATTTCCCTTTACTTGAGCTTTTACAGATAAATTTTATCCAAATTTTTTTATCGGTTATAATCGAAGGTAAAAATTTATTGTTTTTCAAGTAAAAGTTGCGAGTGAAATATCTACTAAGGGATGGAAATATTCTGCGGTTTTTGTCTCTCGGAACTCTATTGCCTATTGGGTAGGTTCACCACTGCCCTCAGCAACTAAAGCTGAAACAAGGAAGTGCAGTTTCGTTGCTAATTTAAGTCATTCCTCAGAGATACTGAACACACGATGTCTAGAGGTTATTGTAAATTGTTATATGCAGTGCCCGAAAACACCTTTGCTAGTTGGTATATTACAACTCCCGAGGGGGAAGACACTTGAGAACTCAGGTGTACAATATGACTTGAACTCAATGTACTGTCAAAGCTGAACTCTGAGTTCCGAAGGATTTGAACTCAATGCACTGTCAAAGCTGAACTCTTTTGAACTCAGGTGTACACAGAGATCCAAAGCGTCTACCCCCTCGACAACTCCTTCCTCTCTCATTGAAGGAAAAATACCTTAGGTATCATTAAAATTATAATAAAGGCAAAATCAAATTAGGCAACAATAAAATTATATTAAAGGTCTAATTAGATAGCGAACTCAACTGCTTACAATATTTTTTTATGATTTTAATAAAAGAAACGGAATTTTTACGGTATATAGGGGATGTGACGGAAAAAACCTCATGTGTCACGTGACCCATGCATTTAATTCCTTAATTTCTCTGACTCATGAGATGCAAAACGTCACTGATAACGATGCAGGTACATTACAAGCTACTCCCCATCTACAAAAACCTATCGATTTTATTGTAATTATCATTATATAACAAAGCTTTTTCTTAAGTACGATTTTGATTTACTCTACAAAATCTTTTGTAAAATTGCTTTGCACTCTTAAGAACATAGTTAGCAAGTTTCAAACGAAGGTGATCATCCTTAGCATTGAGATTTGTATTTTCGTTGCAAATGTTACTTGACACTGAAAATGAATTTTTTTTTATTTCATACAACCGCTGTGTACATGAAGGATTTGGAATTTCCCCATGCGTGTACCCAGCTTGAACATTAAAGTCTCTTTCAGATGATCCAACGTTTTGACTCAGCTTGATGGGTCAACTCGAGTTGGATCATGTGAATAGACGCTGGATGAGTTGAGTCACCAAAAAAGTTGGCTAGGGAAAATTGGATCAGTGATCCAATTTTTGCTGACTCAACTTTTTAAGTTCATTTCTCCAGCCAATCAAAATGAATTACAAAAAAAAACCTTTTTCGCGGGTTATTTCGTAAGTGCCAAGGAAGGTGGCGCTTAAAAAGTTCCATTTCGCGGTAAAAGTTTAGTCGTGTGAAAAGGAAGGATTTATTTCACTTTTCCCTTCAAAAATTGGGCAAGTTGATACAACTTTTTGACCCTTCGAGCTGAGTCAAAAAGTTGGATCGTCTGAAAGAGCCTTAAGTCTTACTTTATTTTCAATTAAATTTATTTCGCTTTATTCATTAGTCAAATTAGCTTTGTAATCAAAAGCAAACGTGAAAACGAGTACCTAACTTTATTCATCAAGTAAACGTCAAACGCATCAGTTTTTGGCGGCTTTAGTGGCAGCGTTGCCTTTGTATCGCTTGGGTACGCTGTATTGAATCGGCTAAGTTAATGCTTTCCCCCTAGGCCTAGTAATGACTCCGCCTAATTTCCCATAGAGAGACGTATCTGTTTCACGTGGCGCGCGTTATCCACGTGCTTTTACTTTTATTTCGTGCCACCGCATTAATCCCTCGTTCGTTTTAGCTACCTTAGTTCCAATGAGTTTGAATTACATTCGACCCGCGGGAGTTCCCTTTGCCTTTTATTAGAAACGATATTCTATTCTCGATGCAGCTACAAAAACCGGTAGTTAATCAAATCCGTGGGGTCCAATTCCGATGCAATTTAGTGGGTGGTTAGTTGGACCAAACTCTTCTGTGGTTGGATATAACAGTCTCAATTAGTTTCAGACAGTGTTCTTTGAAGGAACGGTTAATGCGCGGCGCGTGTATTAAAAACTTAGAAATGATTTGCATAATGAACGTAAATAATAAATTTACCGTATCATTTACAGGTATAACGGAAATAAATTGCTGTGTAGTATTAGGTATAGCGTTTTGTTTAATTGTTTGATATCTGTTAGTTGTAACTTGAACTTATAAGGCTAGCTCCATTCTTCGACAAACCAACAATTCTAGCCTTGTCCCATTGTTTAACATAGTCCTTTTATGTAGATGGTCACAAGGGCTAGGGAAGGAGGCAGAATATCTCTTTTTCCGCTAAAAACTCATGTAGCGCCATCCAGTTTTTCGAGAAAGTCACTAGTTCTTTTCTAGGCATGTTCCTTCATATGTTTATAAGACATGCTCCATAAATATGACGCTCTACACTTCGTAATGTTTAAGTCTTACAGCTCGAGCTAGTTCGAGAACGACAAGCTAGAATTACTACACTCGGTTTTGCAATCCATCTTTCAATTTAGTCTGTTATAATTCTTTGACAGAGCCTCGCCTGGCGTCGTTTTAAGCGAATCCATGACGTTTCACTTACGTCAGTCACTTCGTGACAAGCTCTCAGTAACCAGTGACAAACTTATGGAACGTATCTTATGAACTTATGGTTCCTTACATTAGGTAGTTGAGGATTAAGAATATCTGACTTTCCGCTAGAGACTTAGGTACACAGCGCCATCAAGTTTTTCGGGAAAGTCTCCGTAATATGGTTTTCAACTCTTCATTATCACCCTGCCCTACACACAGAGGCTGCTACCTGATATGCTTTTTTTAGTTAGGTTTTACCCCCTACAGTTAATTGCGAGTAATATTTTTCAAACGTTTTTATGGCAGAGGCTGTTACCTTTAAATAAAATAACCATTGTTTAACGTCACCACTTATCAGTAATCCATTGGCTAAGATCCAAACACGTTGCCATAAATGAGAATATGTTCGCTTATTTTAAGATCAGAATTAAAGTAATTTAAATTAAATCAAATTTAAATTTATTTGGTAAACTAGGGATAGTAAACGTTCATTATTAGGTAATGTTAGGCAACCCTCGCCTTCGGACCGTACGAGAAAGTTGATACATCGGCTTCTCTGAGCTGTTTCGTAACACTAAAAGCCCACAGCGGAGGCGCCAAAAGTGAGATGGAAAGCGGGGTTTAATACATCGCCGTCTCTGAGTAGTCTCATGGCACTAAAAGCCCACAGCGCAGGCGCTAAAAGTGAGATGGAAGGCGGGGGTTAATACATCGCCGTCTCTGAGCAGTTTCATGACACTAAAATACCACAGCACAGGCGCCAATAGTGAGATAGTAGACAGTTTTATGATTATCCCCGAGTCTTTCCCTCTCAGTTCCATGAAAATGCCATTTAGATAAACATAAGGAACCTGGTTTATTTCCTACGGTAACCTTATTGTCGCTGTTAAAATTCCCACATCTATTAAATATATATAAAATTGATTTTCAATTTCAACTTATACTTTCTGGTACTTGATTTTCATTTCTTTTTTTCGTGTCCTCCAACGTCTTTATCTCGGTCTCTTCTATAGCTAGGGTGTCATAAAGGGTTCAGGGACGCGTAAATGTATTGAAAAGGATCATCACATGTTTTTGAAGTTGTGTGGAGTGCAGTACATGATAGAGGGGGACCGCCACCTTATATTCCTTATTTGACCAAGTAGGAGGGTGAATGAATAGGTCATTCTGTTGAATTTTTGGTATATTATGCCGTAGTTTCCAAAATATGAAATCCTTGATGAATTAAATGGCACAGACTTCCGTTCAATGTCAATAATATCCAGGTTTCAGATATCAGTGCCACTGGAGGAAGGGTTTTATATATTATATTATTTGTCATAGGTAACTTTAAGTAACTTGCAAAGGGATACTTAAGAACCTTTTGTGATAGGGTCGAGAATGTTTTCCTTGGGAATTTATTTCTTTATTATTATTTATTAATAGTTAACGTGTTTCGAGATATTTTTATGTATTCTATATTTAATTTAATCAGGTAGAGGTTTAAATCAGGTGTTGGTTTTCGATAGTAATTTTTATATAAGCATAAGTTCATAAGGTATGTTTCATAAGTTTGTCACTAGTTACTGAATACTGAGAGCTTGTCATGATTCTCGTAAAACGACGCCTGGTGAGGCACTGTCAAATGCTTAGTACAGACTAAAAAGGAAGCCTGACTGCAAAACCTTGTGTAGTCAATTCTTGCGTCGTTCGTTCTCGAACTAGCTCTCAGGGAGTAGGGAAGGATATTTATTGTGTGGTGAACCACTGTGAAGAAAAAGAGGGTAGAAGGGGGTTAATATGGTACTTTGTCCCTGGGCTTACTATTAGTATATTGAGGCACTATTTTGCGCCCTCTCTCCAACACAAAATGTACTAATTTCAAAAAGACTGTACTGATTACGCACCTACAGGGTCCAACGCACGCTTATTTTCCTTATCAAGATTCTCACGAGAGGGCAGCTCGTACTGGGAGTTAGCGGGAACTCTGATGCTGCTGCAGGGCTTGTCATGTGTTAAACGATAACCAACTTTTCCAACATCCGCCTTTCTCCCGTTATGGGAGTGAAGATTTACGGTTGTCAGTCTAAAAAGCGCGTACAATTGTTCTAAATTTTACTCCTACCTGCTCATTTAATTTCTCTATCAGCCCCTGTAAATGTTGCTCAAATTAACACTGCGTCACACGAAAGCGTTTGAAGTTCCATGTATATAGACTGGTTGACGGCAAAGGTTTTGACTCTGTAGATGTATATGATTTTAATTCGAATTTATTCGATCTTTATTTATCAGGCTTTAAGATCAATGAAGGTTATTATTTTACTCGTGTAAAAATTATGTTTAAATTGTTATTTTAATTATCAAGAGCCATATACGAATATTTTATGGTTTTTACAATTCCGTTCTAGAATACAGTGTACTCTCGCAATTAATGAAAAACATTTTATGTAAAAATGGGTTGTTTAAAGTTAATTAATATCGAGTTAAAGAAAATTTAGACCTTCAAAGACTCTTCGAGTGTGACTGCGTCATAAGCTTCATAATTTAGAACAAATACAGACCTGTTTGCAAAGAAGAAAGTAAATTCTGTAAAATTGTCACCTATTCACGTTTCTTTGGAATATGAATTTTAGGATTACTTATATGATATCATAAATTTTTAACAAGTTTCCTCTGCCGTAAAGGTAGGGTATGTTGTTGCTCTGGTAGCGAATGTTAATTTTGCGCGAAACAGAAGGGGTAAAAATAACAAACTGTGCATTTTTAATGAAATGCGAGCGATTGACATTAATATACCAGCCAGGCTTGTAAAAATGAAAATATTGTCTGTTTTTTTGTTTTTTTTTAATAAAAGTAGCAGTTAAAAAAAAATGGAGTTTTAGGCAACGTGAATATTTACAAAAGTCTGCCAGATGTTTTATCGGAAATCGTCGGTGCTATTCTCCACTTCATTAGTTGCATTTTGATTCTTTACACCAATCACAGGGATTCATAGCTGTTTTACTTGGGAATATTTAGTTTGTGTTTTCTTCTCACCTGGTCGAACTTAATGGGAAGGGGTGAAAAAATTTATATACTCTCTAACAAAAAAATTCGGTTATTATAGCAAAAAGACGTCGGTTATTTTTTAGCAAAAAGATTTAGGTTATTTTTAGCAAAGAGATATAGGCTATTTTTAGCAAAGAGATATAGGCTATTTTTAGCAAAGAGAGATATAGGCTATTTTTAGCAAAGAGAGATATCGGTTATTTTTAGCAAAGAGAGATATCGGTTATTTTTAGCAAAGAGAGATATCGGTTATTTTTAGCAAAGAGAGATATCGGTTATTTTTAGCAAAGAGAGATATCGGTTATTTTTAGCAAAGAGAGATATCGGTTATTTTTAGCAAAGAGAGATATCGGTTATTTTTAGCAAAGAGAGATATCGGTTATTTTTAGCAAAGAGAGATATCGGTTATTTTTAGCAAAGAGAGATATCGGTTATTTTTAGCAAAGAGAGATATCGGTTATTTTTAGCAAAGAGAGATATCGGTTATTTTTAGCAAAGAGAGATATCGGTTATTTTTAGCAAAGAGAGATATCGGTTATTTTTAGCAAAGAGAGATATCGGTTATTTTTAGCAAAGAGAGATATCGGTTATTTTTAGCAAAGAGAGATATCGGTTATTTTTAGCAAAGAGAGATATCGGTTATTTTTAGCAAAGAGAGATATCGGTTATTTTTAGCAAAGAGAGATATCGGTTATTTTTAGCAAAGAGAGATATCGGTTATTTTTAGCAAAGAGAGATATCGGTTATTTTTAGCAAAGAGAGATATCGGTTATTTTTAGCAAAGAGAGATATCGGTTATTTTTAGCAAAGAGAGATATCGGTTATTTTTAGCAAAGAGAGATATCGGTTATTTTTAGCAAAGAGAGATATCGGTTATTTTTAGCAAAGAGAGATATCGGTTATTTTTAGCAAAGAGAGATATCGGTTATTTTTAGCAAAGAGAGATATCGGTTATTTTTAGCAAAGAGAGATATCGGTTATTTTTAGCAAAGAGAGATATCGGTTATTTTTAGCAAAGAGAGATATCGGTTATTTTTAGCAAAGAGAGATATCGGTTATTTTTAGCAAAGAGAGATATCGGTTATTTTTAGCAAAGAGAGATATCGGTTATTTTTAGCAAAGAGAGATATCGGTTATTTTTAGCAAAGAGAGATATCGGTTATTTTTAGCAAAGAGAGATATCGGTTATTTTTAGCAAAGAGAGATATCGGTTATTTTTAGCAAAGAGAGATATCGGTTATTTTTAGCAAAGAGAGATATCGGTTATTTTTAGCAAAGAGAGATATCGGTTATTTTTAGCAAAGAGAGATATCGGTTATTTTTAGCAAAGAGAGATATCGGTTATTTTTAGCAAAGAGAGATATCGGTTATTTTTAGCAAAGAGAGATATCGGTTATTTTTAGCAAAGAGAGATATCGGTTATTTTTAGCAAAGAGAGATATCGGTTATTTTTAGCAAAGAGAGATATCGGTTATTTTTAGCAAAGAGAGATATCGGTTATTTTTAGCAAAGAGAGATATCGGTTATTTTTAGCAAAGAGAGATATCGGTTATTTTTAGCAAAGAGAGATATCGGTTATTTTTAGCAAAGAGAGATATCGGTTATTTTTAGCAAAGAGAGATATCGGTTATTTTTAGCAAAGAGATTTCAAATTGATTTCACGATTTCCTCTTTGATTATGAATTTGCTGACTAAAATTTCGCGAGAAACGTAGGGGATTTCCAATTAATGTCGAACCCCTCGACTGACTGACTATATTTTGTCTTTTATGAATAATTTATTTGGTCTTGAATTTCGGTGGCGATCTAATTAAAATTAAGTTCTAAAATTACGCGTTAGAAAAGGCCGCCAACTCATTATAGCACTAAATTCTTGTGCCTTACGCGGGAAAGAAGGTATCGGGCGTCATTTCCGGGGCAACTCTATACTTCCGGAATTCGCCTCCGGCTGCACAGGGAGACAGATCGAATATCCTCATCACACTGATTCGCATTACAAAATTTGTTAAGCGAAATTTAGGCTTAACTAATTGATCTATTTTGGGGAAGGCTACTGGGTCAGTAACGACGGACTATAATTAAATGCGTGGCCACGAACGCCTTGCCTCTCTAATGAAAATTTTCAATGCCTAGAGGCGAAATTTAGGGGGGGGGGAATAACAACCTATGGACTATTATATCATACTACAGTTAACAAAAACGTTAATTAAAGATATACTTAAACTCAGCAACACATATTTTTTTTTTAGTTTCAAGCGTTATTACCAGATTTGAAAAATTTTAGAGATGACAAGCGGAATACTATAATAACAAGAAGCGATATCTAGTTTACTAGGGAGAAGGTATAAGATGCCTAAGTATTCGCGCGCCATAGTCCCAGTTCCCTTTCAAAATACAAGGGGGGACGTAAAAGGAGGCCGGGCTATTTCGCCTCTCCTCAGTCGGAAAATATGACTAATTTTCGTCATTCGCATCGCGCTGACGTGAGTTTTCAAGAACCAATGAGATGCTGGTTGTAATTTAGAGGCGGGGATTAACTTCGGACATACGTTTGGACTGGAGATAAAGCTATAGACGGTATTTATGGATTTTGAGGTTCGACTTGCCGCCATTTTTAAAATGGCGCCCATAAAACTAAAAAAAGTCCCCACGGAATAGGGTGGAGATGGAATTGGTTTATAATACATCAGGTTATATTCCAAGCTTGTAAATGATCAAACATCTCTGATAGCTTCAGTGTTCCTTTAAAAAGCATTATCTGCAGGCGCATATATAACGTGTCCTTCACAGCGTCGATAGGATCTCGAAGTTTGTGGGCCCCGGAAGCCTTGAAATTTTCAATAAGAACCAGGAAGTAGTAAGCGAATTAACCCAATCCTGAATAATTAGTCTAAGTGCTTCATGCTTTCATTGTCAAAGAAAATAATCTCGCCGACTCTAATTTGAATATGTAGATTGCGAGATAAGTTCATGTGGCTGCCCGGTTATTTGCTTATGGGACTATAATTCATCATAATGTCCCAATGCGATAAGTAAATTAGCCTGAAGTTGTTCTTGAAGGCGTATGTGAAGTAATTGCTTAATCATATGTATTTAATTTAGTGTCCATTTCTTTAATTTCTTGTTATATGAAAAAAAAACTCATTAGAATAATTTCACGATAATTTAATTCTGCCTCAAGATTAGTAGAAGGAGCCTATATACCTACATGTTTTCAAGTATTAGCAAACCAAATTCAGTTACTATAATTGGTAGTATTATACAGGGTGCTCTAAAAAAGGTTGGTAGGACCAAAGTACAATGGATTCTATGGACCATTTAGAGTCGAAAATGTTCAATATTTTATATTAAGTTATGATAAAATTGTTGTACGGATGATAGATTAATTACTTATATTTAAGGGGTTATCCGTAAGACACTCTAACCATATCTTTTAAACGGTGGCCCTTAAGGCAAAATGTCTTAGAACATTTTCAACTCTAAATCGCCCTCTGTACTTTTGTCCTGCTACCATTTTGGAACACCCTGTTTTTACAAAGAATAGTGGGGTCCCCTTACCGCGTTATGTTGACTTTGCGTAATCGGTGCTCACACTCTACGTTTGATTGAAGTAATGGGATTATACAGTATTTGAATTGGCTTGTTTCCCATTCGACCCCGTCCCAATCGACTTACACTTAATCGTGTCGGTCGATTAGGATTATCGTTTTGAGATGGCATGGTGTCGGTCGATTGGGATTATCGTTTTGAGATCGCATGGTGTCGGTCGATTGTGATTGTCGTTTTGAGATCGCAAGATGTCGGTTGATTGTGATTATCGTTTTTGAGATCGCAAGATGTCGGTTGATTGTGATTATCGTTTTTGAGATCGCAAGATGTCGGTCGATTGTGATTATCGTTTTTGAGATCGCAAGATGTCGGTCGATTGTGATTATCGTTTTTGAGATCGCAAGATGTCGGTCGATTGTGATTGTCGTTTTGAGATCGCAAGATGTCGGTCGATTGTGATTGTCGTTTTGAGATCGCAAGATGTCGGTTGATTGTGATTGTCGTTTTGAGATCGCAAGATGTCGGTTGATTGTGATTGTCGTTTTGAGATTGCCAGGTGGCGGTTGATTGTGATTGTCGTTTTGAGATTGCCAGGTGGCGGTCGATAGGGATTATTGTTGTGAGATCACAAGATGTCGGTAGATAGGATTATCGTTTCGAGATCGCAAAGCGTCGGGCAATTATGAAGTCGAGCTAACTGCAAGACTACCACAATCCTACCCCAATGAATCTATTGCACTCTCTTATAGCTAAATCATCATTGAACTAAAATGTTTACTGTAACGCTGGGAATTTACAGATTTGATCAAAATGTAGTTTAAAGTGCCTACCTATTGACATTGTTTGCGATTGGTTTTAGACTTGTACTTGTTAGAAATGTCTCGGTTAGATAGACGTAATTAATTTCAGACGAAGTATCTTTTTCGCGAAATGCCGACACCATCGATTTATATTGATTTTCGCTCAAGATGCTTTCCTACCTTGCTTCGATTCCCGCGCCTCCTGTGAGCCGAGCCGTAGAAGTACCCTTTTACTGCCTTACACCAATCGTGATAGGCAAGGAAGGGCGTCTAACGGCTGCTCAACCTCTACTCTTCGGTCTATATGACTCTACATCGTTTGTCTATCAACTGAAATTTACCTTTATGTGTTTGCGCAATTTATGGTGAATTTTATAAACATTCGAATAATATTGTCTCAAAAGGTATAAATAATAATATTTTCATTTCAAGTATGTAATTATTTTATATTTTAAATGAAATTAGAGGAAATTATGAAAGTGTAGTGAGGTTTTGAGAAACAGCTTTTGATAATACCAGGGATATATTTAATTTTAGAAGTAGGAATGGAGAACAGAGTAATCTGGGCGCGCGTCCTAGACCCCCTTCCACGGGACGGAGGGGTATGAAAGAAGAGGCGGGTCATAGCGACAGAGGTAAAAAGGAATTACGTATTTTTCGCCGTCCCCGTCAGCAACGTCATCAAAACGTAGTTTAAGTGAGTCTATAAGATAATTTAAAATTTTCGTTACGGGTTGGTGGGATGGGCTCTATACTGGGCTGTGAGTCGAACTGAAGTAAATACTAACCGTTCTCCATTCCTACTTCTAAAATTAAATCTATCCCTGATAATACTAAATTAGAATGATTTGAATGACCTGCTGGAAAAGCCAATAAGTCCAAACAAGAGACAGTCGTTGCATCTGCTCTTAACCATGCCTACTTATTTACAATTGACATAGCTCCTGAGACATTTATGGAAAGGTTTATTAGGATTTTGATATGAAACTACTACCCCAGTTCTATGTCTTCAAGTTAAAACCATTTCTTTTAATTGGAATTCAAATGTAATACCCTTTGCAGCTATGTAATTTCTTTCCTGAAACTCATTTAATTTAATCAAATTATATAGGGTCAGTATGCCTAACTGTGGACACTTTTTGCATAACCTTGAATAACTTCCGTTGCTTATATGTTAGACTCAAAATTAAAAAAGCAATGGAGAGAAGCATTCTTAAGACACATTCTCACAAGTTTTCAACTTTTTTAATGGAATACATTTTTCACAAAGTAGAGTTCCCCAAAGGCCGAATTCGTGCTCAACTTTGGACACTTCTATGTAACTTTGGACGCCCCCTTCCTAACTTTGGACACCCCTTCCTAACTTTGGACAGCGAAAAAAGGGTGACTTGGGGACGCATTAGGCGAATCACAATTTCAAAAGTAAAAATATAGGCTTAGGCCGACCTAGACGTATGCCTAAAATATATAAAAATCAGAAATTTCTTTAAAACAAACTTTATTAAATATGGGGCTACTTATGTAGGTTTTTAGGTATATAGGGCCTAGGCCTATTTAGGCCTACCTATACTTCATTCCTTTTAGGCCTATAGGGGGGAATAAAACGTTTCTTTTTAAGCCTAGTCCTACATCTACTAGGCTATCGCGAGTTAATTAGTGTTAACAAACGGATAAATCGGCCAGCATGAAAGTGTCCAAAGTTAGAAATTTGCCCAGGTGTTTTTAAAGCTGAATATTTCGTCGAATTTCCCGCGTAAGACAGTGTTTAAAATACGGATTATGAAGCCAAAAAGTTGCTCTTTCGAATGGTTTCTAGTTTGTTCAGGTATGATTTCTCTAATTTTCGTCAAACCTTATTTCCCGGGACCAAAGGGTTGACCCCCGTCAAATTTGGCCGTAATTTAAATGGACGAGTTTGGAGAGTGGGCTAATTTGGCTCTTAACGTAGTCGGATGTTATTCTACGACTTTGAAGTATTTTTTTCTAAATTCCTCACATTCTAAGCTTTAAAATAAGCTATTTCATTATCAATTTGATGCATCCAGTAATTAAATATGATTTTTATAATAAAAGTGTCTAAAGTTGCAGCTGTCCAAAGTTAGGCACACTGACCCTATTAGGCGTTAAGTAATGTTTCTAATACAATCCAGTCAATTTAACTAACGCTAAATCGGCTCTGGTGTTTGTAAAAAATAATTAGAATGCCGTTTAAAAGGCAAGATTATGAACTTCAAACTTAATTTCAATTCTTCACAGGCACCCACGCGTTAAAACACCTACCATAAATAAATCTTACGCTTTAAGGCTACGCAGGAAAGTGGTTAAGGGTGAAAGTTTATTCATTGTACCGAGAGTAAAGTGAAAGTCCCGTTTTCAACCAAATTTTTCAAAGCTTCTGCATGCGCTTTTAAACACGAAAATTCTTCCAAGAAATGAAAATAGAAAAGCTGAAACTCCGATCATTTTCAAACTAGTTTCAAATGAATAAAATTGACTAAAGAGGGCGTTTGCGTTGACTATGACTCTATGAGGCGCGTGTTTGAAAACCACATATAGTTTGTGTTTAGTATTTTGGGTGCTAGTTTTGACGCAAAAGCTTTTAAAATTTTGATCAAGAAAATCTTGATTGAAAACACGATTCCTTCGTGAACTATTAATTATTACGTGCTGCAAACTGAAATGCAAAAAGGTTAAACTGAGCAGTTTGCTAAAGTTACAACGACTCGTTCGCACATTGTTATCAAATTTGGTTTATATTTATGACTTTTAATAACCAAAATTCCTTTTTACCCACATTGAGCTAAGACAGTTAACAATAATAATAATAAACCTCTATGGAACCTTAAATATTTTCTGCATGAATTGAATAGAATCTTGACTATACTTTAAAATAATAGCATAATATAAATTATCTTTTGAAGCAAATCCACCCTCAAGAATTCGTGACTAAATTTGATTTTAGTGGAATTTTTATTGAGCTATCTACGTACGAACGATGTTGTTCTGTGTGGCAGTGTAAATGTTCAAACGCGGATGTGAAAAATTAGGTAATTACTTGGCGTAGGATATTAGTCGTACACAAACAAATTCTTGTTTTTTTTTTTTTATTATTATTTTATTTTTTAATATTTTTTGTGGGTTTGAAAAGAGTTATGGATGGTGGTGGAGTAGTGACGTCATACCGTCTGACTTCATTCTGGCATCATCAGACAACTCCTGATACGCCCACAGGCCTCCGACGAAAACTGCTTTTTTGCGCTCTGTAATTTTGCGGTTTTCGATTTCGTGCGATAGATGGAGACCCCGAGGCTAGATGCTTCCCTTTAACTAGAATTTAGTCGCGCCGCAAGGAAACTAATGTAATAGTAACGATGAAATTGCGAATAAGAGCGTAGTTCCAAGGTATTGGGCTTTGGAAAAATCTATGCTCATTTTGATATTGCTTGTAAGCAATTGCTGATACGGGTTTTGTTTTTCTTATTCTAAATCTTGAAAAAACAATTTCATTTTAATATTTTAAATCATATATTTTTGTTAATTTGTCCCAAATGCGGATTTAATCATGTTTAATGCTTTAATTAGCTGAAATAAGTACTAGATATAACCTTTTAGACTCAAAAACATTTTATCCTCAAATTGGTCTGAGCCAATTGGGTCTTGGAAGTACTATGTCATGCAACGTCACGCTACCTTCCACTAGTGCTAAAAAACATACCAAGATGAGAGGCTTTTGTAGCTTTCATTCTGTAAAAAACATACCATAATGGCGCTGGGGTGGAGTTAAGCCCGAATTGCCAAGAAATTTGGGTCTCGGTAACTAATATAGTTTTGGAATGAACTTTTGAAATTTTCAATATTCACGAACAGAGCCAATTTAGGAGTTTATGAAATTAATTTATAGAGATAACTTTAGCACCATTTTCACAATTGGAATAGGCCTAATTGTTGTGAAAATAACCTTCAATCATTATTAACTTAATTTGAGATTCAATAATAGTAAAAGTGCAATAAAATTACAAACTAGATTAATACCATCTTGTTAATTTGTATAATAAAACATTAGAACCTTCCAAAGGGTTGGGGGGGGGGGGGTAATAAAAGCGTCGGAAATCGGATTAATTAAGAAAAATGAAGAGGGGTGGCCGGGTGGTGTGTTATTATAGCTGTGGCGCAGGCCAGTCACGGTCTTGTTAACCAAACGCTTTCAGGTTAATTTGTCCGCTACTCTACCTCTACTTTTAAGCGATTTGCTTCTAATGAAATATGATTTCGGTTTCGACGACGATTCGCATTTTTTTTTCATCTTATTATTTGAAAAGTTGCCAAGGACGCGTCGAGTTTTCCGCCTAGTTTTGGGGCAAGCCGGTAGCTAAATAACATATTTTCCCCACGCTGGTTGTTCTATCTCTCTCTTCTGCTCGACTAGTTTTTCCTCTTTAAGTCATTTACAACCTTTTTTACATTAAATTCCGAACGAGTAGTGACTTGAATTAATGTAATCGGTAACACGAGGGAATTCACATTATCGTGAACTTGTGAATTCGCAATATGCCGTTCCGTTTATCTTGTTATGACATTTTAAGTCCAGACGAGGGCGAGTGATAAACGTTTTTGTGCACTGTCCTCTTGACATAGGACAAGAGAACATTCTGTTATTCATCAATGTCGTCGGATAGATGTCGCGCTAACCCGTTTTTAAAAGGTGTTAATTGATATGAAGATAGGAATTGAAAGATTAAATGCAAATTAATGACTAATTATAAATATCAATTTAACTCAATTGGTAAATCGTTTTCTTAATGATTAATTAAAAAACTAACTTGATGTACAAATCATTCTTTAATACCTTAATCTTTATTAATGTTCCCTAAGTTTGTCACTGGTTACTGAGAGCTTGTCATGAAGTGACGTAAGTCATAGATTCTGGTAAAACGACGCCTGGTGAGGCGCTGTCAAAGGATTAGTACAGACTAAATAGAAAGATGGACTGCAAAATTAACTGAGTGTAGTAAATTTTCGCTTGCCGTTCTCGAACTAGCTCTCACGAGCTCTCAGTAAGTCTCTATTATTACGAAGCGTAGGAAGTGTTATACTTAGGGAACATTTCTTTTAAACTTATGATGTTACCTCTGAGGTAATAGACCCTTTTCAAAAGGGGGGCCCCGCTTAGCATTGTCTGTTAAGAAGACACCGTATGTATGTGGACCCAAAAACGTTAGTTAGGGCTTCAAAGTTACCAGTCCACCAAAGTCCTTTTGTATGAAGGTACATCTAAGGATCTTCTGTCTTTAGAAAATAAGGTGGTGAAACACCAGACTTTTATTTTAACCCCGACTTTTGGAAAGGGTCAAATAAAAGATTAGCACAAACGGTACTACGACGACAAAATAAAATTTGTTAATTGGGAATTGAATAGGCAACTTTTATAAATAAATTAATAAAATAATTAACTCCCTCGGTTTTACGATATCATTCATAATGTATCGAAACCATAATAATTTTAGTTGCAATCTCGAATGACTCCATGCTTCTGAGCAATTTAATGGTTCGATTTTATGGCCAAGTCAGATTGGTGGTCTATTTTGTCGTGACTGAAATCGTTTACTAAGTTTTTTACATTTTTTCCCTTACATTACCTTAGACACTCTACCTGCAATGAACCACACCCACAAACGTTAGTCTACCTTTACACCTTTCGCTTTTTTTTTCGTATAATCTAGCAAAGAAATCCACTTACACCGGCCATTTCTCCCAATTAAAGGTGTACCGTACTGTCATCTCGTAACATTGGCAGCTATTCGATAGTAGTATCTTCACTCTCTCACGTGTTTTTTTCAATGGTAGAATAGCGCGTCTTAAGGTCATTTTACTGGCCCCTTCTAGAGTGTTAAGATTCTCTTAAATAGTCGTGGAGTACGAATTATCAAATTTGAAAATTAGTTCCCTTTACGCAGAAGTTCTAGAGCTGATAATAAATACACACGTTGGTGGTTCAACGTATTGTGCGATTCCATGCATTTATTGCTCTGAGGCGATCTCGGACCACTCTGAAAACGTTTCTGTGTTCCAGTACTAGATCTAGATCAGTTCGGATTTCCGTTTTCCATTTACTGAGCTCGGACTTGGTCTGCTCGCTAAATCTTTGTAGAAGTTTTGGTGGGAAAATACTAATGTCAGATCAGTTCTGGCGCTCTCTGACTGGACTGCACGACGTATTAGAGAAAATCACGAGCGATCTCAGAGCAAAAATAATATGAAATATACTGTAAGGGATTTGGCACCGTCTCAAACAACGCATAGCCTATAGGACAGTCCACATTTAAAGTTTACATTGATACTCGAGTATGCGTGAAAATTTCACTAAAGT
This sequence comes from Phalangium opilio, assembly GCF_054372755.1. Lineage (NCBI taxonomy): Eukaryota > Metazoa > Arthropoda > Arachnida > Opiliones > Phalangiidae > Phalangium > Phalangium opilio. The sequence continues at coordinate 4,677,435 of NW_028324146.1, read as the reverse complement.
GAAAGAGATTTTTCAACCTGCAATTTACCAATCGTCAACCTCTGCGTCATCTGAAGAAGTATATTTGAATGTCCTTGCTTGATATTGTTCCTTTAAACAAAACTGATTGAAGGCTACATAGGGCGATTTCGGATAGTAATTTTGAGGTCATTGGAACGACAGAGGGGTGAAATAAAGATAGGATGAAGAGAGAGGAGAGATAGTCTTTCGTTGGGGATGCGGTCGGAGATCCGAGTGATCTTCCTAACATCCCTACTCTCAGTCTCTCTTGGTATTTCCTGCACATATGGCGTTTCTTTTCAGTCATTCTCCGATTCTCGCTGGTACAACAACAGTAAAATGTCACTCACAAAGATATATATATACGTATTTCTTGTCATTTGATTCTGTCTTAGAATCGTAGCGATTATCCTGGATAAAACAGAAGATCTTTGCGGTATCATTCGCCTGCATTTTTATCTCAACGTAGAATTATTATTATTGTGGCGAGAATGAGATTCTAGGTTTAAATTCCAACGAGGGCGAGATTCAACGACCGATATGGTTGTAGCGCCGACGATTGTCGCTTATAGTTTAGCTAGGAGCATCAAGCTTCTACATTTTTCAAAGACAAAGGAATATGATCCAAGGAGCCCAGCAGTCCTGTAATTCCTATAAAGTCATATTTTTTGTACCTGTCCTTAGTCGAAGCTTTCGTATAGTTTAGCATCAAATTTAGCTCTTTTATCGAGATCAGATTTGACTATAGGCACCGAAATTGCGAACCTCTCTTCGCTTGCTCAGGATTTTTTATTTTTTTTTTATTAAGTTCCTCTTTTCAAAGTGAAATCCAAATTCTTACTTTTTTTTCGAGATTTTTTCTACATAGTTTAAGCCTAACTAGTATTATATATGAGCATTTTTAGTCCTATAACTTCCTATAAAGTTATTTTTTTACCTATCAAATCCTATAATTCCTTCGTAAGCGAGATACTTGGTAAATTAGTGAAATGATACTTGTGTTTAAAATAAAATAAATCACTTTATTTGTTAGAATGAAAGTTTTTACAAAAATTAAGCGTTTTACAGAAATTTATTTATAAAATTTGTTAAAACATAAGAAATTAATTTAAAATAAGCGTACCGTTTTTGATAGCAAAAATATTCTGTGAATTTTCTTCAAATATCTTTACACTTAACATCAAAATTCCTTATAAATAAGATACCCCCTTAAAAGATACCTGTTAAAATATTTAGTGTAAACGGGGTAGATTTAATTTGGCTCGAATAATATCTCAAATACTATTATCTCTGCAAAATTTAAATCGCATCGTTTTGGACAAGCAAAATTTGATATGGCTTTGGTGTGTTGGCCTTTGATATTTGCTAAGCCGGGATTCGCTTTTATTTTACTAGGCTCTTTTGGAATCATTCCAAAATAAGTTTTCCGAGTTTTATCCCTTTGCTCGAACCTTATCTAACCCTGTAAAACAATAACGTCAAATCTTGTTTGTTTAGCTTCATTATAGCCAACTGTGGGCCCTTGAAGGATACGAAGGCCAGTTGGCGAACCCAACTTTGATAATACCATTTAAATGAATGCCAAAAGATAATCGTATCTATCTTTTGTGAACAAGCCATTAGCGCCGGTGTTGTTTTGAAATTGTAAAGCATTTTAGAATATACTCAGTTTCACTTAAAGATGGCAATGTTATCGCATTTTAAAATATTATTAAATTCATATCTGTTGTTGCATAAGTTACAAAAAACAAGAAGTATGACGCTTCACGTGACATAATGGTAAATTTCTTTAGCAAGCTTGTTTGTTCTTGGATAGGCTTATGAAAATTAAGTCTTTGGTTTTCGTGATTTTGAATGTAAGCGAGATAGATGTTAATTTCAGAAATTAAAAAAGTCAGCTATTCCAAGACACTCAGCAATATTAATTATCGTCTTACATTCTATTTACAATTTAGAGAAAAAAACCCTCCTTATACGTTAACAAGCTGTTACCCGCGGCGTCGCTCGCGTGTAATAAGAACTTCTAAAAAAATGATATAAAGGATGGGTAGATTTTACAGATGACTAATATTTAGGAAGCACCCAAGGTGCGAAGGCACTCGGCGTTGCCCGTCAGCCCCTCAGGACATTTTTTATTACTTTTCACGCGGACATTATTGTGTAAAGAAGGGTTTTTAAATTTCTGGCCGCCATTTAAAAAGATGGCAACAAATCGAACCCGAAAGACCATTCAACCCGTCTATAGGTTAAAGGAAGCCAGTGTACTAAATATCGTGTGATACGGACTTTGTTGCATAGAGAAGATTTTTTACATTTCTGGACGCCATTTATTAAGATGGCGGCGGATTGGAAAAATCTTTCTAAGTACGTGCCTACTACTTATGAGTAACGTTCCTGCAAATTTTCAGGCTTCTAGGGCAAGCGGTTTGGGCTGGGCGTTGATTATCAGTCAGTCCAGACTTTGATTTATATAGATATAGATTGAGGAATACATAGAGCTAAGAGAAATCATATCTCCAACGTTGATTTCGATGCGGGTTTTGTGGGCCGGCTTAATAATTCTGACGTCTTTCTAACTGTAATTTCATTGGTTGGCAACGTTAGGTCAGGTTCGCGCTAGGTTCCAAGCACAGCGACTCAGCGAGATAAAATAATGAGGTAAAATTCGTAAAAAATTCGTAAAAAATCCGCCTAGAAATGTTGATAAAATGACTAAACAATATTTCCTATTAGTTGTATGTATTCTTGGTTAATTGTAATGTTTTTTTGGTTTAATTTAGAGATTCTCGTTGAACTCATAAATTTCTACGTCGAAATCTTCCTCTTTATAATTGTAACTCGAGGTATTTCCGGAAACTATTTCTTCTTTAGGAATTGTTCTCCCATTAGGGATATTTTGATCCATTATCCCGAGTTATTTTAATTGGGATTTATATATCCGGTTCGTCTTAAAATAATTCTACTGGGAAAACTCGGGTTTTGAATGATCAGCAATGAGCTTGAAAATACAATGAATTTGGAAATACGTTTCGGATTTTATTTTCGTGCGCGGTAGCATTTTGTTCTCGGATTTGAAAGCCTACGTCTTTATTTAGATTGTAATTCTCAAGAAATTTCAAATACTGAGTGTAGTATGGATTAATTGGTAATGATATTTCTTTTTGCCCATACATATAATTTAATTTACCAGGAATTCAATTCCGTAATTAATTTTAATTATTCTCGCTATAAAATTTTATATCGCCCTATTTCAACTCCGTATATTTGAGAAAGTGGTTAGTTTGTTTCAATGTTCTTTACGCACATTCACAATTCGTTAATTTCCGAATTTGACCAAACTGCCTTGCTTGGTTTCTATCAGTAACGCCAGGAATAGATTTAATTTTAGAAGTAGGAATGGAGAACGGTTAGTATTTACTTCAGTCCGACTCATAGACCATCCAGTATAGAGCCCCTCCCTCCAACACGTAACGAAAATTTTAAATTATCTTATTGGCTCACCTAAACTACGTTTTTGATGACGTTGCTGACGGAGACGGCGAAAAATACCTAATTCCTTTTCACCTCTGTCGCTATGACCCGAATCTAATTTCATGCCCCTCCGTCCCGTGGGGGTCCGGGACTTTGACGCGCGGCCAGATTACTTTGTTCTCCATTCCTACTTCTAAAATTAAATCTATCCCTGGTAACGCTAAAGGGGTAGGTTTAAAAAGTGGTTTGGTTCAGTTCCTCAAGGTTAATTGGGTCCGCGATACCCTAGCCATTAAGCTAGAGTTTCAACGTTCTATTAAAGATCTAGGTAACATTTTAGTTTTTTGATTAACCCCTAATTAAGCATCTTTTTATTGTAATTGAAGATTATAAAAAAAACCTTAGTTTTTTAAAAGACATCATGTCCTAAGATTGTTTAGTGTTTAATTGTCTTCATAGACAGGAAACTCTTTGTGGTTTTCATACTCTACGTGCAACGCCTGGTTGGAGCTTAGCTTGTCATAGAGTGAAAGTTAAAGTATTACTAGGCTACGTTGTATTTTCTAACACAAAAGTTCCTAAACCACGATCTTAACATTGGATCTTAATTTGATCAAGGCTTATCAAACGTGATCGAATATACAGGTGTTTTTGATAAGTCGGCCATAAATTAAGTGGGCGATTTTTTTTGAGTCGAAAATGTTCTATGGCATTTTGTCGTCTGGGCCACTGTTTTCAAGTTAAGATTGGAGTATTTTACGGATGGCCCCTTAAATTTAATTAAGAAGCTGAAAGACTGTGCTAATCAAGTTTAAGGGAGCATCCCTAAAACACTCAAATCATAACTCGAAAACAGTGACCCGGACTGCAAAATGTCATAGAAGATTTTCAACTCAAAATCACCCAAAGAACATTCTCCCTAACCTACGGAAAACTTATGAAAAACACTCCGTATAAATATAATTAAAATGTTTTGACTTCAATTTTTATATTCATATAAGCTTGATCCAGTTTTGTTTCATCCATACTTTTTAAGTGATTTCTGATTTGATAAAAGTGTGATCGGAATTGAAATTAGTTTGTTTTCCAATAACATCTCAGTTCATAAACGTTTGATCGTTTTATCCTAATTATCCAGTAGTTCTACTAATATTATACCACGGTTATAGATGAATATTTATTCAAATTTTGCGACTGTTTTTTGCCGATGTTCGTCATATCATTAAATTTCTCGTGAAAATGCTTCAAAATTTACAAGAAAAAAAAAACAAGACTCCTCTGCGAATCCAATTTATCCCGACTTATCTCTATGAAATTTACATAAATGCTCCCTCTAAGCGAAATTCCTTAGCCCGGCTTACTCAATGGAAGGGCGAAAGGGTTTAATTTTAAAGAGTAAAATTCCGATCAAATGTGGTTTTTTTTTTCTTAAAAGCCCGCGGTCAAGAGGGAGACGTTTCGGGTCGGCCTTTCTCCTTTCTAATATGATAGCAGATTCCCATTTTCTTTAATTAATGAATTATCGCCACACTAGTTTCAAACCAAACCTACTGAGTATGTAACAAAACAAGTCTATGTACCTCTAAAAAGGTTAATGCCCATATGATTAAAATTAAACTCTAAAGAGAGGATGAAAATGCTAACATCTTCATAATTCGTTTTCTTCAACTGTTTTTTTATTTCTGTACATTTTCTTCAACTATGTTTTTTTGTGTACATTTTCTTCAACTATGGTTTTTTTGTGTACATTTTCTTCAACTATGTTTTTTTTGTACATTTTCTTCAACTATGTTTTTTTGTGTACATTTTCTCCAACTATATTTTTAATTGTGTACATTTTTGTTCCAATTATATTTTTCAATTGTATACACAATCTTCAAGAATTTTTTTTATAACTTTTTCTTCAAACAACTGATATTCAGTAGTACTTCTTCAAGAAAACATAAACCATAGCCGCAATTTACTAGCTAGGTTATAGTGTTTTTTTTTAAATCGCGGGTATTTCACATCTCAAACTAGTACTTTTATTCCAGAAAACTGTTAACTATTGCGAACTGAACCAACTGTTGTACAAATTGTTTACTAAACATTTAACTATGGCACCAAACCCTTGTACTAATTTCTCAAGTATAGAGTAACTATGGCACCAGATGTAGTACTAATTTCTTAAGTATAGCGTAACTATGGCACCAGATGTAGTACTAATTTCTTAAGTATAGCGTAACTATGGCACCAGATGTAGTACTAATTTCTTAAGTATAGCGTAACTATGGCACCAGATGTAGTACTAATTTCTTAAGTATAGCGTAACTATGGCACCAGATGTAGTACTAATTTCTTAAGTATAGCGTAACTATGGCACCAGATGTAGTACTAATTTCTTAAGTATAGCGTAACTATGGCACCAGATGTAGTACTAATTTCTTAAGTATAGCGTAACTATGGCACCAGATGTAGTACTAATTTCTTAAGTATAGCGTAACTATGGCACCAGATGTAGTACTAATTTCTTAAGTATAGCGTAACTATGGCACCAGATGTAGTACTAATTTCTTAAGTATAGCGTAACTATGGCACCAGATGTAGTACTAATTTCTTAAGTATAGCGTAACTATGGCACCAGATGTAGTACTAATTTCTTAAGTATAGCGTAACTATGGCACCAGATGTAGTACTAATTTCTTAAGTATAGCGTAACTATGGCACCAGATCTAGTACTAATTCCTTTAGTAATTTTTTTTTATATTTTACCAACTCCATCTCTAATTTCTTCAGCTAACTGTTATCTGTGGCACTCATTTCTTTAGTAAATTGTTATCTGCGGTCAGTAACCTGTTACCAATAGTACCAACTCGAGTAATAATTTCTTTAGTAAATCATAACTTGAGTACCAACCTGATTCTCTAGATCATGCTTCTTTAACCAGTTCTTATTTTCGAGCAAACTATTAATTTGGAGTTTTTGTACTTTTTCTGTTAATAATCTGTTAACTACACTTTTTCTGCCGTGAATTTGTGAGCCAACTAATTTTCATTCATTACAATAACATAAACATAATACGGGTTAAAATATTTCACTCACACCTTTAAAATTTACACATTTCAATACCTCGGGTTATACAACCATCATATTGAATATCCTAAACCACGCGATCAGTAGCTGCGAAAGTATTTTCGTATACAATCCAAATAATATGTAGATTAGACCCTGACACTGTTGACAATCGCGGCGCCAAATTGTTATTTTTTTTTTTTTTTTTTTCAAAATTCGTTTCTCTCTAATGTGTAAATTTGAGTTTAAAGGGTTTTAGAAAATCAGCCTAGTCACTAAATCGGTCCTAATATCATCGTGGTTAAGAATCTATTAAAGGAAATCATTCAAGCATGAAGGACGAAGGTCAAATCGACAGTAGCATTGCAAACCCATTGTTGTATAACGTAGAGAATATAAGTCTTCTAGACTGATAATTATGTTAAGTTAAAGTGTCGTTTATGGATTTGTAACCTTTCCATTTTAATCGATATCTCCTTGATCCAAATCGAAGGGGTTATTTTTTTCAAACTTATTTTTTTTTATTACTGAAAATTGCACCATAATAGTTTATCTTTAAATGGCATTGTTTACTTGAAGTTTAAATTTAACCGCTTCTTGGGTATTTTGAGACTTATTGTAACATTTTTGAGTTATTGAAAGACTTTAATATTCACGGTCATTGGTTTATTCAGTTTAAAATTAGTTGTTTTTCGAAATTTCCCAAATTTAACGTACTTTGTTGGTGCTGGAATTTTAATGTTTATTATTTGTTTTTTATCTTATTTTTAGTGTGATCTCGGTTGGTGAGGAACATTTACTTACTTCAATTGCTGGTGATACTTCGTACCGTTTTGTTTACATGATCCGAAGTTTTTAAGTTTGGTGAGTGGATTTTGTGGATTTTCTATATTTTGATTTTCTTTTGTATTTTTCGTCTATTGTTTTGGTGTTTAGTTGTTCATTATTTAATTGTTCTAATATTAGGTTAATTGTAGTTTAATGTCATTTGCTTACTAATGCGTGTATCGTGTGGGTTTTTCAATCAAATTGAAACTCACTTTAAGTTTGACTTTTCACCGACAGAATCCTGTCCAATTTGATCCATAAGGTAAATCGGGATCAATTTGAAATCGAAGCTTAAACAAAATTATTTTGTGGTTTTATTATTATTTATATCGAGTATTGTCATTCTCACAAACAAAGTAACTATTTAAGTAAGCTTTTTATGGAATTTGTGCGGACACGCCGTAGAATTAATAGCCTACAACTATAAAGTTCGATGAGCCATTTGTATACTATTAAACCATGTGTAGTGCAAACCACGACGCAACAATTGAAATATTTAATTTCCTATATGCGACAATGAATTATAATGAAATTGAAGTAAAAATATATTCAGATATACTTTTACTAATTCAAATTTAATCCTCAATTTGTGTAACCTTATCTTTGTATTGTCAATTAATTCGACGACAATTACAAGTTTTACGCCTTGAAATACTTTCATTTCATTTAAAATAACTTGCCTTTTATATTATGAAAACTTCGTATGGCCATTTTGAATTTCTTCGGTTTAACTCCGTCGCGAGTCTGCCGGCACTAATTCTCACTAACCTTCAATGGTTTTCTCGTTCACGCTGCGTTTTCAATTATAAAGAATTATTTAGAAAGTTTTTACGCACCTAAATTATAGAAACTAAGAAGCAATTTTTATTGAAATCGAAATACAGTTTCTTCCGTATTCATGGCGATAGCCACAAAATTTCACAGATTGCCAACTTAAAATGCAAAAAAAAAAAAATTCAATTCTTCGTTGATTGCTATATTGCGTGTGTGGTTTGGAAAACGTTTTAGCTTGCTGTGATAAACGGTATTTGAATTACTCATTGAAATATGTTTTACCGCTGTGCTACAAATTTTTTACAAATATACGGGATTGTTTGTTAGTGATTGACAGATTACACGTGGTCGTGCGTCTATGATATCTTTAATACTTGAGACATAATTATGACGGATCATGTGAAAATATCATAACCCTTTACGTCCAAAATATATTATTTTCCGAAAGTTAAAGGAAAAGGGCAGGTAAACAAAGCTTTATACCTTAAATATAAATGATCACTTATTTCAATGTAATTAGCATTTAATTAGTCTTAAAAACGATTAAGGACTACTACGCCATCCGCCATTGGTTTAATGACGTCTGCTAAATCGAACCACTTTCCCCAGACGGGATTGGTTGAATTCTCACAGGCTGAGAGAGGTAAGGGAAAGAAGTTCGATTTAGCAGACGCCACTACACCAATGGCGGAGAATTAGTCCTTGATTGTTTTTAAGACTAATTAAACGGTGATTATTTTGTAATTAGATATCATTTATTTTTATTTTTTTTTTTATTTTTTTCCTTTTATATTTTGAAAAAAAATGCCGTTATTTTAATGTATAATGTTATGTTAACTAAACTTTCCTTTAAAACTATTTTAATTCGTGGTAGAAGCGTTAGATGGCGATACCAATATTATTTTAAAATGAAGTAGTCTAACCAGACACCATCTCGGAATATAAATATGAACTCGTTTTAGGTCGGCAACCATCATCAGTTCTCATCTTTGTACATTTACCTCTCGTCTTGCGTATCACTGAAAGAGATCTATCGCCCTAAAAATATTCTAATTCCTTATTTTATATATTGCAACTTAAGTTTTTAAGGGACAGTGAAGTCAAAGTTGAAAGACGAGAAAATGAACGTCCCCTTCTTATTTAGCTAAATTTTCATTCTCCCTTTATAAACGATGTTCTCTCATAACACCCTAGCTAGTTCCTTTTCTTTTCTTAAACCCAAAATTCATGATATTTTTACGTAAAATAGACAAGAGTTCCCGGTAGCTGACTGGCTTCCTTTAGTAGTTGTTATAGGGCAATTTCTTATTCATTGACCATTCCAAGAGTTGATAATCTTAAGTATATGTCTTAATTTATTTCGAAATAGGATGTTTGTGGATAATTTTATTTTGTAATATTTATGCATTATTCTACAAGACAGTTTGCGTTTGATTCGATTAAGGGGAGTGTTAATCAAGTGTGCTTCAACTTAATTGGGTAGCGTAAAGAATAAGATGGGATTTTGATGTCTTCAAACGATTATGTGGAAATTTTAATTGAATTAAATGATAAGGTGATCAAGGTTCATCTGCTAACGTATATATGCACATGTAGGGTTTACCGAAGTGCATCGTAAAAAAATGAGCTCTATTAATTTATAGAAATTTAAAGTCGCCTGAAATCGTAAATTTAGTTTTTGTGCTTATGAGAAGTGTAACGATCTGCCCCTTGTGATTGCGTTACTCTTTTGCTGTTAGTTACCCTTGTGTAAACGTTGTACTTTCGTTAGTAATGAATTTCTTGATGACTAGCTTAGGTAAGATGGGGCGCTTAACCGATTCTGGCAATTGAAGTCGCCTGAAATCAATAATTAAGTACTTTTCCAGATCAGCGTAACAATTTCCCCAAAGGTTGCGTTTGGTATTATACATCTGTACTTTCGTTTGTATTAGCAGAAGGGGATAATAGAAGAAGAATGACACTCTTTATCCACTTCATGCTTTAGTTATGAAACATGATTGTTCCCAGTCTGACCCTTTTGTTTGCTCTCCTGCTCATCAAACTTCAGATGGGCATTGCATTGCAATGTGGGGTGAATTCTATTACTGTTTGGTACTAAATCCCCAGCAATCAAACCTTGATTGTCTTGACGTGTAAGGGACTAAAATCCACTAGCGCACCTTGGCAAATAGTTAAGCTCTAGAGTAATGATGACTAAACTATTTATCGCGTATGTGATTCGGTTTAGTAACCTTGATCCAAAAGTTAAATTTGATGTTGGGAAGAATCATCTTACAATTACCCCGCTCTGTGGTACACTTCTCTCTGGTATATTAGTAACGAGTTTCATGCTGACTAGTTAGTATGGAACCTTAAACCAATTCACTGGCTCCATTTCGATGTCAGTTCATTTAGTTTAATTCTTGGATCATCATACTCAATTATCAACTCTTGGCCGTACCTTTCAAATCGGACGGAACCTCCAACTTGTACTCTTAAAAAATAAAAAGGGATCATAATATATAGGTTAATGGCTGTGGAGTGTGGGAGGGCCAACTATAGGCAAGGGGAACTTCGGAGAAGAGACACGATCTGACAGAAAAGAGAGATAGTTTTCGCGGATTACATTTTTTTGCTGGTTTGATCGTGAGATGTTTAAGGGAAGGAGAGCTAGCCGGGAATGGATTTGAATTTTAAAGGGGTTGAACTGACTTAGGCGCTCAGCACTCTTCCGCCTAGAGAGTCGAGTGTATGTTGCGGGGGAGCCGCCCTTGTCAGTGCGTCTTGTCTTCAGGCGTGTCCACCAAACGTGCCCTGGGACCTACCAGGATAGGTCACTAAAATCTTTTTGGTAAAACTATGGAAATTACTTCATTTGTCAAATGATGTAGTAGCCCCGCGCATAAGTAATGACAATTTTATTGAAAACCAGTTGTGAATTCTTAAATTGGGAATAAATTGTCGTCGAAAGGTTCTCCTGTAGTGAACATATATTTATATTTAAACTGGATGATTGTTAAAATGCTGATGTCTAAATTGCATTTAGAGATAAGACAGCCCCGATTTGAATCGCTACATCGTGCCTTAATTCTTATGTGATTTTTCTTTTTAATTGGGAAAATTACTTCCAAATCCTCATTTAATTTGTTGAATTTTGAAAGGTTTTCTATATTTTCATGTACTTTTTTATTTATTTTTATAAAATCATGTCCGAATCCATTTAAAAATATATTATGCACTAATCGTTAACTAATTTAGTAATTTTATTGAATTTAGATAGCCCCCAATTAAGTAAATGCAAAATGGTGCCAGACTTCTCCTCTTACCTTCTATGAACTTTTAAAGGATGATTTGAATGGGAGGGCCAGATAGGTGCGACTTAAGATTGTTTCTCCGCTTTCCACCAAAAGGTTGGTTGTGGTCCTTGGGGGGAATGCTTATTATTGGTTATGCAGGATCTGACATTTGGTTCGGGGAGGAGATTTTCAACCCTTTGCCTACTCCCTATAACGTCAGATTAATATTAATTTGAATTATTTGAATTTACAGTGATTGTTAGAATTATTCTTGGGTGAAATTATGGTATATAACCTTATGGTAATCGTTCCACGAATGCATTAAGTATCTTTCAATTTTGCTTACCAATACAGCTGTTAAGTTTCTTTGAAACGCAAAGAAAAATTTAACAACAATGTTTGGGACTGACGACTGAGCTCTAAATGAAACGACAATGGTTTCACAATGCAAAGAATAAATATTTACAACGTAAAGCTTAAATAATTTTAAGTAGAAGCTTATAACTTCTATACTGGGAAGTATAACATTTAAGGACTTTCTAAGCCGAAATTTCCTACGGTTTTCGTAAAAGGGGACGAAAATTTCGCTCCTCACTAATAAAATGTTCCTATAAGCTCTTAAAAGAACTACACAGCTGTAAGAGATAGCTCTCGAACCAAGGGTCATGTTCAAAAACCTCCAGGTCCCTTACCCGCTGTAGGAATTGTTTTTGTTCAAGTCAAGAAGTTGTTTGGCGCCCATTACACAGCACTATCCCGCATCACCTCTGATGATCAGAATGTCTTATAGCAGACTCTATGGAAACAGCTGTTCTTGGATCGTTTCTCATTCCCAAAACTCAATTACATATAACGCCTGACCCGTTTTTATTATATCCCCACTGCAGGCGCCCAAATCAGTCCCAAGCTCAAAACACCGTAGGTGACGCGTTGATTGGACCTATGAAGCCAAGACTAAAAAATATAGTTTCGAACAGGCTTTTGAGTCTCATACTTTCCAGGATGGAATTCAACTTCTTATTTAAGTTAAACAATTTGAAGCACTGCTTTCAACCTTCTTGTTTTTGTTCCCCGAAAAGCCTTTGCAATGTCCCTTTAAGGCAAAAAAGCCCGCGCTTCTGGGAAGGGGTTTTGATTTGTTTTTAATGCCTTATTCTTGTTCGGCGGCATCGATTGCCTTTAGTTATGAGGTCATGAAGCGACCTTGATGGGCGAACGTCTCCTCCCTTTACTCCTTTGTCTGTACTATACTACGTTGTTGCAGATTAAAGTACCTGGATGGGTATTGATTTTTCTTCTTGTTTTTTATGTTTTTTTCTCTGCGGACCGTTTAACTGCATGGCTCGGAACCTAGGTACTGTCCAGCTCTTTTTGTTTTAATTAAATCTCTTTGGCGTATATAACGTCCTGCTGGTAACTTTGTTGAAGAAATAAAGATTTATGATTGTGGTAGAGTATAAGGTAGCTTCAGTTACGACCTGATTTTTTTCCCCTTGATAAAAAGGGTTATTGATGGCATATTAATTATTTTAAAAGGCTGATTTAATTAGTTCAAATTATTACTAGAGTGACTAACGAACCCAGTAGGCGCTTTTTATATACATAAATACTCAGAACAGACCAAGTGACAAACTTTTATTAAACGCAAACTTTATAGCAGAAGCCAATGAGAACCACAGACTTCTCAGAGGCGAGGGTTAGCAACTCTTAAATGCAAACGTTAAAGCAGAATCCAATGAGAACCACAGACTTTCAAGAGGATAGGGTTATCAACTCTCAATTATTGCTAAAACAATCATATACGCGTAATGATATTTGAGAGACCAGGGATAGATTTAATTTTAGAAGTAGGAATAGAGAACGATTAGTATTTACTTCAGTCCTACTCATAGCCCAGTATAGAGCTCCTCCCTCCAACACGTAACGAAAAGTTTAAATCATCTTATTGGCTCACTTAAACTACGTTTTGATGACGTTGCTGACGGGGACGGCGAAAAATAAGCAATCCCTTTTTACCTCTGTCGCTATGACCCGTCTCTTCTTTCATGCCCCTCCGTCCCAGGGAGGGGGTCCGGGACTTTGACGCACGCCCAGATTACTCTGTTCTCTATTCCTAAATTAAATCTATCCCTGAAGAGACTAAATCTTTTTGACAACTTTCAAATTCAAATTAAACGACTCCTTATTGGGAATTAATTAATAAAGGTTTAATATTATGGGTCTTAACAGGCTTTAAGAGGTAGGAGTTCGCAGACCCAAACTTGTGCAATTCAACCAAACAACGTCTAAAACCTTAATTCTCAAAGTGTTACTGATATCAACAATGTAGTTAGGTCAAATTCGGTAACGAATTGTCCCTATGCATAAAGAACAGACACATAAACAGCAATCAACCCTGCACAAGCCTTTATTTTCTTGACGTGCAAGGGACTAAACTCCACTAGCGCACCTTGGCAAATAGTTAAGCTCTAATAGAGTAATGATGAGGGAACTATTTATCGTGTATGTGATTCGGTTTAGTTACCCCAAAATGATTTTCGAAAATTAAAAGAAACCTTTTTCGTCATGGAATTATAAAACAAAAAGGACATTTTTTTTTAAATTATTAATTTTACCACCTACCACATCGTCTTCTTTTCTACCCTCGCGTTTGGCGGGGCTATAGTTATAGTATAATGTGGTAAGATTTATGTTGAAAGAGGTTTCAACATTTAGCATTAGGACGCGGTCACGCTTCTTCAAGTCAGATTTGTTCCGCTTCTTCGATTACCGAAGAAGGTGAAAAGTCAAGATAGAAACCTCCGAAGAAATTAAGGAGGAAAAAAAAAAGTGAAAGTAGGATAAGATTTTAACGAAGTTCCGTGATGGTCTGACCCGCCGTTAAAGCATCGCAAAAACACTCCAATGGCAGACATTTCGCCCCACAAGATTACCACCTCCCCCACCTTAAAGGAACAGTTACCGTGACGTCAATTTTCATTCGTTAGTTACGTAATTGAATGGACCTTACTAATAGCTAAGCTAAAGGATATTATAGACACGCATAGTAGTATCTATGGCTGGGTTTTTGCCTTTTCCAATCCTACTAACACACTTGCTTTTACCAATCCTACTAACGCACTTGCTTTTACCAATCCTACTAACACACTTGCTTTTACCAATCCTACTAACAGACTTGCGCTTTAACTCCTAAACTTCAAGGTAAAAGAGTGAAAAATGTTTCTGTGTGTACGCCCGTCATTAAGCGAGGGTGGAAAAGAGTGAAGAAGAAATTTCGTCTTAATTCTATTCTGAGAACGAACCATTGTTAAAGGCAAGACCGTATGTTTTTGTTCGGCTTGAGAATATACGTAAGATAACTTTGATAATGGTAGTTTCTCGAGATTAAGTCTATCGAAAGAGTTTTTCACGTAGAGACTGACGTCGGGTGGGCGGTAACAGTGTCCACGCCTTGAGCGCCCAACGTCGCCTCGCCGTAATCAAAAGAACTCTGAAGGAGAGTGCCGCCAGCCACTTTTAACACGGACCCTACATCTTTGAAAGGACGACGACTTAAGAATGCATTTGTTTCAGTACAAGATCCGATAAAGCAGTGTTTCCCAAACGTTGTATCGCGAAATTTTAGAATCAACTTTTTTTAGACCAAATTGGCAAGTTTGCCGAAAAAAAGTGTGGCGCTATGTAGTTTTTAGTCTATTCTTGACCTACAAATAATCTCAGTGACTTTGGGGCTCTAGTCTAGTGACATTGTTTAAAATAACGTTTTCACCAAATATTTTGGTCGTATAGGACAAGATCAAATTGTCAGGAAAACGTAGATTTCTTCTACTTGTAATCTTTAACAGGTCATTTTCTGGACCTTTCTGCTTGAATTAAAGGGGACGACGTGCAAAAACGTCACTACTGACGTCATGCATAATGTATTTGAGCTTATATACCTCGTGAAATTGACGTACCTAGCGACCTGTTCAGAAATTTCCGGGACCTATTAGTGCCGAACCCGAATGTTTAAAGTTCTGAACAATTAAACCTAGTATGGACGATTATCATAGCCAATGAAAAGCGAGGAAGGACTCGAGCGAGCGGCTTAACAATGTTTTAAGCCCTTCCCTCTATCTTCAATCAGATATTAGTATGGGGTCTGTGTCTTCTAAAATATTCCAAGTAGATAAATCGGTGTGCTATTTGAAATTGTTCGTATTATAATTATCTGAAATCAAAAAATTCCACACTGAATTTTAAATTTGTGTCGTATATTGATAATCGAGCAATAGAATTATCGCAATTTCGGAAAATTTGTTAAACACTGGTCTTTAGTGATGTTGTCAATGCTTCTCGGCCCTTTCGATATAAAACGTCATTGTCTTTTATGCGGGGGTGGCATTGAGGACATGGAAGGAAAAGGAAAAGTCGCCTTTCCTTTAATTACTAAGTTGCCTATCAAAAGGAAATGAACTTTCTTTAAGAGATTGACACGCACGTTCCTATAGTTGATTCGATGGTAAAGTGGAAAAATATATTACAATCTATCTATCGGCTTCGTTTTTGGGGTTAGTATCTGAATGACGTAACATTTGTAACGTTTCAATTTGTGCCAAATGCATCAACTGATTATGCACCGTATTGATAGGGTTGTAGATTATTTCGGTTGTCTGTTATTTAGTTCATTTTTGGTAAATTTATTTTTTTACACGCCCCATATGTTATTTTGCATCAAAATGTGTTGCTTGAATTTTGAATATGCTGGGAGCCTGTGAAATTTTGGATAATTATACGTATAATAATTCAGACGTTTAAATTTAATCTCTACTGAAATGTCCATGAAACGTTATAGAGTGAAGTTTGATGCTGTTCGAACTTAAATGGCTGTTGAAATGATGCGCAGATTATCCTTTGAAATCTTTAGCAAGATTCTGTTAAAGAAAATTCCATTAAAGATTACGAAAGATCCTGTAGAACCGAACACAACGGTCAAAAAACCATTAGCCAGAATTGTCTTGAAAGATGCTGTTGAACACAATCCAAAAGAGCTTTAAGAAAGCTTGTTAAAAGTCAATCCAATGTATTGCTTACAATGTTACCAGAAGTATATTATACTTCTCTTCGAGAGAAGTGTACCACAAAGTGGAGTAATTGTAACATCTTCACAACATCAGAACATTTTGGAGCAAGGTTACTAAACCGAATCATATACGCGATAAATAGTTCCCTCATCATTACTCTATTAGCGATTAACTATTTGGCAAGGCGCGCTTGTGGATTTTTGTCCCACGTCAAGACAATCAAGGTTTGTTGGTTGATTGCTGAGGATTTAGTACCAAACAGTTATAGAACTCATCCCATGGTGCAATGCCCATCTGAAGTTTGATGAGCAGGAGAGCCTCGGATGAATTATGTTACATAATTAAAGTACTAAGAGTATCCTTTTATTAAATCCTTCTGATGTTACTCACAACGGTGTGAGACATTTAAATCTCGTGAGAAAGATGATGCATCAAATATGTCGTCGAATACTGCAAAGCTACCCATCACACGATGCAAAGAAATATGAAGGGACATTACGGTTGACGACTGAGTATAGGTTAATAATAATTCTTTATGGACAAAGACTTGAAGAAATAAATGAACGAAACTGAATCACTGAAGTTCCAGATATTGAATTTTTTCAGTTTAAAGATTTTATTATAAAACAACAATTATTTGAAAACGTAGCTTATTTACAATGATCTACTAAATTGTGACAACGTAATCATAACAGAGCCCAACCCCAAACCTTCAGTGTTCTGATTGATAATGCACTGAAAGAGTTGCAAAAGAAACTTCCCCACCATACGATATCACCACGCAGTCCTTGTAACAAGTCCCGAGAAGTTAATTACCCCGCGTCTTTAACGGGCACTTTTTACTCTTACAGAACAGTTTGCCGCAGAAACCACCACCGTATCATCGTGTACGTACAAAACCCCTTTTCCTCCAAACCACTTCCTTCCTAATCAACAAGAAGAGAAAATCCTGGGCTACTTGTTTAGTATTCGCTCCATTTATCGAGATTACAAGCTCGGCGGAAAAGCCGGTAATCCGGAACTTCCAAAGTTGGGAGAGGAGGCTGCACCTTGTAACGGCTTCTTTTTCTTCCGACATGCAGATTTCTCTCTCGGGATTAATGAAGCGTTTAGGCCTATTCTTAATTGGTCGTAATAAGGGCTATAGCGGGGTTGTGAGACACACTAAAGGTATATTACTTGATGTAAGGTATCCATGTTTGCAAAGGGACAAGTATCAACACGACGCTAGGGGTTACAATCGTCTGTCTAAAGGTCTGCTATCTTAATGGCAATACTAGCATGAACCATCTTTACTACAGTTTCGCTATCTAGGGCCAATGATAAACCTAAAGAAATGTTTTGGACAACTATTGATAATTGCAAAACTATGGAGAGAAATTGAAACTAGCTATCATACTAGCCGTAGTGGGCGCAATGCTGTTTTAACCATTGGGCCAGATGACCACTTTCTCAAGGACCCCACGACACGAAATATATGGCCATTGTTATATTTATTTGTATATGGGGCCCCAGTGTACTTACAGTAATGCATCGCCCGAGTGCCTGTAATGCTGTTAAACGGCACGGTGTGGCCGCTTTTGTGCACGATGGCTTCGGTTCAGTTCAGATTTCAGTAGTGGTGCTGAGGAACGAAACAGTTCGTACGCAGTAACCGGTCCTTGACAAGGAAATTGTAGAGGTAACTTTTAAGTTACAGCCTTCTGATAAGGCATATTCACACACCATCGTTATTCGATAGGCAACTCGATGGCCATATTAAAAAGTACTCTGCAGCTCATTAAGTTTCCTTTTTAGCCACTTCCGACCATTTCACGCCCGCAGCTAAAGTACTTCCTATAGGCTATTTGCACCCATTTTGGCTTGGCAACTTCCGGTGGCATTATTTTCCGTTATCTTGACCACCCCCTCCTCCTGAGAAGATATACAGTAGTGTGTGCTTCCCCGCGGTTCTAATTACAGAATTGTAATTAGTCTATTTATAAAATTTAACTGAGGGTTGTTCAAATTAAGTTCCCAACAGTGCGAAAGTACAACCTTTACTACAAGCGCGCCATGTTACCTTTACTTCTCGTTTCATAATAGGCGTATATTTTTCCACGTAGATGCTGTTAAGCAATTATGTTGCTAAAACTTGCTAAGCAAGACTTTTATGGTACAGTTATATTGTCCGGTTAACGTATCATTTATACTTAACTCTGACTTATATGGTGATTGAATGCTCATTACATAAACGCAGTATTTCCCAAACGCTGAGACGCGCTGTGTCCAGAAATTTTCGTATCAAGTATTTAAAATTGGAGTTACAAAATCGTAAACATGATTCATCGACAAAACTAACATAATATATCTACTAAAAACTTGTATTCACGTCGTACGTTTAAGTCATTATATTTGGCCTACAAATAACCTCACTGTCTTTATGAGTCTAGTCTAGTGACCTTGTTTAATCAGGGAGGAGTTGGGAAGGAGACATTGTGGGATGAACTACTATGCTACACCGCAAGCCTAGACTCTCAAAGTGGGGGAAAAGGGGTTAAACTGGTCCTTTGTCACGTGGCTTCTGCTTGTATATTGAGCCACTATTTTGCGCCCTCTCTTTAACACTAAATGTACAAATTTCAAAAACTTCTCGTACTGATTACGAAGCTACACTACAGCCCACGGACGCTTTTTTTCCGTATCATGATTGTTACGAGAGGGCAGTTCGTAGTGTGATTTTGCGTTTATTCAACTCTGATGCCGCTTGTCACGTGATAGCGATAAAAAATTTCACCTTTCTACTGTTGTGGGATACGGTTGTCAGTCTAGAAAAGAACGTAAAATTCATCTCCTTCACTACGCCTCCCTGGTGTAACGCAGGCTATCACCCCCAATCATTTTTGGACGTACATAGCAAAGTCGTATAGTGAAATAGTTCAATATATAGTTCCGTTAATCCCCCCCCCCAAAAAAAACATGGAAAGATGTGTCATATATTTAAAATCTGGCAACTTGGAAAACTTTGCGAAACACTGTTAGTGTGTTCGTTTTGACATAGGCAATTACAATTGCAATTTATTTACTCCATTCGTAAATGTTTTCACGCGTCTTAAAGTGCGATAATTTCGGTTTGGTGATGGAGTACTTTATTGTTGTTGAAATTTTCGCATTAGCCTCGTTTCTTCTTGGCCTTGACCAACTTGTTCCTCTTGTTTTTCTTTACGTTATTTCTTTTTTGCATACGCGTATACAATTTAGGCTTTGAAACTGAGCTGCTTAAATTTGGGCTTCGAGAATCGTGACCGAACCATTCTATAGTATATTGTACGTCCGTTTACACGGCGTCTTGTCCAAATCGGGGGTGGATTTGGTGGGTTTTTTAAACGGGATAGAAGAAAATTTCTTTTGTTTTTTTTTCTAGTGATTCCCCATTCTCTTCCTAGTTTTTAAGTCACGCTTTGATTTGTCTTGATAAGAAGGAAGGCTCGTGCTTCTTATTCGGGGTTAGATATTGAGATTGCGCGCAATTTACTTGCCAACTATAGCGTTGTTGTAAGGTTGAGTTTAAACCTTTAGCAAAGTCTTCATTTTGAAAGGGGTTATTTTTTATATAATTTTACACCTAATATGTTTTTAAGAAAGATGCAAAGGTTTGATGTGTATATATTGGAAAGAATGAGGTGGCCATTTTACCTTGCAAGTAACACAAGAAATATAAGTATGTATTATTAGAAAAGTCACTTGGAAATATACCTACTTTCAAAAGCAATACAAAATGAAGTCATAAATAAACCACTTTCATTATCGTCTGCTTGATATATAGGGTTAGGACGGAACATCCGGTCTGTGGATCCAAAGACGTTAGATAGGACTTGAAAGTTAACAGTCCACCAAAGTCTTGTTTTTTTGTAGCCATACCCCAGACTTTAGAAATGGGTCTATTATTCCAATCAAATTCATAGTTTATGATAAAATTCAACGCCTCTTTACTTAATTGTTCTTTATTTCTGTAGTAATTCTTTCATTTTTCGAAATTTGTTTAGAATGATTTTTGGAAGATCATTTTGTTTGTTTCTTTTAACGAATAAGTGCCATGTATGATAATTTTAAATCAACAGCTGCATTACTGTCAAAGCACCTTGAAAACTTTTGTTTAAATTTTATTCAGCGCTTTCAATTTGGGAAACGTTGGGTTTACATACATACCTAAAAGCACCCGCACAACCATGAACAAAAGAAAAAAAATCGATATCCAATCCTCAAAATACTAAAATAGGCTTAATTTTAAAGTAGATTACATCGATATAGATTAAAAGTAGCACTTTCAACTAATTAGCGAATCCTTTTTAAAACATAGGTCATAAATATTTTATTACATTATTAATTGATAATTTATGGACAGTTTAAATTTAAAAGTCAAATCTATCAGAGGATGAAGATGAACCTATGTCCCCCTGGTTGGGTTTCAATTTACTGGGGATAATACACTAATTTATGTCAATTTAACCATATTTACAGTAAAAGATTACCTAAACGGAATTTAAGAATGAAAATTTAATCCTCTGGTTAAGATTATTATTATAATCTAGGTGTATTGATTTTTATGTGTAAGCTTACCATATAGACAATGTTACTTACCATATAGACAATGTTACTTACCATATAGACAATGTTACTTACCATATAGACAATGTTACTTACCATATAGACAATGTTAAAGATTTGTATGTCATCAATTATAAAACTAGACACACTCATTCAGTTTTTCAACAAAATTCAAGGGTACATAGCAAGCTTAAATATTCGTTTTGTTAAAGCACAAAGCCGGATATTTAAGAGATATCAAGTGCTTAAACTAACATCCTACAAAACAAATATGGGAAGACATACATCAAAAGAGAGAAACGCATTGTCTCATATTGGATATACCACTTTACATTGAATATCATATTTGATAATTAAAAATCTTTAATTATAATTAAAAGTTGAAAGTTAGCTAGGAGAGACTCCAGTTAAATTTTAGCTTCTGAAAAGTACTTTTTACGGGCTCTACATAGACCTTACCGCTCTATCGCGTTTGTCCTCTAAGTCTAAAACGTTTTTTGTCCCCATTCGGAATCGCTTCGGTGAACTTTCTGGGTTCTGAACACGCGCCACTGATACCTACACCTCCCCCGCTCATTGTAGGTAAAAAATTCTTTAGGGGTAAAAAAACTTATTGCAACTACACTTTTTTTTTTCATTAATAAAAGGCCAAATGATTTCAGTAAAAGTTTTGACCGTGACCCGGAAATCAGGAGGAGAATCTAGAAGCAGCCGTAGCTAACGGCTTAACGGGTTTAGATTGAACAGTAACGCGTCGACTCTCTTGGGGACTAGACAAGAGAATAAGACAAGCAATCAAGATCACGGCGAACAAAATAAATTTACTATTGGCGTGTTCTTTTTGTTTGCCAACGCTTTGACATAGACACGTGTGTGTCTGTCAATATAGGACCGTGTTTGTTTAAACTTGTTTTGACTTTTCGCGCTCTTGTGTGTCCCCTCGATCCTGTTTGCTGCTGGTCTTACGTGGTCACTTCATAGGTGAGATAATTATACTTGTTTTTAATTCTGCATGTTCTTAGCTATTTCACGAGTGTTTATTTTGGGGACCCACACTGCCAACGGTTATTTTTACTGTAAAATTATGGTCAAGAAAATTTTATAGAAAATAATACTTAGCTATAGGGACACGTTATCGGAATATGGCCTGCAAAGATGTAGCCACAATTAACTTGCCTGTCCATGTGCATTTGAAAGAGCCATTTGAAGTTCGGTTCATTTGTGCGAGTTTATGGGTCTGGGTTAGAATTTTATAATAAGAGATTAGCGTTTTCAAGTTTTGAAGGTAGCCGGTTTTTTGCTATTAATTGACTGTAATGCGCCGGGTAAGCTACCAGGCCTTGCCCAGTTGTTTCAAGTGGGTGGATACCGGGATGAGCTTACTGTCCATGTAGAAACTAGACAAAAAATAATCTTCATGCACACCCGTAAGAAATATCTACATGATAAAATTTATTATTATTTTTTTTTTATAATTTTTCGAATTAATTAAAGCGATGCTAACTAAATCTGGGCTTAATCATAAAGCAGCAATCTTACGGTTTTAAAACAATACTTTCTTAATGGCTAGATTTTCTCGTGCACCAACATTAACGAACTCAACCTAACCACTTCTAATGAACATTTCAGTAGTGTCACTGATATCAGCCATGCAGTTTGGTCAAATTCCGTTACGAATTGAAACTGTGCATAAAAAGCAAACAAACCGTTTTCTCAAATATACCTATATAAGATTTTTTCAAGTGTTTCAGGGTCATATGACCTATTCCCAATTTAAAAACTGCCCAAATACCGCTAAATTGTTTTCCAGTTTCTATTCCCTCGCTCTCTGGTGATAAGAAAGTCCCTTTGAGAATACCCACCAAAGAAATAGTTTTTCATCCAAATAATAAAAAAAGGACCTGAAAACGTTTTTCATCGTTCCATTCAGACACTTTCGAGTATAAAATCAGATTCGATAAGGGTTTCCTCGAACAAATTCTTGTTTACGGGCGAGGATGTCTTGATAGATTAGTTCCAAAAAGCTGATTCTTGTACTTGCATCTAACCTGGTGAAACCTTCATCTTGAGCTTCCCTCGAGTCGAGATGGAGACGGAGGATAGCCATTTCTTAGGTCAGGGTTGAATACGAACTTCTGTTGGCTCTCTGCATGGGCTAACAATATGCGTAGAAGGACAAAAGTTGGCAGTATTGTTCCAAGATATAATAAATGTAAGCTTAAAAATGGAAGACTGAGAAAATACTCCAGAAAAAATCAACTTAGAACGTTAATTCCCTAATTATAGCACACTATTAGGACTAATAATCTTCTCACTAGAGGGCGTATTTTGCCGGTCTATTTTCCGTGTCCTTCTATGCAGTTTGTTCAGGGTCTTAGGTCCTTTTGGCATATTCACAGTTCTTCCTTGTCACGATTATACCCCAAGTCGTGTGACTAAAGCATTAAGCTACGAGTGTGACAATTGCAGAGCACTACCTGGAATTTTCCATAGAATTTGTAGTTGGCGGGGGAAGGTGAGAAAAGGTTTCTCGGTAAAAGTGTCTAAGGTACGACGTCATGCAACGTCACCTTTACTAATTCCCCCGGAAAGATTCACCATATCAATGGCGTCCATTTATTGTACAGCCAAATAGTCTTTATTTGTATATCTAGCGTAAATTTTTGTGAAAGCAATTTTCGTAACAATGACAAAGTGTCTGGATTTAGACTCATGGAAATGTCAAATGGACCCAGCGTTGCCCGTTGGGACGATTTTTATTACTTATCGGGTCGCCATATTTTAATGTTGAACCCCAAAAGCCATGAAGTCCGTCTATAATATATAGTGAGCTATTATACTAAATATCAGCGAAGTCAGTTGAAACGCGTGGACATTATTCCCTAAAGAAGATTTATTTACATTTCTGGCCGCCATTTTTCAAGATGGGCGCAGATTTGAAAAATCTTTCTTACTGTGTACCTTTAAACTACTTAGGAGTAAAGTCCCTGCAAAATTTCAGCCTTGTAGATAAAGCGGTTTGGCCATGGGCGTTCATTATCACTTAGTCAATTAGGATTTTTACAACTGTATTATGTATTTAAATTATGTTTATTGATTTGATATCGACTCCCATTGTAATCCGTTATTGTAAGCCTTTGCCTGCATGCAAATTGAATCTACACATAATTCACTACACCTTTTATCCTTGCCTGACTAATGCACGTGTTATGAAGTGCACTCTCCGAGTTCTCGGGAAAGACGCTGTTCCTAGATTCTTGGAATCCGTGTCCGTATAGTTTTAGTTTTTTCCCCCTGTTTCCGCTGATTTCTCGTTTCCGAGTAAATTCGATATGGAAGGGGGAAAGATACATTACCGTTAAGCCTGGATTGCTTCCAGGGCCTTGCTCATCATCGTACTATGCTCGTAAGAGTGTATGTAAACTCGTTATCAGACAAATAAGACTACATTAATCAACGCGTTGTAAATCGAATGCTCCTTTATTAAGGATGTTGTAATTAAAATAATGCATTTCACTTAGCTTGTTATAGTAAGTGTTTTAGTTGGGTCGTGGCATCACTGTGCTTAAAGTAACGTGCTTAGGTTGCAGAGATTATCTTTGATTTGCGTCTTTTCCATGTAATTTAGAAACAGGGATGCTGGAACGGTTAGTATTTACTTCAGTCCGACTCATAGCCCAGTATAGAGCCCCTCCCTTAAACACCTAACGAAAAGTTTAAATTATCTTATTGGCTCACTTAAACTACGTTTTGATGAAGATACTTTCGGTACTGCGAAAAATACGTAGTTCCTTTTTACCTCTGTCGCTATGACCCGCCTCTTCTTTCATACCCCCCTCCGTCCCATGGAAGGGGGTCCGGGACTTAGACGCGTGCCCAGATCACTGTTCTCCATTCCTGCTTCTAAAATTACATGGATCCCTGGTATTTTTGGGAAACGTTGGTTTAAAACGAAAATACGTAAAAAATGTCTGGCTACTGTACTAAGGTTTTACCACGCATTTTTGGAACACACTGTATATTTGCAAAGGAAATATAAAATATTCTGAAATACAAAGAAATGTAATTGCTTACGAATTCCAAATCTCTTTTTATCTTGGATTTTTAAAGCCCTGAATGATTTTTTATTTTTTCTTCGTTACTGCAAATGGACCGCTTTTAGAGCAGGAAGGAAAGCACCGCTTTGCATATAGAGTGGTACTGATAGGGGGGAGCTCCGGGGACGTGACATCAATATTGGTAGTCTAAATTGTATGGCCTGAGCTGACGGCTTCCAATATGGTCGCCAAAACCGATGTAAGAGATAAGAGGGTGTGACTGGTGTTCGTAGTAGCAGATTGTGACCCGCAACTACGACGAAGTTCGTATAGTTGCAGACTATTGCAGTGAATGTGAGCTATAAAACATCCTGGACTTAAGAACTTGTATAAAGAATAATAATTCTCTTAACTTAAAATTATAATTAACAAATCTTTTGAAACGTTGCTGTTAAACTAGTATTGTATGGAACTTAAAAAGGCGCGCTTATGGTGGTGCTTATAGAAGTATGAATCTCTTGTAAATCCATTTACGCGCTAAGAAGAATGTGAGAATATAGCTTATCTCTCCCCGTCCCACTTTTAACAAGTTGAACAAGAGAACGACATCTCTAGACCGCCTATTTGACTCTTGTTTTTATTTATAAATATAAGTAACACAGATTAACTGGAATGATCATTACTTGCCCGTGTATAACAAGAGCTAAACGTTAAAAATATCTTAAAAACTAAATGTTGACATGAAAAATCTTTCAAAATACATTCGTCATAATCACTTTGCGAAATAATCCAATTCAGGTTCGAAACGGACAAACTTTTTTGAAGTAGCGAGTCGCCATTTTCCTCAGGTTGTATAGTGCAAGATTACACTTCGCGAAACAAATATATCAATGGGAATTCTAGGTCGTACGTAATTTTTGGGATAATTTTGGAGCTATCACTGTTGGCACGATATGGTGGTATTCCGTGTGTTGAACAGTATTCCAAAAATTGTAAAAATATATTTTCGTCACTGATAATTGTAAAACGTCCAACGCGTAAGTAATCCAATTGAAATCATTGGGGGTAATAGCAATTGTTGCAATGTTCCTTAGATAAGCTTGGTAATCGCGAACTATTTCTACGTAAAATGTCCATGTACCGATCAGTATGGTTTCTTTCGACTCGACTTCTTAAGTTAAAGTGAAGAGACGTTCTCTACAGCCGACAACGTCTCGAATGCTGTATTTGGAGTCGAGGCAAAAGGAAGGCAAAAAGTATTTGTAGCAATGTTTAGATTTGCTGTTAATTTTGGACGCTTTCGTTTTTGGACCCGCTAATTTCGGCTAGCCAGTAACTTCTCGGTTTCTTTCCTATATATTTCTTTTTTCTATACTTACTTATTCAGTCGCCCCCCTTAAGAGTCCCGTTTATAGCCCAAGCTCCCTGGAGCCGAAGATAACTTTTTCTCCTTCGACTCGATGCTAAAACTGGCCACGAGACGCCCGAGCATCGCACCGGGTTTATTTTTAAAGTCATCCCGCAGTTTTGCTTAACACTCCAGTCTGACTTCTTTTACATGCACCAAAGATCGCATTTTTACTCTACTGTCTGAGCTATTTTACCCCAATACCAATATTTATTCTTTTCATCCTGTACTAAAATCTGGATTCCAAAGGGTTATTCAAAATAAAAATATTTTGAATTAGTCTGATTATAATTGAGTATTCCATTACTCCTCTGAGGCACTCTGAAAAAAGAAAAATGCATTTTCCATTTGTTTTTGTAGCTCTAGATGAGATCGCGATCGGATATCTGTTTTTCATTTACCGAGGGCAAGGCCTAAGATCCGCTTGCAACTGATCTGTACTAAAAGGTCAATCAGTACGGATCGCTATAACAAAAATCTGTATTTTGGCGAGGGGGGGGGGGGGACAACACTATAGTAGCCCCGGATATGATGAGAAATATGGGAAATAAGAATATACAATAATACTAGAACTAGTCCTTGGAACCAGTGACCAATGAGTGACCCCTAGCATCCAAAATAATGAACTTGTCCTTTGACTTAGTGCCCCCTTAGCTTTCCCATAGTTTCGCAATTAATAAGCTGGTCATGAGGACCAATAACCGCCATTTCTTGAATATAAAAACTGGTCCAAGCAATTAATAAACTGGTTTTGGACCAGATCAAGTGTGCTATTTCCCAGATTGTCATTATTATTTTATTACCAGAGCACTCTTTGGACGATCTTGGCGCCCTCTGTCGGAGTTTATGTCGTTATAGAGCATATAGCAAGTAATCTCATAGCAGGTACTTGGAAGGCGTCTAAGGAATGTCGTTGCATGCAGACTGAACGAAATGTTAGTTTGGGAGTAGCCTACAGTCTGTAATCATTTATCTTGGAGTACTGCTATTCTTTTTAAAAATATTGAGAATAATAGTTCTATTAAATATGTGATGCTTAATCTTGAGTAAGGTATTGAAGATTTTAAGTTTTTGTAAATAAAGAATTAGTTGCAAAATATATATGTTGGTCGTAGAGCTCTGGGAAATATGTGACATATGGTCACTGGCTCATGGAAAACTCGGAAAGTCTGGGAAATTCATTTAGTAAATTTTGCACAAATCCTGATTTGAATTTGTTATGACAGTCTGACAGACCTCGATGAAAATGATTTTCACGGGACACTATTAATTAGGTTCTAGAATTCTTATAAAAGCCTATAGTTTGCGTGTTGGTATTATGTATTTTAAAATTTCACGAGATTGTTACACTTTTTTTTGTAAAAACGTTTATTCATAGAAAGAAGCGATATCTAGTTTACTAGGGAGAAGGTTTAAGATGCCTAAGTATTCGCGCGCCATAGTCCCAGTCCCCCTTTCAAAATACAAGGGGGGACGTAAAAGGAGGCCGGGCTATTTCGCTTTTCCTCAGTCGGAAAATACGTAATTTTCGTCATTTGAGTCGCGCTGACGTGAGTTTTCGAGAACCAATGAGATGGTGGTTGTAATTTAGAGGCGGGGAATTAACTCCGGACCTACGTCTGGACTGGAGATAAAGCTAGAAATGTGGCGAATTTATATCTTCTCCCTAGTTAACTATATGTCGCTTCTTCTTATTGATAGTAACAGAAGAAAATTACTGAAGATATTCAATTTTGGATTAGTAAATTGCCTTTAAACATGATACCAAAATTTAGGAAGAATATGTGACATTTATAAGCATTATACAGATAAAAGAAGTAGATGTATAACACCCAAGGACTCAAAACAGTCTATAATAGATGAGTGTTACGTTGACTGTTGTTCCCAACTTGCCAAACTACCCCGGTAGATACTGATACTCAAAAACCACTTACCGTGTACTGCCTACCAATGACATGCAGGTGTTTTTTGGTAAAGCTAGCTAGACTGTGGCTTATTTGAATATTGTTTACCGAGTCTGTAACGCAATTCCCACGTTGAATTTTGAACAACCAACAGCTACCGTAAAATTTGTCTCTCACCTTTGAACTATATGATTTTACGGTCCCCAAGTAGAATGATGTTCTAAATAAGCACACGAAAGTTGCTTGTTCATTTGTGATTCTAACGTGCTCTATGTATGGTTAATCGTTAGTTTGTAATTGTTAAATATCCTAGAAAAGTTGAAGTGTAGTTGAACATTTGTTTTCTTTATAAATAGCTATACCATATGTGAATTTCCTGTTTATAGGTTAAAATAAAATTAAAATAAAATTAACGTTAGTTTATTTAAAAATGACCTCGTGCTTCAACAAGGTGGTTTAGTTAATAATATTGAATGTAAAATATAATTTTTTCAAACAAAATATTTATTTTCCGTGATTCAATAAATATTCATTAAATGTTTAAAATCCACTGTAGACTAACCTTATTAAAACTTGCCTATTTTAAACAGTACTAGCATAGCAAAGGTACCCCGCGTTGCACGTCAGCGTTTCGTGACATTTTTATTCATTTTTGGCCGCCATTTTTAAAGATGACGGCAAATCGAACCCGAAAAACCTTGTTTATTAAAATATAATGAACAAGTACTCTAAATATTAGCCAAGTTCATATGATATGTTCCATAAGTTTGTCACTGATGACTGAGAGCTTGTCATGAAGTGACGTAGGTGAAACATCATAGATTCAGGGTAAAGCGACGCCTGGTGAGGGGCGGTCAAAGGCTTAGTACAGACTAAATAGGAAGGTGGACTGCAAAACTAACCGAGTGTAGTCAATTGTCGCTTGTCGTTCTCGAACTAGCTCTCAGTAAGTCTCTTATTTATGAAGGTAGTATCATACTTATGGAACGTATCTAATAAACTTATGGTATTAGTGAAGTTGGTTGAACTGCGCGGACTTTATTTTCTACATTTCTAGCCGCCATTTTTCAAGATGTTCGCGAATTTGAAAAAATGTTTCGCACTTTTCCCTGCAAAGTACTGTATTCTTGGTATAGCAGTTTGATCAGGGCTTAAATGTGTTTCCTTTACAATATGAACCAAGTTTTTCAGTGAATTTGATAATATAATCTCCGAAACAAATGCCAGGGATTTATTATATGAACCATCACATGCAATGAAAATGAGTCATTCGAGATTTAGTTGGAATTTTGATAATTTTTCTAAATTGCCCATCCATTCCAGATTTCCAAGCTTGGTTCGTATCAGGTATGTAGAGGTACTGCAACAGATACTAACTGGAATTTGTGTTTTCATGCTTTTTATCATTCCGCTGGCTCTGAGTATGGGGAAATGGATGGTTGCTTTCCTCTCTCTCTCTAGGCGTGCTGCTCTTGAGCTTCTTTCTCTGTGATCCGAAAACCTCCCAAATGCATCCCCTCAGAGGCTGTCGTCGTTTATTCCGCTTTTCCTGTTGATACCCTCTCTAGACTTTATTAGCCTGGTGGAATCTTTCGGGGCCAAATTCGCCTCTCTCTTCCGAATACTTAAAGATATACTGAAATTGGCTAATTGTAACAATTCAATATTTCTAATTGGGCTTATTTTAGAAATAATTAATTTAATTTAGAAATTATGGGTAATTTAATGGTAAACTATTGAAGAAACTAGGAAATAAGTATAAACTCGTTAAGTTTGAATGTTTTTCACAAATTCCTCAGCATATTTAAAAATATTTCGCCAATTTCTCAGCATATTTATATATATTTCGCAATTTTTCAGCAAATTTAAATGTATTTCGCAAATTTTTCAGCAAATTTAAATGTATTTCGCAAATTTCTCAGCAAATTTAAATGTATTTCGCAAATTTCTCAGCAAATTTAAATGTATTTCGCAAATTTCTCAGCAAATTTAAATGTATTTCGCAAATTTCTCAGCAAATTTAAATGTATTTCGCAAATTTCTCAGCAAATTTAAATGTATTTCGCAAATTTCTCAGCAAATTTAAATTTATTTCGCAAATTTCTCAGCAAATTTAAATGCATTTCGCAAATTTCTCAGCAAATTTAAATGCATTTCGCAAATTTCTCAGCAAATTTAAATGCATTTCGCAAATTTCTCAGCAAATTTAAATGCATTTCGCAAATTTCTCAGCAAATTTAAATGCATTTCGCAAATTTCTCAGCAAATTTAAATGCATTTCGCAAATTTCTCAGCAAATTTAAATGCATTTCGCAAATTTCTCAGCAAATTTAAATGCATTTCGCAAATTTCTCAGCAAATTTAAATGCATTTCGCAAATTTCTCAGCAAATTTAAATGCATTTCGAAAATTTCTCAGCAAATTTAAATGCATTTCGCAAATTTCTCAGCAAATTTAAATGCATTTCGCAAATTTCTCAGCAAATTTAAATGCATTTCGCAAATTTCTCAGCAAATTTAAATGCATTTCGCAAATTTCTCAGCAAATTTAAATGCATTTCGCAAATTTCTCAGCAAATTTAAATGCATTTCGCAAATTTCTCAGCAAATTTAAATGCATTTCGCAAATTTCTCAGCAAATTTAAATGCATTTCGCAAATTTCTCAGCAAATTTAAATTTATTTCGCAAATTTCTCAGCAAATTTAAATGCATTTCGCAAATTTCTCAGCAAATTTAAATGCATTTCGCAAATTTCTCAGCAAATTTAAATGCATTTCGCAAATTTCCTAACAATTTTTAAAATAATTAATTTAATTTAGAAATTATGGGTAATTTAATGGTAAACTATTGAAGAAACTAGGAAATAAGTATAAACTCGTTAAGTTTGAATGTTTTTCACAAATTCCTCAGCATATTTAAAAATATTTCGCAAATTTCTCAGCATATTTATATATATTTCGCAATTTTTCAGCAAATTTAAATGTATTTCGCAAATTTCTCAGGAAATTTAAATGTATTTCGCAAATTTCTCAGCAAATTTAAATGTATTTCGCAAATTTCTCAGCAAATTTAAATGGATTTCGCAAATTTCTCAGCAAATTTAAATGCATTTCGCAAATTTCTCAGCAAATTTAAATGCATTTCGCAAATTTCTCAGCAAATTTAAATGCATTTCGCAAATTTCCTAACAATTTTTAATTTTTTTCTCTCAAATTTCGCAACAATTTTTTATTTTTTTTGCAAATTTCGCAACAATTTTTTATTTTTTTTGCAAATTTCGCAACAAATTTGAATGTTTTTGCAAATTTCGCAAGAAATTTGAGTGTTTTTCATGAATTTCGCGATTTGGTGTAAATCAGTGGCTTTGAAAAGTAGTCATTGTACAATTCGGAAGTAGAAGTGGTTTATTAATCAAAAACACGATTAAGTGTTGCTTCAAAATTAAAATACTCATTATTTGGTTATCATCAATATTTCTCACTTGAGAGCTCATCGAAATTAGCGAAAACTAAGGTAAAATATTTAAATAATTAG